>NC_136878.1:3405746-3455746 GCF_949152265.1 Phoxinus phoxinus | reverse complement strand
GTGATGGAGTGGGTCAGTCTGTGGCGTGATGGAGTCGGTCAGTCTGTAGCGTGATGGAGTCGGTCAGTCTGTGGCGTGATGGAGTGGGTCAGTCTGTGGCGTGATGGAGTCGGTCAGTCTGTGGCGTGATGGAGTCGGTCAGTCTGTGGCGTGATGGAGTCGGTCAGTCTGTGGCGTGATGGAGTCGGTCAGTCTGTGGCGTGATGGAGTCGGTCAGTCTGTGGCGTGATGGAGTGGGTCAGTCTGTGGCGTGATGGAGTCGGTCAGTCTGTAGCGTGATGGAGTGGGTCAGTCTGTGGCGTGATGGAGTGGGTCAGTCTGTGGCGTGATGGAGTCGGTCAGTCTGTGGCGTGATGGAGTCGGTCAGTCTGTGGCGTGATGGAGTCGGTCAGTCTGTGGCGTGATGGAGTGGGTCAGTCTGTGGCGTGATGGAGTCGGTCAGTCTGTAGCGTGATGGAGTCGGTCAGTCTGTGGCGTGATGGAGTCGGTCAGTCTGTGGCACTGCTCAGGTGTTATGAGAGCCCAGGTTGCTCTGATAGTGGCCTTCAGCTCTTCTGCAGTGTTGGGTCTGGCGTGTCACATTTTCCTCTTCACAATACTCCATAGATTTTCTATAGGGTTAAGGTCAGGCGAGTTTGCTGGCCAATTAAGAAAAGGGATAACATGGTCCTTAAACCAGGTACTGGTATCTTTGGCACTGTGTGCAGGTGCAAGTCCTGTTGGAAAATGAAATCTGCATCTCCAGTACCATATAAGCCTGCCTATCGACCCTCTGCCTGCACCTGGATAACGTTGGTCTGCTACCTCCCTACTGATCTTCTGCCTGGCTCTCTTCATACTTCTACACGCCCTCCTACACAGTCTATGCTGATATTGACCCTTGCCTGGTGGATTTGATTAATAAATTGTTGCAAATGGATCTGACTCCGTCTTCTGATTCACAACAGTTCAAATGCACAACACTTACCAACTTATTGTTGAGAAGATCCTCCTGAACCTCCTTCACTGAAGCAGAGCTCTTCTTTTCATAAAGCTTTATGCTCTTATGATAGAGTTAAAACATTGAATCACAGATTGACCGGGAGAGGGAGTTTCAGGAGAGGAACGGGAGAAGGTTGTACATTGGACTCTAATGTAATAAAGTAATAATGTAATAGGACAAGAGTGATTCAGCTAAAGATCTTGCACAGCTTATAAATTCAGTTCATTCTCCACTCTTCTTTAAATGTAAGGTACAGGAGATTACGGGACTGTTACATAATTAAAGCCTCTTGGTCCAAAGTTGTTGCTGAATTGAGTCACATATTCCTTGTAAATTAAAAATTAAAAGCAATGACTTTTTCTCTTGTTAATTATTAGGAAAAAATGTTGATGTCTTGGATTAGTGATGTCACCCTCTCAAAAGTTTTTTTTTTCTGTAATTTTTTTGTTGTTGGTCCAATTGTATTTTTCATTCATTTATATCTATTTGTAGTGATTTGTCATAATTGATTTTGTTATTATTCATTGTTCCCCTTTACTATGTCTCAGGCAGTGTTTGTTGTGTTGTAATGTGTTAAACTTAAATATATTATTTTAAAAAATAAAATATTTTGAGCAATGTCATTTACTGTATATTATTGTAAATTAATACATTGGGGGTTTTTTTTAAGGATCTGCTTGAAGATTGGGACAAAATGTCCCTAAATAATGTCCCAAATTGTATTTAAAAAAAAGCTGTTTTTAGTATCTCAGTATCTTATATTTTTCTTTGGAGTTGCATTTGCCGGTTGACATGTAGCTACAGTGTCACGCCTAAAGGATTTCAAACTGTTTCTGATGAAACATGAACGCAGCCGACACTAGTTGCATATGTTGTGAAATATATGTCAAAACGTCTTTGTTTGTTTTTTCTGGAAAAACGAGAAAATCTATATACATAAGATGTATTCATTCACTTTGGTATTACTTATTGGTAAATTATAAAAATTCTTAGTCCTAATCTAAAACATAAAGAAATGCTTTTTTCTCCCAAACTACTACAGTTTTTCTCAATTGCTTTGGCAGATTTCTCGAAACAGTCCTAATATTCTCTAAACTGTAAGTTTAATTGTCAAAACTGTTTGCTGGAACATCAGAACTCTATCACATGACTGCAGAACGTAGTAACTCACAGTTGTCATCACAGGTTACACTGCAGTGTGTGTGAGCCCACATAAGGGCCCTGCACACACACTCAAAGGTGCCAGAATATACTAATTCATTCATTCATTATTTATTTGTAGAGCACATTTAAAAACAACCCATGGTTGACCAAAGTGCTGAACAGGACAAAATAATCAATACAAGGATATAGCAGGTTGATTGCAAGAGCAGTCAATATGATTACAAGCATACTAAAATAAATAACACATAATATAATACAGTTACAGGTTAAGAAAGTAGATTAAGGATCAGCATTAAGAAAGTGTCTTTTAAGCTTTGATTTGAAAGTGGCAACTGATGACTCTATTCTAATTGATAATGGTAGGCTACTCCATAAGGCTCGGTCACCTCGATGTTTCAGTCTCGATCGACGTACAGAGAGCAATCCAAGGTTACTAGACCTAAGTGACCTGGGTGGGTTGTGGTAGTGTATTAGGTCCGATAGGTACCCCGGTGCTAGGCCGTGTAATGATTTAAAAACAAAAATGACAATTTTGAACTCTATTTTCTTTCTGACTGGTATCCAATTTAGAGAAGTTAGGATAGGCGTAATGTGATCAAACTTTCGACTACCAGTCAACAGCCTGGCAGCAGCATTTTGTACTAGTAGAAGGCGCCCAATTGATGATTGGTTAGCTCCAAAATAAAGTGAATTACAATATTCTAGTCGTGGAGTTTTAAACGCATGAATGACTATTTCGAAATTCTTAGAAGGAAGAAAAGATTTTGCTTTTGCGAGACGCCGTAAGTGAAAGAAACAGGATTTAACAACAGTGTTAATTTGTTGATCAAACTTAAGGCCTGAATCGAACAAGAAACCTAGATTTTTTGCTGATGAAGTGACATGAAGAATTAACTCATCAAGATCTAAAGTACCGGAGACATAGCGATCATTTGGTCCAAACAGTATTACTTCAGTTTTGTTTTCATTAGCTAAAAAAAATTGTGTAAGCCATAGCTTCACTTCCTGAAAACATGCAAGAAGGACTTTTAAAGAGCTTGAGTTGTTTTGTTTAAATGGAAAGTACAATTGGGTATATAAATGAAATGACACTCCATGTTTAGAAAAAATAGAACCCAATGGTAACAGATAAAGAGAGAATAATATCGGAGCTAGAATGGATCCCTGTGGTACACCGCAGGAAAGATGTGCTGCTGAGGAAGTGCAATTTTTAATACATACAGAGAATGTTCTATTAGTTAAAAAAGACTGAAACCGATTTAAAACAGTGCCATGAATGCCTAAATTCTTCAGTCGAAGAATAAGGGTTGAGTGATCGACCATATCGAAGGCAGAGCTCAGATCTAAGAGGACCAGGGCAACAGCACTCCCAGTATCTGTAGCCAGCATAATATCATTAGTGACTTTCAGTAAAGCGGATTCAGTGCTATGCATATTTCCTGAATCCTGACTGGAAGTCATATAATGAATTTGTACTCATGTAGGAATGTAATTGATTGGTCTGGTAACTAATAATGGTCTGGAAATAAAACGCAACTGCAAAATAATCATATCTGTTTTGTATATATATAATTTTTATCGTGTACTGTATATTATTAATAATACAAACACAATTTTGAATGCTGATAATATTGTGCCAGCTTGTTTCATTTTTACATTGATTTTTTTATTCTACGGTAACAACAACATAGTCATATGTGTGTCAAGAATTCTACAAAATGAAGTGATGCCAATGAAATTAATCGTGCTATAAGGTTCAGAGTGTCTTTCCCGCACATCATTATGACGGTGAGACTCCAAACACTTACAGCTTGAGAAGAAGAGTTCTGCTTTCACGGCAATTCGTACGAATTTTGCTAAATCATAGATATTTTACAAGTTGCCCAATTCGCATGAATTCGAACGAATAACCTAGACTACACCTGACCTGACCCCGCCCCTAAACTTATAATCATAACTGGGGTTTAGACAAATCGTACAAATTGGTCGTGAGATAGCGTTGCCTTTTCCAGTAAAAAGCTACTTTTCCCCAACGATTTCTATTTCAGAGAAATGCCGTTCTTTTGAACTTTCTTTTTATCAAAGAATCCTGGAAAAAAAATGTACACTGTTTTCAACATTGATAATAATAATAAATGCTTCTTGATCAGCAAATCAGCGTATTAGAATGATTTCTGGAGCATCTGAAACATTTCTCAAATTATAACATCTTGTACTCTTCAAAATAAATCTTCCAAAAGTTTTTTTTTTTTTTTTTTTACAGTAATGCCAGATAGAATAAATATTTTTGTTCAGGCAACAGTTCTTAAAATAAACTTATTTTAGAGTGAAGAACATTTAAAAAAATCTTAAGAACATTTTCCCACTATAAATAACTTTTTCTTGAATAGAAAGAACCTTCAAAATAGATGTTAAAGTTTCTTCATGCACCATCGATGTCAATAAAGAATCTTTATTTTTAACAGTGTCGCGCTACTGTTGACAGAGAGATCATGCAAACCAGATTTCTATTTGATAATGACATTTAAGCGAGAAGACATAATCAAATGATCCGCACACATACTGTATCTGTACAACAACAAAAAATAGTAGAATAGAGTTCTTTTCTAACTCTATAAATGTATGATCTGTAGAAGATACTGATTCTTTTAAATTTGATTTATTTTTTTATTCATCAATTCTTTGAAGACTGGTGTAATGATGCTGAACTTTTAGCTTTTATCACAGGAATAAATTACATTTTACAAAATATTCAAATAGAAAACATGTTATCTCAGATTCTCTAAACTGTTAAACATTGCTCTGTATTTTGTTAACTAAATAAAGAAAAACATTATGCTTTTGTGGGTCAATTTGAAAGGGATAGTTCATTCAAAAATAACAATTCTGTCGCACTCATGTTGTTTCAAAGGTGTGTGACTCATTCTGTGGAACATAAATCAAATTTGTCAATTATGTTTTTGTACACACAATATAAGTCAAGGGGCACCAATATTGGTTCAACTGGTTCCCGATGTTCTTCAGAATATCTTCTTTTCTGTTCCACAGAAGAAAGACAGTTTTTGAATATTTCACAACATCCCAAAGTGAAACTCCGCCTATTCATTCAGTCACTTTGATTTGATCAATAGAATTACAATGACGCCTGATGTCATGCGATTTTGGCAGCATAAATAGTGGATCAGAATCGATCTGTGAGACAGACTGCCTGACAATACAGTTTATTTCATCATTATTTCATTATCACCATCACAATGACTACAGAAACGTCAAATGATGGAGGATGGAGCCCAGAGAAGCCCGTCACTGAAGAGGTGGAGAACATGTGCATTAAGGTAGGAGACAGAAAATCACTCATATCGTAAATGCAGATTTTTTTTTAAACACAGCCTAGTAAAATGAGCCATTTTGGTGCTGTGAAATGAGTTGGGCAAATTATTTGTTGTTATTTTTCAAATAAATGTTTTACTTTTCACTTTTTACGTGAGTTTTCTGATATCTGACTGATAGACGTAACTCCCTAGAGACCAATAAACTAAATATTTTTAAAATAATAATAATAATTATATAGATTAATATAAAATGTGCATTTGTTTATTCAGGTAGCGAAGCAGGCTGGAGTCCATTTTGATGTTTTCATTCCTAAAACCTATAGGGTTCAGACAGTGGCAGGAAGAAACTTTGTGGTCAAGGTAAATGAGTGTTTTGTATTGTTTTTATGGATTTTGAGTTTGATGTTTTAATCACTGAAATACTTTCGGCACAATTTGTATGTTTCCAATATCAACAAGCCAACTATAGCAGTGTGTCCTAAACGGGTGCGAAGTGTCCAGTAATTTTCCCATCCTCTCTGAAAGGTAAAATGTGTCACTGTATAAAGTTTATCTGCATTTGTATAAGATAAAACTTTTCTCAACTTTGTAGCGTTGCTGGACACTCAAATCTCTGCAGTGGTCACTGTAGCAGAACTCATAGAAATATGTTTGCTGTGTCATGGAAAATGAATGTGCTTAGGTTTCTATCAATGTGAACAGAGTTTTACATGGAAGAGATCAATTATAAATCCATGTGGATTTCTCTCTCTCTCTCTCTCTCTCTCTCTCTCTCTCTCTCTCTCTCTCTCTCTCTCTCTCTCTCTCTCTCTCTCTCTCAGGTGAAGGTCGCAGAAGACGATAAGTATCTTCATGCGATGATATTTGAAGCTCTCCCCTGCAATGGAGGGGGATTGACTGTGAAGGGAGTCCAGTACCCTAAAACCAACAAAGACTCTCTGGTCACCTTCTGAACACTTCTAACCGCATGCAGAGAATAGTCGGTCTGATATAATAACAGACACACAATGAGCTGCCATACTGTATAGAGGAACTATATACAAAACTGTTTCATTCCTCAATATTAAACTCAATATTCAAACCCTCATTGCCTGTGTGTCAGTGTGTTTATAGGTGAAGAACACCATTTCTAACATTGTTTTATGCTGCAACAATAAATAGAAAAAAAGAAAAATCTCCATTCCGAATTTTGAAAAGCAAAAAGTAAAATAACATAACGTAAAATCAAATGACATTCATTTTTCACATTTTAAGGTATAATTGGCTGTCTGTGTGACTTTTTAAGGGGGGGGGGGGTCTTCTTTTTTATAGTAAAGTGTGAATGACAATAATTTTTAATTTTAAGTCTCAAGTCTAGTTTTGTATAGCCCGTTTCACTACAAAGGAGATCAAAGGTCAGTACAATTAAAAACAGTCTACATATAATAACAAATAATAAAACCGATCAAAAGACAATAGTCAATAATAGCACCAAAAACAACACATAACAGAAGGAAAATACAACTGCCAAATGTCAAGAATTATTAGCCATAGAACAAAATGTCATTTGTGGGAGCAGATCTGGGGCCGTATTCACAAAGAATTTTAAGGCTAAAAGTAGCTCCTAACTGGCGAATTTAGGAGCAACTCATAAAAATAATGGGCGTGTCACTTCTAACTTTAGGACTGCTAATTTTTTTCACTAAGAGTAATTCACGAAGCATTTTAGCCCTAAAAGTAGCACCTAAGTCTGGGACAGCTTAAAAGAAGTCGAGAGGACTCCTAACTCACTAAGACCTATTCACAAAGGATCTTAAAATCGCCGCGCGACACAGTGTGTTGGTGACACTCAATGACACGGAGTTATTACAAAGATACCGCCTTAACCGTGAGGGAATTGTTGTGGATCTTGTGAGGGATGCAATAACAGCGTCAACTAATCGCAACAACCAAATCAGTGCCGAATTGAAATGAACACTTCGCTACCTGGCAACGGGGAAAATGCAATTGTGTAATGCCGACGATCTAGCGATATCCCAGCCATCGGTAAGCAGATCCATCCACGAAACCATCAATGCACTCTGTAGACCCCATATTATTCGACAGTTCATAAGTTTTCCTTTGGACATTCGCCAACTCCAAAGAAACAGAGCCAGCTTTATGGATATTGCCGGTGTGCCCGGAGTGGTCTTTGCTATAGACGGATCGTCACATATTAAAATAATTGCACCAAGTCAGGATGAGGACATGTTTGTGAATAGAAAGGAAACCCACTCCATCAATACCCAGATTGTGTTCGATGCAAACTTCACAACTCTCGATGTTGTATCCCAGTGCAGCATTTCCCTTTTATTATTTTTTTTCAGCACCAACTGGGCCAGCAGCAGTGACTGATCCTGCGTCCAGTTGGGCTTTCTTTTCCGTTTTGGCGAGTTCATAATCTACTGTCATTCAACTATTACATTACTTCAATAGGAGCAACATTTCCTTGCTTTAAGTAGTCTATTTAGGCTAATAGGATGTCAATTAACCAAGCAAGTGTTAATGCAAGTGTCGTTTTTCATTATTAGGCCAGTGGCTGTTTTCATTACGGTATTAGGCTACCTTGATTTAATTTAATTTAATTCACAACTTCTCTCTCTCTCTCTCTATCTCTCTCTCTCTCTCTCTCTCTCTCTCTCTCTCTCTCTCTCTCTCTCTCTCTCTCTCTCTCTCTCTCTCTCTCTCTCTCTGCCTTTTTAGAATTGCACTTCACTGGGGCCTGCACAAACATGTCATTATATATGCATTTCGATGACATTATTATTATTATTTTGTGTAGGACACAGACATATTTAGATGTCGTAATTCCATGATTTGGTGCGTCTGTGTTATGTTTCGCATGATGGCCCTGTCATCTAACAACCAATCACCGTGATCATTGCGAGGAAGCTCGTGCATGATAAATGACGTCATCCATAGCAACGAAGACTCACTCTTAGTTTAGGAGTTGTCATTTTTCCTTACTAAGAGTAGGTCTGAAAGGCGTTGTGAATAACTTTTAAGAGAACACTCCTAGCTAAAATCTTTTAGTGCGATTTAGGAGTACTCCTAGTGGTAAGATAAAATTCTTTGTGAATACGGCCCCTGATGTCAGGTGGAAGAGTATTCCACAGCTGGCAACAGAAAAAGCCCGATCCCCTTTAGTTTTCAAAAGAGTTTTAGGAATTGCGAGAAGTAAACAATTAAGTGATCGTTGAGGTCTACATGAATTCATATGAAGAGAGAGTAATTTATCAACATCTTCTTGAGTCATTTCCTGTGTATTACAACAGGTATTCATTTCTTGAATTAAACTAAACTCACTTTGCTTCTGTTCTTTGTTTTTTTGTTTACCAAACCGAATCGAAACTTCCCTTGTTTTGAATTTAAAATACTCTATTCCCATTAGAAGTTAAGGTGAGGTCATCTTTAATCTCAATAATCAAATTTCTTATTTGACTACAATAATATTTATCCTTTAAAAGATCTGCATTAAACTTCCAGTAGTCTTTTCTAAAGGTATGTTTTATTGTTGGCGACAAAATTAACGAAATAAGACAATGATCTGTCAGTGGTGCGGCAGAAATTAGAACATTAGTGGCAAACTCAGAATGTTCCTCAGTAATAAGCCAAAAGTCTATCTGTGACTTAGAGGATCCATTAGGTTTGACCCAGGAAAACTGAGACTCATTAGGATGCTTTAAAGGATTAGTTCACTTTTAAAATGAAAATTCTGTTATCATATACTCACCCTTAAGTTGTTTCAAACCTGTATGAATTTCCTTCCTCTGCTGAGGAAACACACAAATGAAGATATTTAGAAGAATGTCAGTAACCAGACATTACGCGCGTAACGCGTCTTTGCATTGACTTAACATTGAAATCACTCGCGCCTGACGCGCTATTCGCGTCCGGTGTGAACGCACCATAAGGGTGAGTATATGATGACAGAATTTTCACTTTAAAAGTGAACTAATCCTTTAACCTCCAGATGTCATTAAGGGAATTTAGCTGGCAAAACTCCTGAATAATGTTATTCAAATGGTGGCTTGTATAACTAGAAGGAGATCTGTCCAGCCACTCATCTGGTGCTAGATTAAAATCACCTCCAATTAGTACACAATTCGTATGAAATTTCGATTTAAGCTGTGTGACAACATCTGTAATATTAGAAAATAAAATCTTGTTTTGCCCACTGCTATTATAACCATAAACATTAACTAAAATAAGAAAAGTACCTTCACTATTAACCACAGCAGCAAGCCAATGACCATGAGCATCAGACTGAGAAGTCACAATCTTCCCAGGGCAATTGTTAAGGCAAATGGTGACACCTGCTGATCGATTGGAGCCATGACTAAACAAAATTGTCTCTCCCCACTGCATCTTCCAAAAAGCAGCATCTTCTTCAGTAGAGTGAGTCTGTAAAAGACCATTAAATCTCTGAAGTGGGCCGACACCTTTACCTCCAGCCATAGAGGGCGGTGTTGTCATGGACTACCTGAAAAAGAGATCTTTACAAAAGGGGACTCTTACTAAACCTGGGCCAAATGTAGCTAAATAACTCTTTGTTAATAATTTGTTTATGTTTTGGTTGATTAATGTTTCTCGCTGATTTATTAATGTGGACATTGTATTGTATTATTTTTGTTTTACGAAAGTGTCTGTTACTTACCTCACATGCTTTTATTTTGAAGTCCGTGAAAGGAAGTGCAGCGCCGCGTTGTGTGTATGTTGGCGCACTTTCTATGAGAAGCATCATTCTGATTGACGCTACCAGTGAAGTGAGATGTGTTTTTGGCTCCAATTTGCGAAAATATAGCTTTGAAAAAGGGTTTATTTCTACCTCTTAGCTCCTGGCTGATGAAGGGCACAAGGTATCGTTTTTATTTTGTTGTCTGCTAAACTTTGAGAGACTGTTTACACTGTATCGATCTCCTTTGAAGCTGTTAGGGGGTCGTTAGCATATAGCAGCTATGCAGGTTAAGAAATCAGTGATGACCATTTAATTTGCTTGTTATGTAGAGAGTGAGTGTGATTTCATTGTTACGGTCACATGCAGAACATAGTGTATATTGCCCCGTTTCTCTTGATTTTCTATTTGCACTTGTAAATTAGGCCTTTATTTGGTCATTTTATATATTTTAGGTTTTTCTCTCTAAATTGAGATCGTCAGTTGTACCAAAAATATTTAATTAATTCAGTTGTCATTTAGTCCATATTTACACTTTAAAAAGAGATTGTTGCAATTAAAACAATTTATAAATTAATATAGGTCATACAGATATAGCACTTTGAAAGAAGTTTGTCAATTGTTTAAAACTCATTTTGGCTGGTTATTGTCAATATTAAAATAATTCATATTCAGGTTTTCTATAAAGCAAGGTTATTTCATGAGCCTGTAAAAACTTGATTTATTGACACTATTTATGGTCTAGCCATTTAGATTGCAAATGTATATTTGTTAGTTTATATGTTTATTTGTTATTTGCAGTCACATGTCTAATGTTTATTTGTTTGTTTGCTTTATTCAGCTCTTACGGTGTTTTGGATATTAAATTCTTTAACATCAGTTCCTGAGAGTCAATTGCATCTGTTCAGCCGGGAATGCTACAGTAAGAGCTTCACCCAGAAGAACAACAGCTTCACCTCATCTGTCCTACCACACATCTGAAACCAAAGGACTTGATGTTATGATCTAGTCTCTGGCACTCCTGTAAAGAAAATGGACGCTTCTGAAAATAACGACCCAGACCAGCAGGTGGAGGCGCCTCATAATGGAATGGAAGAGGAGGAGCTTCACCGTTCTGGTCGACAACGGAACCCCACGGAGAAGATGCGTGCATATAAAAAGGAGGAAGCCCTGAAAAAGGAGAAAAGGTTGATTCAGCTGTACGAACAATGGAAGGACCGGGCTCGCAAAACAAGGGAAGAGCTAAAAACAGACATTAGTGAGAGCCAACTGGTAGCACTTATTAATGCACTTGAGAAGGGAAGAGATGATGTCATGCACATCTACCTAGAAATTAGAGATTACATCGCTCCATCAAGTGACACTAGACGCAGAATTGATACTTGTGAAGCTGTGACGAAAGATATTTCGAAGATCATTTTTGACAGAATGGCATGCCTTGAGGACTTTGACCGAGAAAATGTAAAACACAGTCTTCGTGAGTTACTCCATCACGATTATGCTGGCTCTGTCTACGGATCCACAGTCTCACGCTCCACATCATCAAGGTCTTCAGTTGTGTCCATTGCAGCCAAGCGGGCAGATGCAGCAGCTGAATTAGCAGCCAAAGAAGCGGAGTATTCAATTATACAAGAAATTGAAGCTCGAAAGTGTGAATTGGAAAAGCTAAAGGCAGAGAAGGATCTAAAGGCAGCTAGAGCCAGACTTCAGGCCTATGATCAAGAAATGTCACAGGAAGCCAGCATTCATTATTCAGACACGAATACAGGGGAACAGCAGGATGTAAGCATAACAGCGCAGCAGCATGCGGTTCCATTTCCCATCCAATGTCCTACCAACATCCCCGCAACACGTCCTACCAACATCACTGCAACACGTCCTACCAACATCACAGCAACATCCTCGCCTCCAAAATCTGATATATCTTATCTCGCTCAAGCTGTCCAAGATAGCATATCCCTGAACAGGCTGCCTACAACAGAACCACCTGTGTTCAATGGTGATCCTATCCAGTTCATTGAGTGGAAGGCTGCATTTGTGTCGCTCATTGATGGAAAGGCCATTTCATCTGCTGACAAGCTGCACTATTTAAAAAGGTATGTTGGTGGGCCAGCTCGTAAGTCTCTTGATGGCATCTTCTACAGGAATGATGATGAGGCCTATACTGATGCATGGAACAAGCTGAACCAACGGTATGGACAGCCATTTGTTGTACAGAAGGCTTTTAGAGAAAAACTAGCCAAATGGCCTAAAATTCAGCCTAAAGATGCTGAAGGTTTCAGAGAATTCTCTGACTTTTTGAATGCATGTCATCAAGCTATGCCTCATGTCAAAGGGCTTGAAATACTAAATGACTGTGATGAAAATCAGAAACTGGTACTCAAATTACCAGATTGGGCTGCAGCACGGTGGAACCGTCAGGTCACGCGGACACTGATTGAGACTCATGACTTTCCAAAGCTTATAGATTTTGTGACCTTCATGTCAATGGAAGCAGAGATTACTTGTAATCCAGTCACCTCCTTCAGCGCTCTTCGTGCCTCTGACCCCACTTCGGAAAAATGGAACCTTAAGGACAGCAAAAGGAACCGAGCTAACGTCTTTCACATCCAAACAGCTACAGAAAACAAACAAAAGCCAACTAAAGGGATTTTTCAAATGTGTCTCTTCTGCAAAGACAGCAAGCATATGATCCACAATTGTAATAAATTTGTGGCAAAATCATTAGAAGAGAAACGGAAATATGTGAAGGAGAACAAACTCTGCTACGGTTGCATGAAACTAGGCCACAGCGCAAAAGACTGCCGTCACCGTCTATCCTGTGACACCTGTAGAGGTAGACATCCAACGTGCCTACATGATGAAAACTACAGAAAGAAAGTCAACTTTGCACTAGTCTCAAACCAAGATGACACCGAGACAACTACTACCACGTCTCACAAAGTAGATAATGGTGAGCCATCCACCAATACTTCAATGATCGTGCCAGTGTGGGTATCAACCGAGAAGAATCCAGGCTCTGAAAAACTTGTTTATGCTCTGCTTGACACCCAGAGTGATACTGTGTTTGTCGATCGAGAGCTGAGCAACAAGCTACAAGCTGACTCTTGTCCTGTGAGACTGAAGTTGACAACCATGACGGCAAAGGATGTTGTCATGCCGAGTGAAAGAGTGTCAGGTCTCAAAGTAAGAGGCTACAGCTCCCCTGTTGTACTCAACCTGCCCCCTGCCTATACTAAGGACTCCATTCCAGTGAACCGTACTCACATCCCTACCTGTGACACAGCACGACACTGGAAGCATCTCTCTACAATAGTGGACAAAATTCCACCTCTGCAGGATTGTGAGGTTGGACTCCTGATAGGCTACAGCTGTCCAAAGGCTTTGGCACCAAAGCAGGTGATATTAGGAGGAGATGATGAACCTTATGCAGTCCATACAGACCTTGGATGGAGCATTGTTGGTCGCTTGTCTTCCCACCATGAATCACAAAGCTTCAACACTATCTGTCATAGAGTCAGCATTAAAGAGCTTCCCCCAGTGACTCCAGCAGATGTTATTAAAGTATTGGAGTCTGACTTCAAAGACGCTGGTGAAGATAATAAAACCGTGTCACAGGATGACATCCTTTTCTTGACCAAAATGCAGCAAGGCATAAGGAAGAACGATCACGGGCATTATGAGATGCCTCTCCCCTTCAAAGAGAGACCTCACTTCCCTAACAATAAGCAGCTTGCCATTGTAAGGCTCAATCATCTTAAAAGGAAATTGCTGAAAGATGAAAGGTACAAGGAACACTATGTGAGGTTTATGGAAGAGGTCATTGAGAGAGGTGATGCAGAAGAAGTGCATGATGAAGGAAAGGATGGAGAGAAGTGGTACATCCCTCACCATGGGGTGTATCATCCTAAGAAGCCAGACAAGCTCCGTGTTGTCTTTGACTGCTCTGCCAAATACCAGGGAACCAGCCTCAATGATCACTTGCTCCAAGGCCCAGATTTAATGAATAAGCTGACTGGTGTTCTTTTAAGATTTAGACAACATCCCGTTGCCCTTATGTGCGATGTTGAAAAGATGTTTCACCAATTTCATGTGGAAGAAGCAGATCGAAACTACCTCCGTTTTCTCTGGTGGAAAAACGGAGACTTCACTTTACACCCACAAGAATACCGCATGAAGGTCCATCTTTTTGGTGCAACCTCGTCACCTGGATGCGCCAACTATGGTCTGAAACACCTTGCTAAGGAGAATGAGTGTATTTATCCTCTTGGCTCAAAATTCATCACAACAGACTTTTATGTAGATGACGGTGTCACCAGTCTAGCCAGCACAGAAGAAGCTGTTCAGGTAGCAAGAGAAGCTCGACAACTGTGTGCCTCAGGTGGTCTTAGACTACACAAGTTCATTTCAAATGACAGAGTTGTCCTGGGTAGCATTCCAACTTCTGAACGAGCCATTGAAGTAAAGGCGCTTGACCTCAACTTCGATGACACACCTGTAGAAAGAGCTTTAGGGATCCACTGGCACATTGATTCCGACAGATTCAGATTCTCTGTTGACCTCAAAGACCAGCCAGCAACACGCCGTGGCATACTATCCACAGTTGCATCACTGTATGATCCTCTGGGCTTTATTGCTCCTTTCCTGCTCAGTGGAAAATTAGTGCTTCAGGAAATGTGCAGAAATGGAACAGGCTGGGATGACCCCCTTCTTAAAGAATTGCAGCCGAGGTGGGAACATTGGAAAGCTGATCTTGTGAACTTAGAAAAGATCAATATACCCCGCTGCTACGTGCCTGCAAACTTTGGAAAGGTCATCAAAAGAGAACTTCATCACTTCTCTGATGCCAGCAACAGTGGATATGGCCAGTGTTCCTACTTGAGACTCACCAACGAAGAAGGAAACATCCATTGTGCCCTGGTCGTAGGTAAATCTAGAGTTGCTCCCATTAAGGTTCAGACTATTCATAGGCTCGAACTCACAGCTGCTGTCGTCTCAGTTGCCATGAGCAATATGCTTAAACAGGAGCTGGAATATGCAGACATTGAAGAGCACTTCTGGACCGACTCCCAAGTGGTTTTGGGATACATTAACAACGAAGCACGGCGCTTTCACACATTCGTGGCGAACAGAGTGCAGAAGATACATCTCAGCACTAGTTCTCAACAGTGGAGATATGTTCCCACCAATGAAAACCCTGCTGACCATGCATCACGAGGTTTAAATGCTGGTGAGATTCTTACATCCAATTGGTTGACTGGCCCAAAATTCTTATGGAAGAAGGATATACCTCCTGTTGCAGATATTGACACCACACTAACGATTGGAGATCCTGAGGTGAGACAGGCCCAGACACTGAGTGCAGAAACAACAGAAGTCAGCCTCTCAGACCGCTTGACAAAGCTGTCTTCATTCTCTGGAGCTGTACAAGCTGTGGCTCGCCTCATTCGCCGGGCCAAAGGGGATAAGTCCAGCAGTCACAGTACGGTAGCTGAACGAGAAGATGCTGAACGCATCATCATTAAGGACTTGCAAAGAAACACATATCCAGGGGATATCAAGTTATTGAGAAAGGGGGCCCAGCTGTCACCTCGCAGCAAGCTGTATCATCTTGATGCCTTCCTGGATCAAGAAGGAGTACTCAAGGTGGGAGGAAGGCTTTGCGATGCGCTCCTACCCAGTTCAGTCAAACACCCAGTTGTCATTCCTAAAGATCACCACATAACAAAGATGATCATCTCTCAATGTCATGAGAATGTCAAGCACCAAGGAAAGGGCCTCACAATAAATGAGATCAGATCACAAGGCTACTGGATTCCAGGAATGAGCAGAGCAGTAGCATCCCATGTGCATCACTGTGTGACATGTCGTAAGCTCAGGAGACCCACAGAAGAACAAAGAATGGCAGACCTCCCATCAGAGCGTACAAATCCATCCCCGCCATTCACATACTGCGGTATGGACTGCTTTGGTCCCTTTATCATTAAGCAGGGTCGGAAGGAACATAAAAGGTACGGCCTCCTCTTCACATGTTTCAGCTCCAGAGCTATTCATATAGAAATGCTAAATGACATGTCTACAGATGCCTTCATCAATGGCCTGCGCTGTTTCATTGCATTACGGGGAGCAGTGCGCCAAATCAAATGTGACCAAGGCACCAACTTTGTAGGAGCCAAGAATGAACTGAAAAATGCTCTAAAGGAAATTGACACCGATCGTCTGACAGTGTTCTTAGCTGAGAAGCAGTGTGACTTTGTCCTTAATGCTCCTCATTCAAGTCATGCAGGTGGGGTATGGGAGAGACAAATCAGAACAGTGAGAAATGTTCTTCGCTCAACTCTCTCACACTCTTCTGATAGACTTGACGATGCATCGCTGCGGACATTCTTTTATGAAGCTATGGCGATTGTTAACAGTAGACCACTCTCAGTTGACAACCTAAACGACCCCAACAGCCTTGCACCTCTCACCCCCAATAACCTGCTTACTATGAAATCCGTTCCAGCATTACCACCACCAGGCAGATTCGTCAGAGAAGACATCTATGCAAGAAAAAGGTGGCGTCATGTTCAGTACCTAGCGGAGCAGTTTTGGAGTCGTTGGCGTAAGGAGTATCTATCCAACATTGCCACCAGGCAGCGCTGGCACACAGCAAAGAGAAACCTCCAAGTAGGAGATATTGTCATGGAAAGGGCTGATGATCTGCCCAGAAATGAGTGGCGGCTGGCCAGAGTTACAGAGACTACTACAGATAAAGATGGGCTTGTGAGAAGAGTCAAGGTATGCATTGGTGACCGGAATCTGGAAAAGGATGGTCGTCGACTCCACAAGCTGTCTGTCATTGAACGCCCAGTTCAGAAGCTGATCCTGTTGCTAGAGACCATCTAGCTGCGTCCAGGAACAACCACGTATATCCTTTTCATAATATTGCTTAAATTCTAATATTCATTGACCATAGTATGGACACTATGTCCGTTTCTGAGTTAAAGGTTAATTTTTATTTGAAAATCATTTGTAATTTATACTTCTTAATGTCATATAAATCACTCATGATTTGGTGGGAGTGTAAAAGACCATTAAATCTCTGAAGTGGGCCGACACCTTTACCTCCAGCCATAGAGGGCGGTGTTGTCATGGACTACCTGAAAAAGAGATCTTTACAAAAGGGGACTCTTACTAAACCTGAGCCAAATGTAGCTAAATAACTCTTTGTTAATAATTTGTTTATGTTTTGGTTGATTAATGTTTCTCGCTGATTTATTAATGTGGACATTGTATTGTATTATTTTTGTTTTACGAAAGTGTCTGTTACTTACCTCACATGCTTTTATTTTGATGTCCGTGAAAGGAAGTGCAGCGCCGCGTTGTGTGTATGTTGGCGCACTTTCTATGAGAAGCATCATTCTGATTGACGCTACCAGTGAAGTGAGATGTGTTTTTGGCTCCAATTTGCGAAAATATAGCTTTGAAAAAGGGTTTATTTCTACCTCTTAGCTCCTGGCTGATGAAGGGCACAAGGTATCGTTTTTATTTTGTTGTCTGCTAAACTTTGAGAGACTGTTTACACTGTATCGATCTCCTTTGAAGCTGTTAGGGGGTCGTTAGCATATAGCAGCTATGCAGGTTAAGAAATCAGTGATGACCATTTAATTTGCTTGTTATGTAGAGAGTGAGTGTGATTTCATTGTTACGGTCACATGCAGAACATAGTGTATATTGCCCCGTTTCTCTTGATTTTCTATTTGCACTTGTAAATTAGGCCTTTATTTGGTCATTTTATATATTTTAGGTTTTTCTCTCTAAATTGAGATCGTCAGTTGTACCAAAAATATTTAATTAATTCAGTTGTCATTTAGTCCATATTTACACTTTAAAAGGAGATTGTTGCAATTAAAACAATTTATAAATTAATATAGGTCATACAGATATAGCACTTTGAAAGAAGTTTGTCAATTGTTTAAAACTCATTTTGGCTGGTTATTGTCAATATTAAAATAATTCATATTCAGGTTTTCTATAAAGCAAGGTTATTTCATGAGCCTGTAAAAACTTGATTTATTGACACTATTTATGGTGTAGCCATTTAGATTGCAAATGTATATTTGTTAGTTTATATGTTTATTTGTTATTTGCAGTCACATGTCTAATGTTTATTTGTTTGTTTGCTTTATTCAGCTCTTACGGTGTTTTGGATATTAAATTCTTTAACATCAGTTCCTGAGAGTCAATTGCATCTGTTCAGCCGGGAATGCTACAGAGTCTCTTGTAGAAAAACAAAATGTGACTTCTGCCCCTTGCAAAACAGAAAAATACCCTTGCGTTTTACTTTGTCCTTTAGTCCCCTTGCATTTAACGAACAAAAAGATAGATGAGATTTCAATGAGAACATACGCCCACTGGAACTCACAGTGAACGGATCGAAAGTGTCAATAAGCTATCGACAATGGGATCGGAAAAATAAAAGTGTAACACTTACAAAAAAAGTCTCTGAAAAAACAACACATTTCCCATTTTCCAAGTCTTCATCATCAGGCAAAAATGTGCTTTCCTTCAATGAAAGCAAAGGGACCACGAAAGTATGCCACTTTCCCTTCCGCTCGCGCTTGCTTAATGCGTGGCCAAAGTATTCCCCTAGCCTCTCTGTCTTCTTTGTTTAAAGGACAAGTTCGGTATTTTACACTTAAAGCCCTGTTTACAGACCGTATCTGATGAAATAGAACGGTTAAGATTAAAATTTGGACACATGCTGCTGTCGCGAGAATTTTAGGTTTATTTAGCTTTTGTGGACCTATTTTGCCAAACGTGTCACACCCGTGATTCTTCCGTTGAGAGCTTGAATAATAGACACTCCAGCGGCGGAGTAATACCGCACCTCACACAGCACATTCAATACAAGTCATGGAGTTGGACAAAAACTACGATAAAACCTGTTGGAAAGCATCTTTTTCAGCGATTTTTTTTGGAACCGTATCAGTGAACACCCCTGACCACTCGGTGAGTTTCACGTCTTTGTAAACGAAAGTTTAATGTGTTTTAGGAAGGAATCTTCCAGTGCACATAGACAACCATTGTGGGGGTGAGGGGGGAAAGCGATATAAACCTAAAATTCTCGCGACAGCAGCATCTGTCCAAAGTTTAATCTTAACCGTTCTATTTCATCAGATACGATCTGTAAACAGGGCTTTAAGTGTAAAATACCGAACTTGTCCTTTAAGTCCTCAGCGAAATGAATACCTGCCTCCTTGCACACGGTTGACCCCTTTGACAGTGTCCAGATTTGGTCTCTGTAGATTCGCTTTGAAAACTGACTGATAATCTGGCGCGTGCGATTTCCTTCTCTTCTGCCAATACGATGAACCGTGTCAACCGCCTCTTCCATTTCCCAGGGCACACCAGGAGCAATCTTGGCCAGCAGGGTAATCACCTCGTCTGATGTTTTCGTTGTGTTTCTCTTGCGAGCCTTTGATGCGTAAATTCCAACGCCTTTTGTAGCGATCCAATTCACCAACCCTTGACCTCAGCTCTTTATTTTCTTTTTTAAGATCAGAAAATTCCTTCTCCAATACAGCTTCCTTCTGCTTGTGAGCTTTCATCTCTTCCTTAACCTCAGAAATGGCGTTACAATTTTCTTCCATTTTTTTGGACAGCTCCTCCAGCTTTTTCTCCTGCTTGTCAAATCTTTTGCCGAGGGAGTAAATTGCCTCGAGTATATCCGCATTAGAGTTTTCTTCCACCTGATCAGGCCGCACTTTCTTCATTAAGTGCACTTTGCTGGGAGTAACAGGTAGATTCTCAGCACCGCATTCCTCCAGGACACGCTTGTTAGTTTCAGCACAAACCTCCATCGCGTCATCATAATCATGAACATTTCTGATACTGATCACGGTATTCTCTTCAGAGCTTCGTGCACTACTTGTCATTTTTAGATGATGAAAAAATAAATCTTTAACAAACAGTTTGGGAAAAGTCTGAAAATAAGAAAAAACTTTGAGACGGTTAAACTATGCTGCTATCTAGTACGCCATCTTGGCCGGAACCCCTAAATACAGGTATGTGCGCTTGTTGAATTAACATAATTTTTATTAATATCTTTCACATCTAATGCAGTCAGATTCACCGTGTTCACTCTGAAGAAATCACTCAACATGGCTGGGCACTTGTAGTTGTAATGACACATCAAGGATGTTAAGAGGATAAAAGCAGGTTTAAAACGTGCCACATTCAAGTTAATAGGGTGCAAATTTTAAAAAGAGGATAACACGGTGTAGGCAACACCGATTTTTGTCGTTGTTCTCTGTATTGACAGCACTCCAAATTTACTAAAAAATGAGCTCAATGTTAAAATTGACCGGAGTTCTCCTTTAAGGATGAGTAAAAAATTACACCCAAATTACCTATCTTGGGCCGCACAATCATAGCCTGGTTCCACCAGACTCTCCTACATTTCATTTGTACAGAGAGTCTGGCCTCTCTCCATTGACAAGCGTTATCTTCCTTGTAGACGGTTCTCTGTTGAAGTTTAAAACTATTGGATCTGCCCAGAGCCACTCTGGATCTGCCGTAACCAATCGCTAACGTTTGGTCGTGAAGTATGACGACTCAAACTAGCGCACAACCTCAACGTCATCGTTCTCAGCCACTCCCTCTGTTCGCTGATTGGACCGGTTAAAAATTGACCGGTGAAAACCCAAGAATACACCACAATCCCAGACGTAGTTCTGAACAGCCCGGTCTCACCCCAAAACGTCATATACTGACGGGTCTTGACCATACGTCAACATACGACGAAAAGGGTACCCCTATAACGTCAATATGAGACGCAGACATAAGCGCACCAGCAGCGCCTCCTAGCGGTACCCTAACGCATACCTAAACCCAACCATACCCGAATCGTCACATATGGACGTTAAAGGGTACCCTTTTCGTCGAATGTTGCCGTATGGTCAAGACCCGTCAGTATGTGACGTTTTGGGGTGAGACTGTGTTATTCTGAAGGAAAATGAAAATTTATGAAAATTAAAAATAAATGAAAAACGGAAGTACGTAGGAGGGCGGAGCCAGGCTAGCACATTCATTGACCATGGACTCAAAACATCTGTTATGTTTCTGTCACCTTAAGTTGGCCCAAAAATGATAAATTCAGATTTAGTCACATTTAGCTGGAGACGATTTTGTTCTAACCAGCACTTTACCTCCTCAAGACATAATAACAAAGATGATTGAGGAGTTGATCCTCCAGATTGAAAAGGCAAGTAAATCTGAATGTCATCGGCTTAAAGATGATACGACATACCGTGTCTTTTAAAGACAAGGCCCAAGGGCAACACGAATAAAGAAAACATAAGAGGCCTTGAGGAATGGAGCCCTGATGAACTCCAAAGTCACTGAAAAAGAACTTTCCTTCAAATGAAGGAAAACCATTTTAAAACGATCCCTCTCAGACCCACAGCATGCTCTAGATAGACGCCTTATCGACCGCTACTGCCAGAGCCATAGAGAGAAAGAGTTGCGACACTCCCATAGACCTCCGTTGTAAAAAATGGCGGCACTTTTAACCGCCTACTTCCGTGATTTGAAGATCGGATTAGTTCCCAACACTGTCATTTGGGCGCTGGACCCCATTCACTTACATTGCTGCACGTCGAGTTGTTCCAGAGGTAAGTTGCTGAATTATCGACCTCTTTTGAATTGTCAACTGTCTATATTGTATCAGAGGCCCTTTGCGATGCTTATACTGGTCTTCATTTGTATATGCACAGCGTAATTATTTATATTTTATCTTGGTTGTTTCAACCAATTTTCTAGCACTGCCTGCTTGCTAGTTAGCTAGCGTGACTTCGCCAGCTGTGAAGGTAGCATCTAATTAGTTCGGTAATGAATCGCTACCACCTTTATAGCAACTTTTATTTAATTGAATTTTTGTGATGTAGCCTACTAACGTTTCATTATGTGACGTGAATTGAAAGCTACTACCTTTATAGCAACTTTTATTTAATAGAATTTTTGGGATTTACTAACTTTTCATTATGTGACGTGTAGGCAGAGTTTGAGTGGTGAATGCTGCGCGACGAGTTTTTAAAGAGGTAACATAAGTTTCTGAAATATCGACCTCTTTTGAAGTGTCAACTGTCTATATTGTAACAGAAAAAGTACTTGGGTGTGTGTTTTATTTTATATTTTCCGTTATCGCTGCTGTCTGTCCCATAGAAGAACATGTTTGGGAACTATTGGGGCTTACATGAACCAAGTGACAGCCATAGCGGCGACATCAAAGAGTGTCGCAACTCTTTCTCTCTACGGCTCTGGCTAATAGCGCGGTCGAGCCGTGGGCCGCCATCTTAGACCGGTCACCCGCTCCACTCAGTGTAATCTGTATGGCATGTGCAATGAGCTGTCAGCGCATTTAATTAATCATAACGTTACCTCACGGAATACCGAACTGATTTTCATGCGAAGTTTTTTGCTGCAAAGGTCATTCATGTAGCTATACAGGACACATGGTTCGGCGTATTTTAACATTCATAGTAGGCTTAGCAGTAATATAATATTCTGATATAAGATATAAAGTGACCAGACGTCCAAAATCAAAATAGGCCTATGTGATGTAGGATATAAGGTATTTTATAAATCACACACTATAAATAAAGAAGCAGAAACAGATAGTTGCAGTAAAGTAAGATATTTGAATAAGTTGAAGAAACTATTTATAATGATTTGTGACACACACACACTTACACACTCTCTCACACACACACACTCGCGCATCGCCGTCATGTGTGTATTACATTGCTTCCTGATATCACGTGCGCAAACACAAATAACCTATATTTATATATATATATACTACAGGGCCGTTGAATGCTTGTTTCTGATAAACGAGAAGCTCTTGTAATTATTATTTCACCTGTGGCCTAGCTAACGTTAGCTGGCTACGATTTCAGTAATATCAAAGATCCTTGCTCCTTCTCAATTATCTGGTAATATTCAATTCACAAAATACAGCCAATAGTACGACCCTTTAAGATGGCGGCTGTATTTCTCAGTGCCCAGCGGCCAATAGGGCATCTAGTCTCTATATAATATCTATGCCCTTAGCTGTTAACTCGTACCTATCAGTACTATCTATGAGTTTATATGCCTAAATTAATACATTTGTAACATTTTTACAGTATAAAACTTTCTATACTGTATTAACATAAAAACATCTGGGATGAGATTTCAATTAAAGATAACAAAATAAAAATTCTACTGATACAGAATTACATGGGGGGGGGGGGGGGGGTCTCTTATACACTACATTCTTCACCATCCTACACTTGTTTCCATATTAGTTATTAGCTGAAGTGTTAATGTACTACCTGCAATACTTCCTGCATAGTTACTTATTAATGACGGACCATTATTCTGAAGTGTTACCAGTAAACCCACTTCACCAGCAGATTACTCTTCGACAGCGATGCCAGAAATATACAGAGCTTCAGCAAAAAAAATGTAAAACACAAAATTATAAAGATGGCTGAGCGCTGGTTTCTCTGGCGAATAAGGTCTCTCTCAACTGTGTAGTGTTGCTGGACACACAGATCTACTCTGCAAACCTCATGTTGCCTGTCATGGACAGTTTTACATCACTGCCAGTGTGAATGAAGTTCACTGGGAGAGAGCAGATTTATCATTTCTGCCTTATTGTGTCATGTCTAGTTAGGACAAAGTGTGTTAAAAGTTAAAAGTGAACTTAGATGGTTGTGTATTTTAAACCCATGAGTATTTTAATCTCTCTCTCTCTCTTCTCTCTCTCTCTCTCTCTCTCTCTCTCTCTCTCTCTCTCTCTCTCTCTCTCTCTCTCTCTCTCTCTCTCTCTCATGATGATGATGTTGTTGTTGTAATTGTAAAAGAGCAAAATGATGTGAACATTTTAATGACAACCTTGGATGATTTTGAAATGATATCAGCTGCAAAAGTGAATTGGTCAAAAAGTGAAGCTGTTTTAGTGGGAGAGTGGACAACAGTGCCCCCCAGACTCCCTGGTGGTCTGACATGGAAAAAAGATGGGTTAAAGTATTTGGGAGTTTATTTGGGGGATGAGTCTTTTCAATTAAAACATGATGATTGAGAAAATAAAGGGCCGCTTGGATAAATGGAAGTGGATCAAGAAAATATTGTCCTATAGGGGTCGAACCCTTATTATCAATAACCTTGTTGCTTCGTCTCTTTGGCATCGACTGACTTGTGTTGACCCACCACTACTTTTTCTTGCTAAGATACAATCGATGATGATAGACTTCTTCTGGGATAGGATGCACTGGGTGATCCATAACATCCTGTACTTACCAAAGGAAGAAGGTGGACAAGGACTTGTGCATCTACAAAGTAGGACAGCAACTTTTCGTGCACAATTTATACAACGTTTCCTGACAGGCCCAGAGTCTGTAAGTTGGAGACCAGTGGCAAGTGCTATTTTAAGAGCTGCTGCAGGTTTAACTCTGGACAAATCCTTATTTTTATTGGATCCCAAAACTTTAGATGTGGAGAAATTTCCAGTTTTTTATCGGAATCTTTTTAAAGTATGGAGGCTTTTTAAACTCCAAAGGATAAGCAATCCCACATCGTTGCATTGGCTGCTGGAAGAGCCATTGCTTTATGGTGCAAGACTGGACATTACTAATGCATCAGTATCACTGACAGAAGCCTTTATAAAGGCTAAAGTGGTGACTCTTCGTCAACTAATGAGGCTGGCAGGACCAGATCTTGTTGAAGTGGATGCGGTGGCAACACAATTGGGGTTTAGATCCACTCGAGTGGTTGAAAAACTTTTACGAAAGATACAGACTATCCTTACAGTGGAAGAGACTGATTTACTCAGGAAACATTGTGAGGGGGAAATTACTCCCAATGATAAAGATCGGTTTCCAAGGTTGAATGTTTCACCTAATTTAGAGGAGGATGGTGGAATCTTTCTGGAATCAGAAAAAGTAGTGGACATGGACTTTGAAGAAGTGAATGGCAAGAGATTGTACAAGTCATGTGTGAAATGTTTTAATAAAAAAGCTTTACATGGAAAAACTGATACACCTTGGAGAAGTGTGTTAGGTTTGGATGAAGGCTTTAAGCCAAATTGGAGAACTTTTTACAAGCCACCATTAAACAAGAAAATTGGAGATTTGCAGTGGAGATTTTTACATTGTATAATTGCTGTAAATGCCTTTATATCTGTGTTGAATCCTGATGTAAGCCATGAATGCCCATTTTGCTCACAAAGGGAGACTGTTTTTCATGTTTTTATGAGTTGTCATAGACTTAAACCTTTATTTGAGGTTTTACAAAATTTGTTTAATTCTTTTGATGAAGATTTTTCAATGCAAGTTTTTATCTTTGGTGTTAAATATACAAAGAGACGACAGAGAGAGTGTCAGTTGTTAAATTTTGTTTTGGGCAAAAGTAAAATGGCAATATACATGAGTCGTAAAGACAAAATTGAACAGAATCAGGAATTTAATCTGGTGTCTATGTTTGTTGCTATGGTGAAGTCAAGAATTTTGATTGATTTTAAGTTTTATAAAGCTACTTCATGTTTGAGGCAAGCCATGTTTGAGGATGTTTGGTGTTATGGACGTGCTCTGTTGTAGATGACAATCTTTATTTTACTCAATTCATGTAATTTATTTTTTTTTAAAAATTCTAAATGTTAAAACACTTAAGTTGTAATAAAGGTGTTTTCAAATTCTCTCCCTCTATGTCACACATGTCACCTGAAGGAAGGTTCCTACCTATATTCAGCAACCAATTACCCAAAGAGAGACCCCTACTGGACACACACTTACATAAGATTTAAATAAAGACAAAATGGCTCTTACACACACAATGAGCTGCCATACTGTATAGAGGAACTATTGAAAACTGTTTCATTCCTCAATATTTAACTCAATATTCAAACCCTCAGTGTCCGAGTCAGTGTGTTTATATGGAGATGTGGACAACACCAAATTCACTTCACTTGTATAAAAAGGTGAATTTTTATACTGAAATAACTGAACATAAATATTTCTCACTCCAAATCATTAAAAATCAAAAATCAATGTAAATTGTCACCAAATCTCACAACATATCACATGCATATTAATTTTAAATGATTGCAATTAGGTTATGATTTTTTTAAATGAATTTGAATTGGTTGCAGACCACAAAGTTCATGTAAGCTCTTGCAAAGTAACAGCACTTATTTTATAAATCCCTGTTATTATTACTCTTCTACCATCATCAGTGTGGTCACTGTTCATTCATGAATTTATAGTGTAATCGTCTATTTCAGAAAAACATACATGAGCATCAAATAATCTAATGTGTTGCTGGGTCCATTTATAGTGACAAAATTATATGGCATTAAAACAAACAAAGTGTATCATAAACAATGCTATATTTATTGAGTCTTTGCAAAATATATAGACACATCTGTGAGATTTGATGAATACATTTTTGGTCTGTGCTGTAATTTTAACAGTCATGTGCCGTATATAAATTCATAATCATAGTCTTGCCGGCACTGAAATAAACTTCATTCCTCTGTTGTCAAGTTTCATGCTCGACTCTTTCTGCTCGCAGATCTTCCCGCTGAAGCCACTCGTTGAATCCTCCAGCGTAATGACGGACCCTGAGAGACACACAGAGACACGGATGCCGGACTTTTGTGAGTGAGTGAGGATGAATCCAATGAATTAACATGACTTAGGTTTTCCTGATTACCGGATGAGGATCTTAAGTCATAAAAAAATAATTTAATAGCAATATTTGCAGAGCATTTTCTAGC
This sequence comes from Phoxinus phoxinus, assembly GCF_949152265.1. Lineage (NCBI taxonomy): Eukaryota > Metazoa > Chordata > Actinopteri > Cypriniformes > Leuciscidae > Phoxinus > Phoxinus phoxinus. The sequence continues at coordinate 3,428,774 of NC_136878.1, read as the reverse complement.
CAATTAATTAATTAAGAGCAAAGCATATTTGACTACATATTACAATGACTTCCAGGCCTGACATTTCAAGTAATAATCGTTCAAATGCATTAAATTCATTAAACCATTTATACATGATAAAAGAACAGTCATACTGATGCCATTTCCCCTTAAAAAAAATTACATCCCCAAGTCAAAATTTTCTAGTGTCTGACAACATCTAAATTTTTCAATTAGTCTGACATATTTAAAAGACTGTTGCAACAATTAATTGAAATTATTTTACAGAATTTCACTTGGACCAAATTTAGATAATTCAGTCACTAGAATATCTTGACTTGGGGAGGTAAAACATTTTTTACAGTGTATACCTATAAAAACAAAACAAATAGAAAAAGTAAGAAAGCAAAGGAAAAATAAATGTAGACATGTGAAGGACACCAAATCATAGATGAACAACTCTCTTAAATGAACCCTATAATATCATATTTAATTTGTAAAACATAAAATCATATCAACATGATCTAAAATTTGCTGAAAACCCTGCTGTACTCGATCTACATGTCTTCTGTCGTCTGATTGATAGTTTATTATTTTTAGCAAGTAAAAGGCCTTTTAGTATAATTGTGCAAGCGTCCCCCTTCACCTCGTGGTTCACGACGTCTTTTTCTGTGAAATCTTTGATTTGTATAAAGCAAACGTAAGAATAACTTTGATATTGTTAGTAATATTTGAAGATGAACAATTACTGCACTGTAGCAGTTTAGGTTTACTTGATAATCCATTCAATATTTATTAGAAAAATCATGTTAAAATGTGAGTCTTAAATATGATCATCAGGCTTTTAAGGAAAGTTTATTTGTTCATCTCTCAGTAATCTTAGTATTGCATTGAATTATGTTTTAAAACTACAGAGCTTTGATCATAAAACTAAAAAACAAAGCATTTGAATACCATCTTACTAAGACATATTATTGGCAGATATAGAGTGACGACTGATGTTTATATGTATGTTTTGTAAGTATAGTCTGCTGTACTGTTATGAAGATCTCATTGATTTACATTACAAGCATCAGAATTTCCTCTTATTTTTTGCCCATATAAATATCAGCATCTGCAGCAAAATGCAAATATCAGCAGCAATTGCAAAATGTAGGTGTTTTTTTTTCCTCCTTAAGTGTGAGATCCATATTCTCAATACATAATGAGTGTTATGACCCTATGGTTTGTTTATGTGTTTTTTTTCTTTGTAGGAACGTCGTCTGATTGGCTCCTGCAGGCTGATTAATGCTGTGTCCTGATTGGTGCACAGTACTTTAAAAGCACATCATCACTTCCTGTAGAGACAGCTTGAGTTCTGAGCAGAGAGAAGCATTGGAGGAAGAGTTTGTATGTGTTAAGAGAGTTTAGAGACTGTGAGTAATGATTGTTTGGTGTATTTGGACTTTTGCCTGTTTTCTGACACTGATTTCAGATTGCCCTCTCAATTTGTTCACTTGGCTTTCTAATAAATATATTGTAAATATTGGGAAAGTAAAGAGCCTGAGCCTTTTTTGTTAATTGTAAACTTTTCTGGCGAGGCAGTTTAGTGATGACGGGCACTTTTGAAACACTTCATGAAGCTTCAAAACCTTTGCGACTCGTTTGCCAGCGAATCAGAGCGCGTATCAAACTGCCGAAGTCACGTGATTTCAGTAAACGAGGCTTCATTATGTCATAATGTTTTTACATTTAAATTACCTCTGTGAACTCAGTTGTAGTTAGAGGTCTCTTATTGGTCTGATTAACCAAACTCTCCATAAAACAAGCCCTACAATTTAATAAAATGACACGTATAAGGACTCTTCATCATTTAATGGTATATGATGATTATTGCATCTAATAGATAACACCTTCAATAAAACATCTGCAATTGTTTAGTAGCTTAAAAGGTGTTTTGTTTTTTTGCATGTTGAGTTTTCACTGCATTTGCACTGTTCTGACAGCAGAGGTCACCAGTGTGTGTGATTCGAGTCAGTAAGACAGTTAGGTTGCCAGGTTGGTGTGTTGCATTTTCTTTTTGTTAGGTTTAGGAAAGAGGGATAAAGTAAGAACGTTTTTTTAGTTATTTTGGCTTTGGCAAGTCTTTCATGTTGCACCGTTTTCCTCCGATGGGGAGCAACAATGAGTTATAAAAGCCTGATGTATAAAATATGATGCACGACAAAAAGCATATTTGCTAATTTTTTTCCCCCAACAAACTGTGGGATAAATTTAAACCCAAAATCTAAAAAAAAACTACCTTTAGGGATGACCTCATTTGTACATCTGGTCTAAAAATAAAGTAATTAAAGTTTTTGAAAAATCTGAAAATTCAAAAAGTTGTGTGATGGATAGGTTTAGGGGTCGGGATAGTGTAAAGGGACGGAATATACAGTTTGTACAGTATAAAAACCATTATGTCTATGGAGAGTCCCCATTTAGATAGGTAGGTAGGTGTGTGTGTGTGTGTACCTTGTGTATCCCAGAGATCTTGCGGTCTCCAGCGCAGTGAGGCTGCGTATCCCTCTCACACAGTACAGCACGAAGTCCGAGTCTTCTCTGTGAGGCTTTGTGACGCCGTAGCGCTCTCTAAACTGATCTGGGCTCAGTCTGAGGGCCGGCTCCACCTCGCCCACTACATCAACAAAAGAACTGTCACTCATAGTGTGTGTGTGTGTGTGTGTGTGTGTGTGTGTGTGTGTGTGTGTGTGTGTGTGTGTGTGTGTGTGTGTGTGTGTGTGTGTGTGTGTGTGTGTGTGTGTGTGTGTGTGTGTGTGTGTGTGTGTGTGTGTGTGTGTGTGTGTGTGTGACTTACAAGGAATGTTGGAGGCTCCTGGAATAAAACCTGCTTCCAGCTCATCCGGTTCACGAACATCGACGAGCTGGACGCTTCCGGTGGACATCATGAGCTTCAGCTGCTCGTACGTCACCACACCATCTGACACACACACACAACGCGTGAGTATCCACAATCTACTGCTGATCATTCATATCGAGTCTGTTCGATCTATTGTATATGATACAGCCATTACACACTCATCAATGGATATCTGATATTTTAGATCCAGATATATGAACTACAGCAGCTCCAAAAAAGGTTCAAGTGACGTGCCAACTATATCTATGCTTTATTTCAAACTTAAATGTTTTTGGGGGTATTGGTAAGATTATAGTTTTATAGATAAGCCTCTTCTGCTCCCCAAACCTGCATTTATTTGATCAAAACACCGTAAAAACATATGAAATACTACTGCAATATATTTTCTTTTTGATGTATTGATCAAAGCTGATTTTCAGCATCATTACTCCAGTCTTCAGTGTCACATGATCCTTCAGAAATCATTATAATATGATGATCTGCTGCTCGAGAAACATTTCTGACTATTACCGGTATTATTATTATTATCAGTGTTAAAAACAGTTGTGCTGCTTGATATTTTTCGGGAAACAGTTCATACATTTTTTTAGGATTCATTGATGAATAAAAAGAACAGCATTAATTTGAAATAGAAATCTATAAACATTATAAATCTCTTTATTGTCACTTTTGATCAATTTAATGCTTTCTTAAAGGTATTAAAAAAAAATATTAAAACAAAATCTCTTGCTGAACCCAAAACTTTTGAATGGCAGTGTATGTTGTATCTAAATACGTTATGGGACCACTTTATTTAGATCCTAAACTTGATGGTTGTCATTCAGGCCATCGTGAGTGTAAATGTCAAATAATTCCTTTAAAAAAAAATTATTCATCTAATTTAAACCATTAAAGAGAAAGGATATATATACAATATATACATAATATATAGCCTATAATATATACATTGTCTTGCTAGACAATGCTAGCAAGAGGGTTAGGCCACCTATAGAAATGTTAATTTTTAGTTTGTTTACTTTATATTTAAATCAATATTTTTGTGACCCTCCAGTCTTCAACGAGCCAATTCTTAAATTCCTTATTTTGCCCCCCGACCCTGATAAACTGTGCAAACTGTGCAGAGTTATCAAAAAATGTGTGTAGACTCATGGGAATCTAGATTTCCACACACACTATGATGATTCAGTGACTTGGATCCGTTATCTTCACGTGTGTCACAGTAATTCATCAAACTAACCCAATATACTCACTGTGGGAAACTGTTTGTTGCAAATGTTAAGTTGCTTTTTACTACTAATTTGTTTTCACCAAAAATAAACTTAGCATATTAATAGGATATAGTTATTATGAAAATCACAAACATACCATCTGGATCGGAATAAAGAACATTTTATGACTATATTATTTTTAGACATTGTTCATGATAATTAAACATTAATTGCCATGTTATTACCTGCATTTTGCCATCAATATGTACCTGCTGAAATGTCAGTGTAAAGTGTTTATATAAACTTCAGAGCATTTGTTTTATATATCCCTGACTTTATGCCAAAGCATGACTTTTTTTCTAACGTGGTAGCATAGATCAGACATGTTATTGCAAAGATTGTTCATATGATGCAACATTAAACTTTTATTGTTGACTTTTATGAGTCACTGACCCTACGTGCAAACTCGCATGCTTTGCTGTGCATGATGTTGTGTTAGCCTATATCACAACAATGATTTTGTTTCGAAAACTCAATACTTTACCAGTATTTAGAGGTTGGCTGTTAGATGTTTTAGTCCATTTATCGCAGTTGTCAGCTCCGTTATCACACTGGTCTGCTGAGACAGACAGAAGCAGGAGCGCCACGAGAGCGCGCACACCTGAACTCACGCGCATTACTGTATTCATGTCTATATCTTATCTAAGAGAAGATCGATACGTGCTCTTTTGTACAGATATAATTAAGTCTAAAAAGTTTAAAGCAGTGTATTGGTTTGACCTGAGACGATTACACGGATCTGAGTGTCATTGAAAGCGTTGATTGCAGGAAGCTTGTTTTCCTCCAGGAGATGTTTCACTATAATCGATTAAACCTAATAATTCAATTAGAAATATCTGATATAACCATGGAACTTGTTCAAAACCATTCCTTAAAATGCAATTAAAACAAATCCTTTTGTAGTAACTTAATCATAAACGACTGTGGTCGGTCCATTCGGGAAAGCGCTGAGAATTGCAACACCTACCACGTGACTCTGCGCTTATATTTGTACTTCTGCACTGGTCTGGAGGATATTTTACGGAATCTTAATAGCAGTCAAACGGGAAATTTTACATTGTTTAATTAAAATGGTAAAAGTTGTAAATACGGATTTGACTTATGGACTTGACCAATCAGAGCGAACGCCCGGGCTACTAAGTCCCGCCCCCCCAATTGTTTTTTCCTGAACGTCTGCTCAGATTAGAGGAAAGAAACATTAGAGATCCAATGTTATAATTCATTAATATATTTAACTTTAAAAACGAACAATATTAGCTTTATATATGATTTAGTTATATATTATACTGTTTTGGCCTCGTTTTATAAAAGTTTTTTTTTTTATCCTCCCCCCGCCTGTTCTGAACACATGGTATATTCTGGTGATGATGGCTCATAGTCATATGATCTTCTAAGCAGCATAAATACTGTAGCAGTGTCAGGGAATTTTGGACTGTCTAAAAAAGCACTTTTTTTTACATCTCGACACCGATCAACGACTCATTATTGCAATGGCCACCAAACCGGTTGTTGGAGGGCCTTCCGAGGTGAAGCAAGCCACTCCAGAGGTGCAGAAGATCTGTGATGAGGTGAGACTGGAGCTTTTACTTTTGTTTTGATGGCGTAAGTCAGCTGATGTGGGAAAGCACGTGATGTATATGTATTAGTTGTAATTATTAGCTATTTATTAGGATTCAGAAGTGTGTACGTTATTGTTATGTGTAAAACATAATATAAAATATAATTTTATAAACGGTCAAACACATTCATATTTCATTTATATATTTCATTATATTATATTAAATGAACTTGCATTGTGTGATGTATTATTGAAGAATGCTTTAATTTAATAGTCTTAAAAGAGACCATTATTAAACTCTCAATTTTGCCTAAACCTGATATAAAGTGACAAATGACAATAGTGCAAAGTTTACAAAAAGGAATGTATTATTTACTTTGTCAAAGTCTCTAGACTCATGAGAATCTCTATATTCCCACCCAAACACTATAAATACTGATTCAGCACCTAAATGAGTCACTAATCTTCATGTTGATTTGAGATGGGCGTATCACGGTAATTCACCCGTCACACACCCAAAGCAGTCTAGACTGTGACAAAGTAACACATTCATTTTTGTTAACTTTGCACTATTGTCACTGTATATCAGCTTTAGGCAAAATTGAAAGTTTAATAATTGTTTATATATATATGTAAATGTAGCATAAGAATAATAACGTAAGAGTGAATATCACAAGCATGTCTGGATCAAAAGAAAAAATAAATTATATTTTTATTAAAATGCACTATTTGTACTGTAATGTATGTATTACTTTATATGTCATGGTCTAGACTCGTGAGAATCTCTGTACTCACACCCAAACACAATTAAACAAATAAATCATTGATTTGACATGGGTGTGTCACAGCAATTCATATACTCTGTGAAAGGCTTTTTCAGATGTTTTTTTTTACTATATTTTGATTTGATTTTAAATAAATGTAGCATAAGAATATTTAATAATACAAGGGTGAATATAAGCATGTCTGGATCAAAAGAGAAAGAAAAAAAACACTTCTTTTTTTTTTTTTTAAAGAAGCAAATTTTTGGACCCGATTTAGATGAACCACATTTGCATTAAATATGAATTTTGCATATTTTGCTTCAGGTCAAGCCCGCTGCAGAAGAGAAGGCTGGGAAGAAGTTTACCGTTTTCACTGCCAAATCTTACACCACACAGGTTGTGGCCGGGACCAACTACTTTATCAAGGTAAACTCGTTGTGCCATGTTCCAACCTACATATTGTGTCGATGATACGAGCTGAGAGTGTGTTTAAAGTGTCCTATCACCCTCTTCAGGTGGATGTAGGGGGAGACTTCGTTCATCTGAGGGTTCACAAATCACTGCCTCACGCTGGAGAAAACCTACATCTGCACGGGATCCAGACCTCAAAATCTCAGCAGGATGCCATTGAATACTTTTAAACACAAGTAGTGCATCGTCTCTATCAGTGCCTCATTCCCTCTCACACACATACTATAGAATAGGTTAAAATATGTGATCTACTCAACTAATGCTTTTACAAAACTTTTATAAGTACATCCTTAAAATGAACCCAACACTGTGCCTATTGTAGATGAGTTTTATATGATCTTTCTCCACTTTTACAAAAGTTGTATTGAGGCACGACTCCTCATTCCAGATCTGTTTTTATAAAAGATGCTGCTTCTAAAATAAAGGGAAATAAATTTCAAAAGTCTTTGTTTCATTTACACCCTCCAAAAGACTGTAATGATAACATCACCAGCATACAGTACAATTACATTCAATATTATTACTAAACTCAAATATTAATTACTATTAATAAACTAACCTGGTTACATGAACATAATTTAAAAATGTTCGATGAAGAAAATTCTTACAAATTCAGTTTATAGACTACAGGTTTTACAGTGTGCACTGATCAATTGTATAGCATGTGACACCAACTGTTATCTTTTCTAAGATCTGAACGCGTTTGCCGCAAAATATAACCAATTTAAGAACTAGTGAGCTGTTGCAGTTAAATATAATAACTGTTTGTTTTAAGATAAGATGGAAATTTGTACCAAACATAGCTAATCATCATAACTAAATCTGAACAGTTGCACTTGCAAATTAACTGCAACATGACAAGGTTCAAGCCAATCACGACCAACTGACCACTAAAACCAGTTCATGTAGTTTTCTTTAGATTTTGATATACAATCTGGTTATAACATCCTGAAAATCTCAACCATTAACCCCTTCAGACAAAGGGAAAAACTGAGGAGGTTTTGAGTGTCACATGTCTCTTTTTCCTGTTTCTTATCCTCAGTCAAGTTCACTGATGCATTACATGCAAACTGTTCGCCATTTAAAAAGCTTTTAACTTTTGATCTCAGTATCTCAAGATAGATATATATGATTTAGTTAATTAATTAATATATTTCATTTTATTTGATTCTTCAAAGCAAACACACAGATAGTTGTGTGTCTATTCCTGAAATATCCACTGGAATATTAGTCTCAAATAATAATCACATTCAAAATCTTTGCAATACAGCTGCATGAATTATAATGGAGGACATAATTTTCTATCTATCTATCTATCTATCTATCTATCTATCTATCTATCTATCTATCTATCTATCTATCTATCTATCTATCTATCTATCTATCTATCTATCTATCTATGCTAAGTTTGCATTCAGCAATAGAAACCATAATATGTACTTTAAGCATAAAAGTAACAGGAACATTGTCACGGGAGATGTCATATGTCTGAATGAAGATTAATCACACATGAAGTATTATCTCGTCTCGCTTAGTCACACATCACATTACTTTTCTTTTCTTTTTTAAAGCCAAAAGGATTTAAATTATTTATACAAGTTTGCCTCAAATGTCTATGTTTATTCCTGGTACTTTGGGACTAATATAAGAAAAATATGATTTCTTTAAAGTCTCAGATAATTAATGTTTTTTTTTTTTGTTTTTTTTAAAGCTTTGCGTAAAGATATTTGTGTTATAGTTGCACAAATTCTGAGAGAAAATACTAGATGGCAAAAAAAAAAAAACCTGGCACGCAGCTTGAAACCATAAAATGCATATCAAGCTTAAAACAAAAAGGAACATGAGCTGCCACGTGTCTAAAAGAAAATCGTGATTAACCACACTTTAAACAATTTAACATAATGCATTAATTATGAATGTTGGGAAATAAAACATTGTTCTGGTATAGTTTTTGAAGAACGATAAGTCCAGGTCCTTGGGTATATTATCTGTACAAAATTTTCCTTAGGCCTACAAAGAGTTGAAAAATAAGTTTTTATATTTTTGGTGTTTTATTTTTTTTCCATTCTGTTCATTTTTGTGTAGTATAATCCGGTTGTTATAATTAATGCAGTGTGTGAGTTTGACCAGGGCTGGTTTCCCAAAAGCACCGTGAGCCTAAATTGATCGTAGAACAATTGCCACCAAACCAATGGTCTCTACGATCAACTTAGGCTTATGCTTTTGGGAAACCAGCCCAGATCATTTTGTGAAAATCTTCTCTAACTTTCTATACCAATATTCCATTATACCAATAACTCACTAACATTTTTTAAAGTTACAAAAGGTTCAAGGTTCACAGGAATGACTGTGGGTGTATCCCTTTAAAGGGGTCATGACATGAGAAACCAAATTTGCCTTGATCTTTTGGTATATAAGAGGTCTTTGTACCATTAAAACGTCCTGCAAGTTTAATAGCTTAAGACGTCCTCCCCATTATAAACGAATCATTTATTTAATCAAGCTCTAAATACAGCTCGTTCTGGATCCATGGTAAGAAGTGACGTCACGGTACGAAGTGACGTACCAGCGTTTGCATATGACCGCCTCCAGCACAAGACAACTACGCTTTAAGCGCAAGACAACTACGCTCATTTCGTATCACTGTCGCGCCCGTGCGCCTCACAAGTGTTCAGTCGACGGACAGCGAGTGGGTCTGTGTACAGGGAAATGGCGATGACGCAGATGTGCTGTTCCTGGCTGTGGACAAACAACATCTTTGAATACGCTGCCGAAAGATCCAGTCGTCAGGGAAAAATGGATGCACTTTATTTTTTGCGGACGTCTCAGTCACGGCAGTGTTAGTTTAAGCGTTTGTTCTATACATTTGAAGGATGACTGTTTTGAGAACAAATCCCAAAATGATGCTGGCTTTGCCAGAAAACTGTTGCTCAAAGATAAGTCCGTGCCGACTATTCTGGGCTCAACAACGACGACGCAAACTGTAAGTAATGTATTTAAAACTTTGAACTACTTTTTAAATACGCTGAATCCGCAAATGTTCTGGCTGGGGGCGTTAATAATTGATGCGTAGGCACTGACGTTAGCCAATCATAACAGTGGGCGTTAACACTGAACTCTTAAAGGGGAAACACCCCCAAAACAGACTGTTTGAATCAGAGGATGAGAAAAGGTCATAAATCACTACATTTTAAAAGTTTTTTGTAAAAAAAACTATAATAATACTATAATTGCACCTAAGGGAACATAATAATAAAATAAAAAAAAACATGTCATGACCCCTTTAAGAGAACGTGATTAAGTTCATGAGCTATAGATTGAGTTTGTGTGTTCATGGTTCGCGGAGTGAATAAAGTACTCTGTTCAAACAAGTATTTTCATTATAAATCATTACATGGTGTCAGAAGTGCTAGACGATCGCACAGCCTCGAGTCGAAAGGATGGCAAAGTTTAATCCCCCAGAGTTATAACATTTGATCGTCCAAATGAGTGGGCATGAATATGCCATGGAAAATGAAGCCGAACACATATTTAAACCATTCCCCTTTAATGAGGAGGATGACAAGAAGAAATTTGACGCAGAAAATACCTATGAGAAAATACGACGAGTATTTCTTCCCTAAATGAAGCCTGTTTCTATAGGCCTTCAGCGCCCTGGTGAATTGGAGCACTGTGACTTCGGGGAACACCGAGATGAACACATTCAGGATCGGATAGTCGTAGGCTTACTTGAGAAAGATCTGTCGGGCAGACTGCAGTAATGTCCGATCTTACGTTAACTCAAACTATTCAAAGTGTGTCACTCTGAAGAGCACTTAAAAAAAAATGGAGAACGAAGAATGTGATGAAAAAAATTGCATCACAATAAGTGTATTGTGATTGTCAAAACATTTTAGTAACTAAACAGAATTTTGTTACAAATGTTTTTTACAATGTTTACATGGTAGCCTACAATTTCTGGTAAGCTACATTTTTTTTATAGCTTGACACAAATTTCACGATTTCAATTCAATTATTGTGATTTGATTCAATATTGACTCATTTGGATAAATATTAGGTACACAAGATAGGAGTTCATTTTTCTCAAGAAAATAAAACTCACCTAATGTTGTAAACATACAGAGAGCCCTATCAGCTGGTAGTATTATTATTTAAGGTTAAAAATAACTCAAATTAAATATAGTGCGTTTTTTTTTTTAACTTTATTTAATGATATAAGTAAATAAATAAAAAATATGTAACGTAGTAGGCTACACATATTTAGCTAAATACTCTCTATAGCTTTTTTTTTCTTCCCAACTAACATGCTATAGCTATGGTCTCTGAGGTAAATGTTATCCCAGATAGCAAACTGACGTTGAATCAACGTTGACGTGACATCGAAACAACATCGTTTTGCTCATCGAATTAACGTTGAATCAACGTCAGACACGCCATTCAACCGCATTTCAACATTGAATCGATGTTTTATTTTCGACCTAATAACGTTCTGATATACCGACCAAATAGTGAACGTTGATTCAACGTTGAAATTTGATCGATGATTGATACTGACCTTTACAACTAAAAATCAACGTTGAATCGACGTCTGTCTGCTATCTGGTATGTGACATAATTGTTCTCCTGCTGTTATTTACCTTTTTCCGCGGTTGAAAAACATTGATCGATATTATTGACGAATATACATTTCGGTAACTTGTAGGCTACTGAATCTTTCAACATTGTTCATCCATGTTTATTTACATGATCGGTTCACGTGCAGCTTGAACTGGCGCTATGTCACGTCACATTTACAAGTGCAAAAACAGTATTTATTGTTTGAATTTCGTAATAGAATTGACAGAATCTGAGACGGAGTGCTGACCACGGTTAAAACAACATTCCTTCTTATGTTCATTCATGTTTATTTGATGCATAAATGAACTAGAAGGAAGAGATGATCGGTTCACGAGCAGCTTTTACTGAGGCGACACAGCGATCTGTCACGACACATTAAAGAGCCACAAAACGGTATTTATTGTTTATTTTATTTTTTTTATTACCAAATTTGAAAGGTGAGACTTTGTCAAGGTCAAGGTCAAATTTATTTATAAAGCACATTTTCAAGCAGTCATTACTGCCACAAAGTGCTGTACAGAAATTCCTACCAAGCATAAAAACATACTAATTAATCAGAGAGAGTTACACAGGCAAAATGTCCCAATAGTAACAGTAATAGTTAAAACACATGTAAACATTTTTACAATCAAACATCACAACGTCACAGCACATATTGTATTAAAAGACCTATCAAAAAGATGAGTCTTTAAAAGCGATTTAAATGACTCAATAGAGCTAGCTTCCTTAATATTAAGGGGAAGAGCATTCAATAGCTTAGGTCCTGCAACAGAAAATGCTCTGTCTCCTCTGGTTCTCAGTCTAGATCTAGGACAGTCTAGAAGTCGCTGGTCATTTGACCTAAGTGCTCTGACGGGGGTGTGCATAGTCAGCAAATCTGCTAAATAAGACGGTGCTAATCCATTTAAAGATTTAAAAACAAATAATAAAATCTTGAACTGTATTCTAAAAGCAACAGGCAACCAGTGGAGGGACGACAGTACCGGAGTAATATGATCAAATAGTTTTTTCCCTGTCAACAGTCGAGCGGCTGCATTTTGTACTAATTGTAAACGGTGAATAGACGACTGATCTAGGCCATAGTATAAGGAGTTACAGTAATCCAAGCGGTTTGTAATGAGAGCATGTATAACTTTTTGTTTAATATGTTTAATATCAAAAGTAACCAGAAAGTAAAAAAAGTAAGCTGGTCTGTCCTGTTTGTCAATACTTGTCAGTGTTCTCTCTGCTCTGTGATGTATTTTTCACTTCGTGAGAACATGGTGTGCCGTGAGAGCTGCGTAGCTTGACGGACATAGCGACAGTAACTAAGGGGGGCGGATCTTTGCGAACGGTCAGAGTTGGCAGCTATATACGCATCTGGCTGACTGAAGGCTTTTTCTGTATGGGCCAGCCTTGGCTGAAAGCAATTGTACTGGTGTCAGGTGCATACTTGGTTTAGCTGTGTGTATTTACTTCGGCCTGAGTTTGTCACAAGCGGGCCACTAGGCCTACTAGAATTAAGGAACTCAGCCGCCTGAAAAAAAAAAGGTTTTGGGGTTAAATCCTGAGGAGGATCCTGCGGATGCAGACCATTTCGTTTTCAAGAGGAATCATTCAGCTGGAAAAAACGAGTACCGGTAAGTAATTTAATTAATTTATTGTTCTAGTGTTGTTTGAAGTTTTAATTGTCAAGCTAAAAAATAGTTTTTTTATGTAGATTGCGTTGATAAAGGTAAGTTAACGGTCCGGGAGATATGGGGGTCATTATACGAAAACGTGCCATTTTGTGTCCCTCAGGGAAAAGAAGCTCTGTAAATCTTGATAAACCGTAAAACAAATAAAATATTTTATAATTTAGTTTCCATAATATAAGAATTAATTAATTTCTGTTTCTTTTGTTTTTAAAGGATTTTAATCACATTTTTGTGCAAAGCATCTTGCAGAAATTTTGAAAATGGCCTGTCCCTCAGTATGATTTTTCTACTTCTACTTGCTATCGAGGCCAAAAAAGTCAAACTATCATAAAAAACAATATACTTGTATAAAGCCTTATAAGTGTCAGTTCATTAGTCATGAATGGATTTTATTCTTAACTTGTCCAATTTTGAAAAAAAAAAAAAAAAAATTTAGTCGGGTCCCTAGGTTCTCGTCAACCCTGTTACTTTTTATGAAAACACCTCTTTAAAGATAATGGACTGTTCCAAAAGTTGCATCAGTTCCAGGAAGTGACATCATCTGCCTTTCATGAAGTTGATGGTAGAAGACAAGTAAGAGTTCTCTTCTTTTAATGAATTTTCTTTGAGTTTATGTAATGTCTGAAAGACAGGGACACACTCATTGTGTCAGCCCTGTTACCAGAAAAGCATATACATTAAAAAGTTATTTGTACATATTTAAAAATGTACATATATAACAACATTTAAGCCTCTCATTAAGGCTCATAATGTGGTTTCATTACCTATACCTCATGGCTAGTAATGGCCGCCAATAACATTTTTCGTCAATAACATTTTTAGATTAGATTAAATGTAATCTAACATTTCTGCAACGTTCAAGAATCAAGAATGATTCCTGCTCCTCTTAATGTGACAGCACGGCACGTAGAAATACGGAAAGACATCTGGTCAAAACTTGTCAGACAGGAATGTTACATTAAGTGATCATTAGTCATTGACTCTTGTTTATTCTGTAAGATTGTTCACCAGTTTACTTCCTTCATGTTACAACACACTCACCAAATGCCTACATAATCATTATATGATCTGCATTTTGTTTTTTATACTTTTTTATAGTGGCTAAGACTATATTAACCAACTATAGACCAATCTCAAATCTTCCTTTCATAGGCAAGATCATTGAAAAAGTTGTCTTCAATCAGCTGAACAAATTCTTAAGCTCAAATGGATACTTTGACAATTTTAGATAATAATAAACTCATAAAGATAATAAACGATATTTGGGGAATCTTTATTTGGGGATCCTCATCAATGTCTACCATCAACTGTTTGGTTACCAACATTCTTCAAAATATCTTCTTTTTTTGTGCAGCAGACGAAAGAAACTGGTTTGAAACAACTTGAGAGTGAATAAATGATGACAGAATTTTCATTTTTAACTAAGTGAATTATCCCTTAAACAGAAATTAACTGTTGGCAAATTTGTTTCACATCAGTACTGTCCCGTTTGTCCTGCTGGACATGACACACAGCAATACTGTCACTTGTGACCATTGCATTGCAGCCATGTGTTCAGTGTTAAACTTCTTTCAGTCCAGCTGACGAGACTGGGATGACAACTTGATCAAACGGGTCTATCATTTCAACAACACCAGCCTTCAACAGACCAAGCAATGTTATTTGTTCATGTTTTATGGGGACTTTCCATAGACATAATGATTTTCTTAGGCTACCTATCACAGAAAACTTTCTGCACTTTTACATTTTCAAAAAACATCACTTAGTCTGATTTATAAGCTATTTATGTATTTAGTGTAAGTTTGATTGTGGGTTGGGTTTTATTCATTACTTTTTCTAAATGCTCCTCTCATGAACACAGAGTGAAGAAGAGAAACTACAGGTTTGTAATGAAGTGAGGTTGAGATGAACAAGATTTCGGTTCATATAATACAATCTAAGTTTATCAGTCTGATAAATGTTTAAAATTACATTAGTTTGGTCAGTGCAGCCTTAAATTTTAAAAAATGAATGTCAAAAAAAAAAATCCCTTTAAAAAGTCATGCAGACAGCCAATTAAATCTTAAAAATTAAAAAATGATTGTCATTTTACATTATTTTATTTTACTTTTTGTTTTAAAAAATTTGGAATGAGGATTTTTAAGACAAAAAATTTTTGTGTGTTTATTATTTCAGCATAAAACAATTTTAGTAAAGTGAAGTAAATTTGGTGTTCATACACTGACACTGAGGGTTTGAATATTGAGTTTATTATTGAGGAATGAAACAGTTTTCAATAGTTCCTCTCTACAGTATAGCAGTTCATTGTGTGTCTGTTATTATATCAGACCGACTATTTTCTGCATGCGGTTAGAAGTGTTCAGAAGGAGATCAGAGGGTCCATGATGGTTTTAGGGGTCTGGACTCCAGTCACAGACAGTTTCCCTCCATTGCAGTCGAGAGCTTGAAATATCAGTACATGAACGCACTTATCTTCTTCTACGCCATCCTCTTGACTGACGACCACCTGAGAGAGAGAGAGAGAGAGAGAGAGAGAGAGAGAGAGAGAGAGAAATCCACATGGATTTACAAATGATCTCTCTCATGAAAAAACTCTGTTCACACTGATAGCAACCTAAACGCATTCCTTTTCCATGACCGTAAAGAAAAATCCCATAGCTAGTTCTGCTACAGTGACCATTAGACTAAATTTGAGTGTCCAGCAACGGACAAAGTTGAGAAGAGTTTTATCTTATAATGCAGAGAAACTTTATACAGTGACTTGATGCATTTTAACTTTCAGAGAAGACAGAAAAATGACTGGACACATCACATCCGTTTAGCACACACTGCTATAGTTCGCTTGTTGATATTGGAAATACAAGTTGTGCCTTAGAAGAGTTTCAGTGATTAAAACATCAAACACAAAAATACATAAATTCAACATAAAAACAAATCATCCATGAGAAACAAAACACTAATTTACCTTGACCAGATAGTTTATTCCTGCCACAACCTGACTCTTATAGAGTATAGGAATGAAATCTTTAAATCTGAATCCAGTCTTCTTCTCCATCTGTGACTTCACCTGAATAAACAAATTCACATTTTATATTCATCTATATTATTATTTAAAAAAATAATAATATGGAGTTACATCTATAATTCAGATATCAGAAAACTTATGTAAAACGTTTTGTGACTTTGAGTAAAAAGTAAAACAGTTCTTTTGAAAATAACAAATATTTTCCCCAACACACTTCACAGCACAGAAATAGATTATTTTACTAGTCTGTGTTTTAACAAAAGCATTTATGAGTGATTTTCTGTCTCCTACCTTAATGCAGATGTCCTTCACCTCTTTAGTGACAGGCTTCACTGTGGTGAATCCTCCAGCAATCATGTTTGCTGCTGCACTCATTGTGCTGGTGATCAAAGATGAAATCAACTGTATTATCAGACAGTTTGTCTCACAGATTGATTCTGATCCACTATTTATGCTGCCAAAATCGCATGACATCAGAATGAATTAATGAATAGGTGGAGTTTTACTTAGGTGTGGTGTGTTGTGTAATATTCAGAAAAAAAAAGTTTTAGTTTTTTTAGAAAAATTATTTGTGGACTGTGCTTCAGTGTTTTTTGTTTGTTTTTAAATACAATTCAAGAGTTTGTGTTTTAGGAACATTTTGTCCCAATCTTCAACTAGATCATTAAAAAAGTCATTTAAAAATTATTATTATTTTTTTATTAATTTACTAACAATATTTAGAGTAAATAACATTGCTCCAAATATTTTATTTTATTAAATATATAAAAAAATATTTATAAATATATTTTTGAATATGAATAACAATGAATAATAACAAAATCAAGTAAGACAACACAATATAAATCAATATAAATAAATGAAAAATACAATTGAACCAACAATTTTTTTTAAAAACTGCATAATTTTATGCCAACATTTTGAGAGGGTGATTTATCACTAATCCAAGACATCAAAATATTTATCCTAATTAACAAGTGAAAAAGTCGTCGCTTTTTAATTTACAAGGAATATGTGACTCAATTCAACTTTATTTTTTAGAGCACTTTCAACACCACAGGTGGAACCAAAGTGCTGTACAGAAAAATATAAAAGACAAAATAAAAAATAAAAACCATGCAAACATATGACATACACAGCTTACAAAGCATTTTCAAATGCTAAAGAAAACAAATATGTTTTAAGCACACCCAATGAAGGAGAAGATTAGACAGAGGAAGGTCATTCCAGAGCCTAGGAGCTGCAACAGAGAAGGCCTGATAACTTTACATTTTAAACGAGATCGTGGAACCATGCGGAGCAATTGATCATTTGAGCGCAGAGATCTACTGGATTGACAGAGACTGATTAAATCAGTAACATGCAGAGTAACATACAGATACGATGCCTTTTTCCAACCACTGCCAGCTTCCTTACATCATGCGGACCCGGGTGCGCACTGGGGTACCGAACCCGAGACTACCTGGAGGAGGGGCTAATAAAGCTGTGAGGATTTTGGGAAGATACTTGCAGAAGTCGGCCTGAAAGATATAGACCTCAAATCATGCCAAGTCAGCCACTAAAGGGAGATACAAAAAGGGAGTTAGTTCAGCTTTTAGTTAGCTATAATGACATCTTCTCGAAACATGCTTTGGATTGTGTTGAGGCAAAAGACTTCTCTCAGCGAATCCGCCTGATGGATGAACGACCATTTCGCCTTCCTTCAGGGGATCAGGGCATAATAAGGAAATCCGCCAGCGAATTTGCATCACCACTGGTAATGGTATGGAAAAAGGATCACAGTTTGAGAATTTGCACTGACTTTAGGTGTCTCAATGAAACACACCCACAATCAGATTGTCTGGCGGCTCTGGGCAGAAATGTATATTTTAGCACAATGGACTTGACCTCCGTTATACAATAACATCCGCATGCACGAGGAGGATAAAAAATACACAGCATTCACCACACCACACGGATTGCATGAATATAATCGTATGCCACAAGGTCTGAGCAACAGTCCGGCTTCATTCATGTGAATGATGCGCAGTATATTTGGCGACATGAACTTCATCAAGTACCATACCACAGCATATCATCCAATGGGCAATGGAGGAACTGAACGATTTAACAGGACTTTAGGACCTATGTGTTCTTTTAAACATCTAATTTTGCCTTAATGGCAAACAAATAAATACATTTCCTCCGTCCTCGTTAAGAGAGATAATTGTCTCCTCATAGTTACACAAGTGGACAAGGTACAGTAGGTTAAAAACAAGTAAATGTTTACTCCCTGGTTAAAAACATTAATATTAATAATAAGAATATAACATGTAGTGGGGAGCAGATTGCGACCGGTACCGTATGGTAAGACTTCAGTTCTAAAACAAAGATCTTTGGTTTGCTTTGATCACAACAATCTTTCAACACTTTTTGTGATGTCAACAGGCTACATGATAATGCAAAAGATCCCGGTTTGAGGAGAGTGTCACATTACCTGAAATTCAGGAAACAAAACTCTGCAAACAGTTATTGCTTGTTCATTATTATCAATCGCCGTATGTCACAAGTATACATAGGTCCTAAAAGAACACAAGTTGTGTTTTTTGCCCTTCAAAACTAAACATAAGTGGCCCAACAAATTCAAACCCTGACATTTGCTTAAAATGCCACTGTGCATGAGACAACAGGCTTCCCAACTTTTTTACCTCATGTTTGGCAATGTGCCGAGACTCCCAGTAAACATGATGTTTACACGGGTACTTCGAGATCCTGTGGTAGTTGATTATGCAAGTCACGCCAATACACTACTCTCTCATCTTCATGAAGCAGCAACTATCGCACAGCAGCATGCTGTTAAAGAACAGGAAAAACAAGCTCAGGGAGAAAACAAAAGAGTGAAAGACACTCACCTAAGTGTTGGAGATTGTGTGCTGATTGCTAATAAGGGAGAGAGAGGGAAGAGAAAACTGGGAGTGGGAGTCAACCGTCCATGTAGTCATCAACCAGAATCACCAGACGCATCCCTAAGTAATGCACGATGAAAAAGGAACCAAGAGAGTTGTACATTGTAATCTCTTGTTGAACATCAGTTTCTTATCTTTTCAGACGAAACTTGGAGGGGCCAGTAATCCTGACCTCCATAATTGTGATGATGAAGGGGAGTCCGTTGCTCATCTACAGCCCCAGGATCTTGCAGATTGCTTGGAGAGTGAAAGTTCAGAGAAACAAACAAGCCTCTGGGTGTTATATGAAACAGAATATTCCCTGGGTCAAAGTTCACAAAGTGAAACTGGATCTGTGCAGTTCCATACTGAGGGAGAACAGCAGAGTCAAGATGATGATTGCTCTGAGAAGTCTTGTGATGATGGTGATAGAGCCACTTCCATAGTGGAGACAACAGACATGCCCAATACAGCACAGCCTAGTCAAGAGACTGGAGATCGAAACACACAGTAGAAAATACTCAAGAACGAGTTACACGTGCTGGCAGAGTAGTCAATAGAGTCAATTGTCTTATTGAATTTATGGCACAAAGACAGTTAAAGATTAGATCAATTACAAACACATTTGGTAGAAAGTCACAGTCATCATGACTTACCTTGTTTTAGAGTTCTCTTATTGTTGCGGCAAACGTCCGCTCTAACGCTGCTTGTTACACGGGAATGAATGCCAGGTGAAGCTGGTTTCAATCAGTGTGGCGCGCACCTTGTGCTTTGAAATAGTGCGTGTGCTGCTCATTTCATTGTGTACTGTGAGCAGCGTGGACGCAGTGGAAATGTTGGGTCAAAGACAAAGACAAAGATTGATTTAAACTGCACGGGATCTCTTTGATTCTGAAGAGACTACCGGTTTTTCACCTACTGAGATTCTACAATAAATTGAGAAAAGGCAACTTAAGTCTCATTCTTGTGAGTGGAACCCAGTGTTCAATTCAGGAGTAAGGAACTGTAAGACTTTATCAAGCAATACTTCCTCCAACCACTAGGAGTCACACTCCTGCCATGACCAGCAGTACAACTCCCAGTCGCTAGGGGGTGCAGGAGGTATTTTACCTGCAATCATCCTCCTAGTTGCCAGAGGGAGACCATTGGCAATAACTCTGTTGTAATTAGCAATCATTGTTTGATGATACTCACCTGTGTAGGGCCCTATTTAAGTTTGCCTTTTGCCATTGTTTTCTGTTCAGTCTTGAGCCTACCTACCTGAGTATCCCGTGAGTTTTTTGTGAGCCATTGTGCTTGTTTTGTTTTCCTTTTTGTGACAATTGGAAGCTTTGCTTCTAGTTTATTTGTTTGTACTTTGCCTTTGCCTTCTTTCTAAAAGTAAAAGCTACTTGGAGTTTATGCTGCTTGTCTCCTTGAGATTTCTGTCACTCTGCACTTGGGTCTCAAAATCCTCAAAGTTTGCTCACTCAGGAAGAACACCAGTTCTGTGTCCTGGAGACCGGGGTTCTAATCCCACTTAAGACAACATTCATATAGTCCCTGCTTCTATACCATTACAGGAACCCCTTTCAAGTGTGGGACCCGTGCAGATTAAAACACTTGACAGTGATGGGAGCTCGTCCGGGATCATATCCTCTGATACACATGAGCATTATTCATGTGACTAAAGAATGTAATTTATAGATATGTGATACATTTGAATCGAAGATTTGTAGTTTAGAACCTGGTATGGTGTAAAAGGCATCATTTTATTCTGGGAGTTTTTTAAAGGCCTGATCACCCTTTAATTTTTACTCAACCTTTTTAAGAAGGTAGCATTTACAAGCTGAAATCGGTGAAGAGTCATTTTGGCAACCTCAGTCAAATGTTTAAATAAAATTGGATAAGTTTTGGGATTTTGGTGAATTTAGAAAAGAGCTTAAAGGAGAACTCCAGCGCAAAATGAACCTTTGGTCTAATTACACATTGTTAACCGTTATCTGAGATTTGTTTTCATGATTATCGAATGTAAATAGTTTTATCTCTAAAAACAGTTTAGCCTATAACGCTAGTATAACGCTAGTATATTGGGCATAGAGTAATGACAAAAACAAATCGCTTGTTAATACCACTAACAAGGCTCAAAATAGCCCCACACTAACACGGTAGCATAATGAGGATCCCTACCTTCAAACCGAAGCATTGAGAACTTTGACAGTGTCCAGACAGTTTAATAAGAAGATATTTTATACATACAGTCAACTTCACGTACACAAGCAGAAGCCATTTTTGAAAAACAGACTCGATCAGTCAATCAACGAAACGCCGATCCAAATGCGCTGGACCATATGAGATTCTACACAGTTCAGCGCATTTGGATCGGCGGTTCGTTGATCGACTGATCGAGTCTATTTTTCAGCTGGAGAACAGGTAGGTCGAGGGCACAGGCTGGTCAGGGATGAGACAGCTCCAGGCTCTTCGGCAACAGTGGAAACTTGACAGCAGCTCAAGAACCAGAGGCTTGGCATATGAGATGAAGCAGCACTAGAGTGGCTCTCCAGGATAGGAGTCTCGATGACCAGGGAAGAACAGGATGCAGGGAATGAGCCAACACAAGACAAACACACAACAAGAGATAACAAACAAAAAACTGACAACTATGACTAGAAAAACTAAATAACTAGAGGTAGCAAAACGGGAAAATAAAGAAAAGAAAATAATTTCTCAAAATAAGTCTCTGGTTCTTACAAACAAAAGAAGTGAAACAATACTGCAACCTTGCAGAGAACTAGAGAAAAATAAATAAAAGATTACTTAAAAAATAAAGACACGTCAAAAACCAGGCTTGAGGGAACTAGAAGTAAGTAAGGACTAGAGACTAAACTATGGCTGACGCGAAACAGTCGTTCCGAAGCTTTTCGAGATCCCGAAGCGCAGATGTTTCGAAACACTGATCCGAAGCGTGATTCAAAACACCCATGTCACGTGACTATGGCCAAACGAAGCCTCGAAGTGTTTCACGAGTGTTTCATCAGGTGTGATCCGCCGAATCAGCGTTTGATTGACACGGTCGCGAACAGACCACACAATCGCACATCTGTATAAAAGTGAAATCAACGCATATTGACCTCGTGGGTTTTTGTGAGAGGAGTTTGATGTGATATAGTGACATTTATAGTGCGATTTGATTAGTTATAGGCCATTTAGGCTTACATTTAAATGTACACAACACATTGACTGATAGGCAGAGACAGAGTATAGTATACCATCAAACCCAGATGATACACAATGCCACAGCTGATGCCACAGTGGAAGTGAAAAAAATACATCAACGATACGCATTTGCCAAGAAATCATGATCCACTAACTTACTGGAAAGAGAGAGCAGTAATCTTTCCTCATTTGTATGTCCTGGCTAAAAAATATATTTGCATGCCAGCAACAATTGTCCCTTGTGAGAGGATTTTTTTTCAAAGGCTGGAGAAATTATCTGTGAAAAAAGAAGTAAGCTAAGTCCTTCCACAGCAGAGAAATTAATATTTTTGAATAAAAATCTCTAAAAAAGTGAGACGTGGCTTGATTTCTTTTATTAATATTCATTTTGCAGGACCAAAATAACATTATGCACAGTGAGGAGCCTAGGTTACAAGCTTCACATATTAGAAAAATACAATAATAATAAATAAAAAACATTTTTATAATGGTTCGTCGAGGTCGTTTCAGATCAACACCTGCAAGTGACCACTAGGTGTCGGATTGATTCGAAGCCCCGAAACAATATGGCCCATTTGGTTCAACCGTTTCATTGCTTCACGAAGCCTCGATCTCCCCACCACTAGCAACTAGAAGGAAATAAGCACTAGAA
>NC_136878.1:3094772-3405546 GCF_949152265.1 Phoxinus phoxinus | reverse complement strand
TGTTTATTATATAATAACGATTTTATTTTATATATATATATATATATATATATATATATATATATAAAACAAACCTTGTCATGTATTATTGGCATTCTGAGTGAGTTTATTATATAATGCTGAAATGCATTGAATTTTAAGCACATTTTGTTGTTGTGACATTAAAATAAAATACAGTAGTCAACATTTGAAGTTGGTCAAACCTTTTAAAATCAAAGTTATACATGAATTTTGAACAATACCCGTTCTTGTCTTTGATTAACCTTTCATGATCCACTTCAAATGTCGACTCCTGTACTATTTTTACCGACAATGCATCACATTTACACCAGTTTCCCAACAGCTATGACCAGTTGTGTAACTCTCCAACAACATCAGGGCATTCAGCAGTTGAAACCCACACACACTACCACAAACAATACATCTACTGAAAAAATCCCAGTGTGTGAGTGACGGTTTACACTGAAGCGATTGTGTCTCATCTTCCCACGACACAGAACACAGGAGACTCCGTGTACGACCTGGCGCTTCAGGCTTACGTCTCTGTGGAGAAGCTGATCAGAAACACACCGGCCTCAAAGAAGAAGGTGAGTTCATCTTCTGCTTTTGTTTGAATTAGTTCACGCATTCCCTGGGAATCGAAGTGACTTGGCATTTCTTAGTTTCAGTTTGAGCTGCATTTATTGTGACACTTCGCTTTGTCTTTTAATAGGATCAAGCGGAAAAGAGTTCCAGCGGCGAGACCAAAGCTTAGGTACACAATATTCAACAGCGTGGAAACACAACACAGCTGCACAAAATGAATAAACAACATTTATGAAGTCACATCAAGCCCTTTTCCATATTGCAGTTAAATGGTAGTAAAATTACCTTATTAACTGAGTGTCCATCACTAAAATCCACTCTTCTGACCCATTTTTGCACGTCCGTGATTTTAAAGGGTTAGTTCACCCAAAAATGAAAATAATGTCATTAATGACTCGCCCTCATGTCGTTCTAAGCCCGTAAGACCTCCGTTCATCTTCGGGACACAGTTTAAGATATTTTAGATTTAGTCCGAGAGCTTTCTGTCCCTCCATTGAAACTGTATATACGGTATACTGTCCATGTCCAGAAAGGTAATATAAACATCATCAAAGTAGTCCATGTGACATCAGTGGGTTAGTTAGAAGTTTTTGAAGCATCGAAAATACTTTTTGGTCCAAAAATAACACAAAATAAGACTTTATTCAGCATTGTATTCTCTCCCGGGTCTGTTGTGAATCCTTCACAGTTACGCTGATGGCGTAAGACGCTGATGACGTGTTATCTGGTGCGCCCGAGCTTCATTTATAGACTGAGGGAGACGCACGCTGTAAAAGTGTCTCATCCGCGACATGCTCATTTACGCACCATTAAAAAAATGATATCCACGCAAACAATGTAGAATAGCTTGAATATAGCGTGCGTCTCCCTCAGACTGTGAACGAAGCTCGGGCGCACCAGATAACACGTCATCAGCGTCTTACGCCATCAGCGTAACTGTGAAGGATTGACAACAGACCCGGGAGAGAATACAATGCTGAATAAAGTCTTATTTTGTGTTATTTTTGGACCAAAAAGTATTTTCGATGCTTCAAAAACTTCTAACTAACCCACTGATGTCACATGGACTACTGTGATGATGTTTATATTACCTTTCTGGATACGGACAGTATACCGTATATACAGCTTCAATGGACGGACAGAAAGCTCTCGGACTAAATCTAAAATATCTTAAACTGTGTCCCGAAGATGAACGGAGGTCTTACGGGCTTAGAACGACATGAGGGCGAGTCATTAATGACATTATTTTCATTTTTGGGTGAACTAACCCTTTAAGTGAATATATGAAATCGGTTTACACAGGTGTGGAGAATCACATTAACAACATCATCCAATCTCAAACACACTACCTGTCTTTAAATGTTTTGCTTTAAAGTGATAGTTCACCCAAAAATGTCACTAACTCTAGCACTCTAAAAACTGCTGGGTTGTTTCAACCCAATATTGGATCAAATATGGACAAACCCAAACGTTGGGTTAATAATGTAATTAAAAAATATAACCCAACGGCTGGGTTTGTCCGTATTTGACCCAAAGTTGGGTTGAAACAACCCAGCATTTTTTTAGAGTGCAGGACACATCATTGTATACTGTGCAGTTTGGTAGGATCTCTTCATTTGCGCAGGCTTGAACATTGGTATATTTTAATTTACAAGGTTATTTTAGGAAAACTTCCAAATTATTTAAATAGGAATTTTTTATCATTTCAAGTGCCGGCTATCAGAACAGAGGCTGGAAAGCTGAGCCTGTTCAATTATGGCCCTTGGAATAATGTGCAGACCAAACTTAAAGGGTTAGTTCACCCAAAAATGTTTTAAAATGAAAATGAAAATGTACCGTTCATACATTTTCAATGGAGGGACAGAAAGCTCTCGGACTAAATCTAAAATATCTTAAACTGTGTCCCGAAGATGAACGGAGGTCTTACGGGCTTAGAACGACATGAGGGTGAGTCATTAATGACATTATTTTCATTTTTGGGTGAACTAACCCTTTAAACTACAATCCCTCATTTCTTTAAAGGCACACGTGGACTTTGTGACTTAAAGAGTTGAAGCATATGAGTTATTTTAAATGATTCCTCAGGCCAATATACAGCGCTTGACACTATCAATGCTCCGAGCGGGGTTGCCCTCTTGAAATACCGCCTATGTAAGTTTGGAGAAGATGGACCGGACCGTCTTTGGCCAGGTCATGTGACCTGGAGAATGCCTGGAGAACGAATCACTTTACGACCGTCACGTGACCACAAGCTCTGATATACTCAAGGAGCTAACGCTTTTGCTACTATTTTTCCGCCTGCTCGACTCCTGGCCATGGCTGAGGCGAGGACAAAGTTTAAAACTGCTTCTGCGGAAGCAAAAAAGAGAAAACTCGAGAGGGATCGTGGATGTCTCCTTGACTTTTGCGACAGTGTTGCAGCGCTTGTGGCCTCTAGGGGCGCTAGACGTGAAAGTTACAGGTATAGCGCCCCTAGTGGCCAAAAGTTCTGCGGTGTGCCTTTAAATGATTTTAAACATAGAATAAAGGAGTTGGCCTCGGAGAACAGCGGTTCTGTTTTGCCAATTCTACTAGCACTTAACTCCTTATTAAACCTATGATCTATTAATGTTGCTTCTGTGAACAGTACTATGTAGGGTATTATGTAATATCCAAATGGTTGTGTTGCTGTGCTGTGTTTCGGTGTTGTTGTATAACATCTCGTTGTGGAGATTTGTTTTGTTGTGATTTCTGTTGTACCGAATGATTATGTTGTTATTGTTTTTTATCGTGGCTTGTCATCTGTTTAATTCTGCTATCCGACCCGGTCTTGACTAGGTCTCACTTGTAAAAGAGGTTTTAACCTCAATGTGACTTTCCTAGTTAAAGGGCACCTATTATGACATTTAAAATGTTCCTAATGTTGTTTAGGGAGTCCCCAACAACAGTTTTACGTGCATGCAATGACAAAAAACACTTTTGTTGTCGTATAATATGCATTTATTTTTACCTGATTTGCTCACCGACTCCCAAATGATCTGTCAACGACTCATTTTTCCAAACCCCTCCTTTGTGCGACGCTAATCTGCGTTGATTGGTCAGATGACCCAGTCAGTTGTGATTGGTATACATTTTTTATTTAATTTTAATTAATTTAATTTTTATCAATTAAATTGTGTTATAATAATGATTATAGTCCACTGCTTTGTAGTTTGTAGTAAAAAGAACTAAAAATAAGATAAAGAATTTAATGTTATATTGAAGAGTTCATATTGTAAAAGCACAATCAGTCTTTGTTTGCGTTAACCCGATGCATAAACAGAACGTTTTTACAAAAACAAAAAAAATGCAGTTACGTTACTACGAGGTATTATTCTATTCTTTAAGACAACTCCGAAAACAACGACAAACACTTTACATATCTCAATACAATTGTCATTGAAGACCTAGAAGCTAAACGGTGCTTACACAACAAACAAAATAATTATTAAGCATGCTACATAAAACATAAAAGCAACAATTATTAATAACACTTACAGGTTGTGATACGGAGGAGGAAGCTGATGCAAATACACTTGGAACTGAACCTTCCTTCAATATCAGCCCAGCCGGCTCGCGAATCCAAGTTTGATTGCATTTAAAAAGCAATCGTCTTCAAAATGGCGCGAGCAAAGCACAAGGCTCGGACTATACTTCTGTGGTATAGTTGTATATATATGAATTGTAGCCACTTAGTCTTCAAATGCTCCTCCTTGGGCAGATGGAAAAATGTGTCTTTTGAGTCGCACTTCAGAACACAGCGTCTCGTCGCCCTGATATTTTCCCTGCTGGCCTTGGAGCGCAATAAGTGGGCGTATCGTATTCAAATAACTTGACAAGTTGACGTCATCTAGTCAGAGAAAAAGCTTCGGTCTTCTAACGATTCATAAAAATGACTCAGAGTCGACTCTTACTTTTGTAGGAAAAATAATACTATGGAAGTCAATGGCTACGGTTTGATAACAACACTCTTTAAAATGTTTTTATTTTGTGTTCAACAGAAGAATAAAAAACTCATACAGATTTGAAGCAACTTGAGTGTGAGTAAATGACAACATTTTCATTTTCTATCCCTTTAAAGCAAAACATTTAAAGATAGGGCAAAGAAGGTAGTGTTTGTTTGAGATTGGATGATGTTGTTAATGTGATTCTCCACACCTGTGTAAACCGATTTCACAGAAAAAATCACGGAAGTGCAAAAATGGGTCAGAAAAGTGGATTTTAGTGGTCGACCTTGTTTTATTTATAATAAATGCTACTTAGTTTATAATATAAACTTTAAAGATCTTTAAAGATAATATAAAAAAAAACATTTAAAACTTTCACAACAATGCATCCACTAACTTGTCAGTGGGTAATACTATTTTTTCTTTAGTCACACTTCCTCCTTACAGGGTTGACGTAAGGGTTGAGAAGGGGCTGTGTCTGGGCATACCACTGTTTGTTGTGATTATAGTGTGTGTGTGTATATGTGTGTGTGCGTGCCAGTGAGGGGCATTAAATACATGTTATATGCTCTTGAACAATGTTCGATGTGCCACATATTCTTGAATAATGTTGATATTTTAACCTGTGCTGTATGTATTTGTACACGGGGACTGCAGATGTAAATTAGCCTAAGGCTAACTCTGGTGTAATGCATCAAATGTTTACATTTATGTTTTTAATTGGACATGGTCCCTTTTAAATAAAAATCTAATCAAATATAGGTGAAGCTCGAAAAAATAGAATATGAAATATTCTATACCATATTCTATTTTTTCCTGTATATTGCTCTCTAATGCAATGACATTCAGAAATGTTCAAGTGTGTTTTGTTTTTCTCAGTACATGCAAAGTGAGATATTTCAAGCCTTTATTTGTTATAAATTATAATTGTGATGATTATGGCTTATGAAAACCCCAAATAAAAAATTAGAATATTATGAAAAGGTTTTCATAAGCAATAATCATCAAAATTATAACAAATAAAGGCTTGAAATATCTCACTTTGCATGTAATGAGTCTATATAATATATTAGTTTCACCTTTTAAGTTGAATTACTGAACTTTTGCACCATATTTAATTTTTTCCTGTATATTGCTCTCTAATGCAATGCCATTCAGGAATGTTTAAAGGGTTAGTTCACCCAAAAATGAAAATAATGTCATTAATGACTCACCCTCATGTCGTTCTAAGCCCGTAAGACCGCCGTTCATCTTCGGGACACAGTTTAAGATATTTTAGATTTAGTCCGAGAGCTTTCTGTCCCTCCATTGAAGCTGTATATACGGTATACTGTCCGTATCCAGAAAGGTAATATAAACATCATCACAGTAGTCCATGTGACATCAGTGGGTTAGTTAGAAGTTTTTGAAGCATCGAAAATACTTTTTGGTCCAAAAATAACACAAAATAAGACTTTATTCAGCATTGTATTCTCTCCCGGGTCTGTTGTCAATCCTTCACAGTTACGCTGATGGCGTAAGACGCTGATGACGTGTTATCTGGTGCGCCCGAGCTTCATTTATAGACTGAGGGAAACGCACGCTGTAAAAGTGTCTCATCCGCGACATGCACATTTACGCACCATTAAAAAAATGATATCCACGCAAACAATGTAGAATAGCTTGAATATAGCGTGCGTCTTCCTCAGACTGTAAACGAAGCTCGGGCGCACCAGATAACACGTCATCAGCGTCTTCCGTCAGCGGCGTCACTGCGGAGTCCTGAACGCAGATTCACAACAGACCCGGGAGAGAATACAATGCTGAATAAAGTCTTATTTTGTGTTATTTTTGGACCAAAAAGTATTTTCGATGCTTCAAAAACTTCTAACTAACCCACTGATGTCACATGGACTACTGTGATGATGTTTATATTACCTTTATGGACATGGACAGTATACTGTATATACAGTTTCACTGGAGGGACAGAAAGCTCTCGGACTAAATCTAAAATATCTTAAACTGTGTCCCGAAGATGAACGGAGGTCTTACGGGCTTAGAACGACATGAGGGCGAGTCATTGACATTATTTTCATTTTTGGGTGAACTAACCCTTTAAGTGTGTGTGGTTTTTCTCAGTACCACTAAATCTTCACTTTCTCAGAAATCATCGTGACTTTCCCTTGCTGTGTTTGTTTATAGGTACATCATCAACTCTTCAGGATGTTGTTGGTACAGCAGATACGAGATCTCCATGGTTCCCTCACTTTGACATACTTTTGCACTAGCCACTTCCGGTTTCATCTGTTGATCATCAGAGAGGCGTTAGTGGTCTGTCTGGAACATTTTTAACTACTGGGTGTGTGTTAAAAAAATGCACTGGTGTACCGGAATAAATTATATATATACATACACACACACACAGTGTGATGTGATTTATGACAAGTACATACATATATAGGTCAAGAGGAAATGTTATATTTGGGGTTAGCATGTAAATGTCAGTAGTGTTTTTGAGTCGGAAGACTCAACTTCCTCTTTCTTTGCAAATGAAAGCAACAAAACAACTTGTTTTCGTCTTGATTTTAACATCTGTTAACAAACAGCATCATATGAATACAATATTTCATAAAGGATGTCATAAGATGTTAGACTTGTGTTTTATGACATCTAAAGTAGCGTGAGAGAGAGTTCGAAAGCATTTGAAGCCGTCTGCGGTTCTTTGTCATCGGTCTTCAAGTCCAACACACCTAGTTTTTAACCTGTCTGTTAGAAGAAAGTTACTTTCAACATGTCAAGATGAAATCAAAATTGGTTTTATATTTTGAAATAACTTCGAGAACACACTAGACCAAAACATAAGAGTTGCAAGTGTTTCTTTTTAACATGCTGATCGAACAACACCTTTACCACGACCAAAAAAAATCAGTGATCAATCACTCAAGTCTCTTTCTTAAAGTAAAAGCTTTATTGTAAACGATACATTGCAGGTGTATCAACGATTGTCGTCTACTCCAGTGTTTCCCAACTCGGTTCCTGGAGGCACAGCAACAGTGCACATTTTAGATGTCTACTTCCTACTTCGAGTCTTTAGCTCAGATTAGGAAGTGTTGTTTGTGTGTGTGTGTGGGTGTGTGTGTGTGTGTGTGTGTAGTTGTGGTGCTGGTGTGCCTCCAGGATCAGGGTTGGGAAACACTGGTCTACTCTATTAAAATCCTCCTTTATCAAACTGTTTCTTCTGCACTGGCGTCTACTTGGATGACATCTTGAGTAGGTTGCACTTGTCGATCTCGTACAGACGCCATCCCTCCTCGTGGGAGAGATCCGATGCTCCGCGCCGCTTGTAAAACTCGATGGATGTTGTGTTCCACTCGGCCACGATGAAGTGCATCCCGCTGCATCGAGTCTTCACTGCCGTCTACAGACAAAAACATTTTAATAAGGTGTTTAAATGACCCATAACAAGACAAATATTTAAGGTTTTCGAATGCATTATGCATACCTCACTTAGCATCTTCAGGATCTCAGAGCCCATTCCATAACCTGAGTTGTAGGGAAATAAATAATAGATTATGATACATTATACATGACCATTTCAAAGCAAGTGTTTGTTTACAGCAACAGGTAGCATGTCTTCATACCTCTGAATTCCTTCATTACATAGAAGTCTTCCAGATAAAGCAGCTTCCCAATCCAGGGGTCATAGGTAAAGTAGTACATAGCAAAGCCAACCACTGTATAACCTGAAGTGAGAAGAAAAACGTGAGGATCGGTTAGTACACCAGGGTTTACCAGTTAAAGAGAACAGAAAGTCACTGGAGCTGATTCAGCGGTTCTGACGTAACTTAGAATGACGCAGAAAGATAAACTATAACAATTTCATCGTAAAAAGTAACATTAGTAACATTCACGACTCAAAAAATAAAAAGTAAAGAATCTTGAAAAACAAAAAAAACTGGTGTTGTTAACTTGCCTTCAAGAGACTGTTTATCCTTCGGTACTTCAGCGACGACGCAGTGATAAAACGGATGATCTCCGAAACCGTCCTCGAGCAGCTCTGAAAAACAAACAGGCCTAAATTATAACCATCATACACTCAAATACATTGATAAATAATATCATACACTGAAACGACGGAGACATTCTGTACCTTTCTCGGTCAGGACGACCTGTTCCTCCATTTCCTCAAATTTCGCAAGTTCCTAAAATTGATTAAACGACGTATATTATTCGACCAGAACGTAAACATTTTCTTAATTTAAACGTTAAAATAATCATTATTCTGTGAAATGTTACACGCATGCGCCGTAGGTCTGTTTTTTACCTTTATGAGTCGCAGTATGTCAGACACGTCCTTGGGCTCGGCCTTCCGTAATATAAACTTGTCCATTTTCTTCTTTTACTCTTTTTCCCTTTTCTTACTAGTCCTCGGTATGTGAAATGTAGTAAGATTTGTTTCTTCATTCGGTTCCAAGGGGGTTACCCTCAGCTGAAAGTCTGGGTTTTTCACCCTGTCAGTGAAGAATTACATGAAGTCGTCGCCGGAAGCGCTTTGTCTCAAAGCTGAGCTCGAGCGCTATTTATATGCTGAGGCGCCGACGTCACAACCGGAAGTACTGAGTTGACACACATCAGTAGTGCAGCAAGATAACCAGTTCGAACCAGATCAAAGAAACAGTAGTTTCGGATATTGTGTCAAGGTTGCAAATCAACATAGCACGATTTAACGTCACTAAATATGTTACTAAATGATCCTATATTTCTTATTTTTAGCGTAACCTTTTGTTTTAAATGTTTAAACATTTACATTTAATTGTTTAGCAGACGCTTTTATTCAAAGCGACTTACAAATGAGGAGAGCAATAGAAGCAGTTAAACTAACAATCGGACAAAAATATGTAATGTGGGCTATGCCCCTTCCCACTTTAGTCCAACACAGTATTTAATATATATGTATATAAAGATTATATGTATAAAATGTAATATATATTGATTAAAATTATCATTATAGAAGAAAATTTCAGATGGCATTCTATATATATATAAATACTAAAACCATATTGAAAATCTGGGATTATAATCCAATATAAACAAATACTAACAGTTTCTTTTCTCTTCTATATATATATAATATATGTATATATATATATATATGTATGTATGTATATATTATGTGATTCTTAGACTACGGGCACTTTCATGTACTTTGGTCATATTTTAAAAAATACATATAATTTTGGACAATTTCCTCTTTCTTTGTCAAACTAACAATAAAACCACCTTAAAAATTTTAACCACCTTTCTATTAGGATTTTTTCATACTTTTCAACCTCCTTATGTATGTCAAAATCACTGTTTTCTCCTTGTCGCACACCCAGGCTTTTTAACTTCAACAATGAAAATACAGTTTAAAAATATGACTTATCTGGTAACTATTAATATACCTAAATGAAGTACTAGTAAAATAATTAAAATACATTATAGTATTTAATGTGAGACCACTATCAATATTACTTTTTATACAAAATATAGCTGTCGCACAGTATTGGTGTCATTTCCACCACAACACTGTAATGTCCCTTTAAAAAGTTTTTGTGAAAGATTGTTTAGGTGGTTTCTATGGAAATGTTCAGTGACATCAGAGCACATGTTGGACATGGAGGCAATTTAAATTTTCATCAAGAACATAAGAAGAAAAATCAAGGTAAATATTGCTTGATCAGTTAATATATTTATTCTACGTCATTTCCAAACATGCTGTACCTTCAAGTGTGTTTTTAAAAAGTTAAAAATGTTAAGTTAAATAAGAGTATTTTGCATACATGAAATGCTAAGTATTAATTCAAAGCTAATTAGTGAAGCTGTCTTCCATTTTTTCACAAAAAAATACAGAAATGTAATTTCCACCACAGTCATTTCCATCACACTGCCCTCTGTGGTGGAAATGACAGCATGTGGTGGAAATTACATTTATGGTTACAAAGTAAAATTGATTGATTATATTATAATGTATTACAATACTTTTTATATTTATATTATTATATATATATATATATATATATATATATATATATCCCCCTCCTCATTGAACTGCCACCTTATAGTGGTGGAGGGGTTTGAGTACTGATCCTAGGAGCTATGTTGTCCAGGGCTATATGCCCCTGGGAGGAGTTCGGTGAGGCCATGGAGAAGGACTATCGGCGGGCCTCGAAGAGATTCTGGAAAAGCGTCCGGCGCCTCAGGAGAGGGAAGCAGTGCCCTACCACCGCTGTCTACAGTGGAGGTGGGCAGCTGTTAACCTCAACTGGGGATATCGTCGAACGGTGGAAGGAATACTTAGAGGATCTCCTCAATCCCGCCATCACGTTTTCCATTGAGGAAGCAGAGGCTGAGGTCTCAGAGGTGGACTCGTCCATCACCCAAGCTGAAGTCACCGAGGTAGTCAAGAAGCTACTCGTGGCAAGGCACCAGTTGTGGATGATGAGATCCGCCCTGAGTACCTCAAGTCTCTGCATGTTGTGGGGCTGTGTTGGCTGACACACCTCTGCAACATCGCGTGGCGGTCGGGGACAGTGCCTCTGGACTGGCAGAATAGGGTGGTGATCCCTCTTTTCAGAAGGGGGACCGTCCGGAGGGTGTGTTCCAACTACAGGGGGAACAGTAAGGTTTTTCATCCCGGTCGTGAACACTGGACCAGCTCTATACCCTCTACAGGGTGCTGGAGGGTTCATGGGAGTTTGCCCAACCAATCCACATGTGCTTTGTGGATTTGGAGAAGGCATTCGACTGTGTCCCTCGTGGCGGCCTGTGGAGGGTGCTCCGGGAGTATGGGGTCCGGGGCCCTTTGCTAAGGGCTGTTCGGTCCCTGTACGACTGGAGCAGGAGCTTGGTTCGCATTGAGCTTGGCTCCAGCAGCCATATCATCCTGTAGTCCAAGACTGGTTGCCCACTGAAGCTAAGCGGGACTGAGCCTGGTTAGTACCTGGATGGGAGACCTCCTGAGAAATCCAGGTTGCTGCTGGAAGAGGTGTTAGTGAGGCCAGCAGGGGGCGCTCACCCTGTGGTCTGTGCGGGTCCTAACGCCCCAGTGTAGTGATGGGGACACTATACTGCCAAAAGAGCACCGTCCTTCGGATGAGACGTTAAACTGAGGTCCTGACTCTCTGTGGTCATTACAAATCCCAGGATGTCCTTCGAAAAAGAGTAGGGGTGTAACCCAAATATGCCCTGTGGCCTCTCTCCATCATGGCCTCCTAATCATCCCCATATACTGATTGGCTTCATCACTGTCTCCTCTCCACCAGTAAGCTGGTGTGTGGTGGGCGTTCTGGCACAATATGGCTGCCGTCGCATCATCCAAGTGGATGCTGCACACTGGTGGTGGTTGAGGAGATTTCCCCCCTTCTATGTAAAGCAATTTGAGGTCTCAGAAAAAGCGCAAAATGTATAAATGTAACAAATTATTATTAATTATTGGTTCGCATTGCCGGCAGTAAGTCAGACTTGTTCCCGGTGCATGTTGGACTCTGGCAGGGCTGCCCTTTGTCACCATTTATGTTCATAATTTTTATGGACATAATTTCTAGGTGCCGCCAGGGGCCGGAGGGTGTCGGGTTTGGGGACCACACGATTTCGTCTCTGCTTTTTGCATGGATGATGGATGATGTTGTCGTGTTGGCCTCATCAGACCAGGACCTTCAACGTGCACTGGGACGGTTTGCAGCCGAGTGTGAAGCGGCTGGGATGAGAATCAGCACCTCCAAATCTGAGGCCATGGTCCTCAGTCGGAAAAGGGTGGCTTGCTCACTTCAGGTTGGTGGAGAGTTCCTGCCTCAAGTGGAGGAGTTCAAGTATCCTGGGGTCTTGTCCACGAGTGAGGGAAGGATGGAACGGGAGATTGACAGACGGATCGGTGCAGCTTCTGCAGTAATGCGGTCGATGTACTGGTCTGTCGTGGTGAAGAAAGCGGCTCAGCTCTCATTTACCGGGGGTCATGACCGAAAGGACAAGATCCCGGATACAGGCGGTCGAAATGAGCTTTCTCCGCAGAGTGGCTGGGCGATCCCTTAGAGATAGGGTGAGGAGCTCGGTCACTCGGGAGGAGCTCAGAGTAGAGCCGCTGCTCCTCCACATCGAGAGGGGTCAGCTGAGGTGGCTCGGGCATCGGCTCCGGGTGACTCCTGGACGCCTTCCCGGGAAGGTGTTCCGGGCACGTCCCACCAGGAGGAGACCCCGGGGAAGACCTAGGACACGCTGGAGGGACTATGCCTCCCGGCTGGCCTGGGAACGCCTCGGTGTCCCCCCGGAAGAGCTGGAGGAAGTGTCTGGGGAGAGGGAAGTCTGGGCATCTCTGCTTAGACTGCTGCCCCCGCGACCCGGCCCCCGGATAAGCGGAAGAAAATGGTTGGATGGATGGATGGATTATGATATTATTTTTATTTTTTAAATTATATTACTTTAATATTAATTGATTTAATTTGTACCTATTTTTATTTAAGTATGCACTATTCATCTGTGAGACAAATCAGTTTTATACATCAAACTCAGCAGTACACTAAAACAGGTGGTTATGTTTAAAGGGTTAGTTCACCCAAAAATGAAAATAATGTCATTAATGACTCACCCTCATGTCGTTCTAAGCCCGTAAGACCGCCGTTCATCTTCGGAACACAGTTTAAGATATTTTAGATTTAGTCCGAGAGCTTTCTGTCCGTCCATTGAAACTGTATATACAGTATACTGTCCGTGTCCATAAAGGTAATATAAACATCATCAAAGTAGTCCATGTGACATCAGTGAGTTAGTTAGAAGTTTTTGAAGCATCGAAAATACTTTTTGGTCCAAAAATAACACAAAATAAGACTTTATTCAGCATTGTATTCTCTCCCGGGTATATAAATATGAAGACTTCATCTGAACACATATAGTGCCATCTGAAATTTTCTTCTATAATGATAATTTTTATCAAGCCTGTATGTTTATGTTCAGTAATTTCACTTAAATGGCAATGAAAATTACCTATTAATTGCCATTAAAGTGAAATTACTGAACTTATATATACGAGCTTGATAAAAATGCTCATTTTAGAAGAAAATTTCAGATGGCACTATATGTGTTCAGATGAATAATATATTATTTTTTATTTTGTAATTTTTTGTATTTTTTTATAGATATAGAAGAGAAAATAAACTGTTAGTATTTGTTTATATTGGATTATAATCCCAGATTTTCAATATGGTTTTAGTCTTCTGGACCCTCTGCATATATCAAATATACAATAGCATCATCAGATACAAATCAAAATATTATTTGACTGCAGAATACAGTCTCCTTTGCTTTATTGTCATAGGGTGTTATTATATCAAGCCGAGACATGAACAACATATTTCACAGTTTGCATCAAAGCCTGTTGCCTAACTCAACTGCTAGCTAGGTCTGCATTCTTATCATATTTTCAGACTTTGTTTATTATTGTTGATGATGACAGATTGTTAGCTCAACCATGTAATCTAGCACACATTTTACATCTTTTAAAAAAAAAAAATTATTTGCATGAGTGTTTTATAATTGGCAGCTGTGATGATGGAATCTATTTATATGAATAGTTTGCTCAAAAATGAAAATTCAGCTTTCTTTTTCTCACATATTTGGATGTGTTTATATTATCTGCAGAAACAAGCATGAAAACTCATACATTACAGACACGTGAGATCACACGCTTCACGGGTATAGAGCAGGAAGAAACCGTATACTTCAAAGACTGAGTGAAAACAGGATATATTAAAATAATATTGTCTGTAGATTTAGAGATACTATTTTTGTCAGTGTGTCTCAGTAGGTCAGACAGAGTGCACACACTTTGATGAACAACCGGATAAACACATTGTTTTTTATAATGGAGATCGATGTTATTATTAGATATTGCTATATACACATTAATATCATGCATCAATGCTCTGTGTGCAACGATAGACATTTTAAAGGCAGAATAACCTTAAATACCTTTATTTTCCTTGCCTTTTAAAGCTATGATCAGTCTAAAAATTGCATAAGTTTGCATTATGTAAATATAATACAAACATTTACACACATATATATATATATATATATATATATATATATATCATGCACATCCATATACTTGACTGGCACTTTAAACAACAATGCATATAGTTTATAGTGGATGTGCGTGATGTTTACTCCAAGAATAGTCAAGTTAGATTTGATTTTTAACAGTATAATAATGTCTTTGCAATGCAAAATACATATTTTATGCAGTGCTTAATGATTTTTATCTTATAAGTAAATATAAGAGTAACTTTGATTTGTTCGTAATCTTTCTAGATGGACATTTACTGGTACATATGATACATGCGAGTATCAAATATCATCAGACTTTTGAGGAATGTTTATTTGTTTATCTCTCAATCATCATTGCATTCATTGCATTATATGTTTTCCCCCCACAATAAAAGCTGCAGAGCTTTGATCATAAAACTAAGCATTTAAATATCATCTTACTAAGACATATTTGTGGTATATATAGAGGGAAGACTGTTATTTATATGCATTTGATGTGCTCTATACTGTTAAAGACCTCATTCATTACAAGCTATCAGAATTTCCTACTTTCTGGCCATATGTAAACCCTAACGCTCAAAATACTTAATTGGTTTGTGTTGGACAAACTTAAATTAAAGTAATTAGTTCAGTCAAATTAACTTTTATGAGTATTTAGCACTTTCTTTTTCTTTCAAGTTCACAAAACTGATATATTTTAAGTAAACATGAACTGCTTCATTGGTTTGAGTTTTATGAAATTATTTCTTTTAATTTAGACTAACTTAATTTTAACTGAAACGGCTGGGATGTCTATTTCCCAGCATGCTTTGCCGATGGCACTCAAAATGGGGTGTAAATGCTCAAATTAAGTGTAGTATAATGATTTATTGTGTGTGTGTGTAAGATTAATGTTAAGTGGGAGATTTAGTAGTGATTAATGTTGTGTTATGCTAATTTAGAAGAATTTCTGTTAATGTTGGTTTTAGGATAGTTACCATCATGGTGACAAGTGGTGCATGCGCTTGTTTTGAGAGCAAATATTATATTTATATTCCTGTACTCATACAGCAAGTGCTTCTGTATAACATATGGCTAATATGTTAGCAAATTAGTATGTTAGCAGATTAGCTTGTTAAAGCTAACTAAGTTTATACTAATAAAAGTATTTTTACACTTTTACACATTGAGATATTACATGAAAGCTTAAAGTTAATTGTATGAATTAGTGTACTCATACATTTTAATTGTTCTTAACTTGAAATGTGTATACAAAATAAAAATCTGCTAGTTCTGCTTACTTAAACTTTGAACTTCAGAACTTAAAAAATGTGAGGCAATTGATTGCCTTAAATGTTTTGAGTTCTGCCAACTTATTCGGGTTTACAGTGTATCAGCATCTGCACATAAACGGCCTCTGAATAAAACAGTTTTTCATCCTCTAGTGTGAGATCCATATTCTCACGATATCATATGAGCCATAAAGAGAGAGAAAAACTTTTTTTAGCCCCACTATCTCTGAATTTTTGCAAAATAAGTCTAAAGTATATCTCAGCACAAGCATCTCAAGTGTTCTTCTGTTTTTTTCCTGTATTTCCTGAATGGGATACAATCAGCTCTGACTCACTCACATCCGCCCTCATCTGGAAGTCCTTATTGAGAGACTTGTAAGAGTTTCCTAAGGATACAGAGTCATTTCCAGAATACTTGACCTAACAAAAGCATTCATGCATTTTCTTAATATCTGGGAAATAAGGCTACAGACCTATTGAAAACTTTTGAATAAATAAAGCAATTGTGTGTATTATGTCTCCAGACGTCACAGGGAAGGAAGGCATTGTTGTTTTCACAGCTCTGTTTCCTTTAGACCGGCACAACTGAAGCACTCAAGAAAGAAAGAACCTGCATCACATATCGATACATTTCCTAGATAAACCATCACTATATATTACGGAGTTAAAAAACAAAAAACAAAACATATTAATCACAGTGTCACGGTTATGTAACGTGGTGCTAAGAAACACTCACGACCAGAAATAACAAGAAAGACTTTAATCATCATGATCAAACACATAGGAACCAGGAGAAACCCACAACCAAAAGTTAACAAGAACCGACAGGGAGACAACAAGACCTAAACAAGATAATTAAGTCAAGTCAAGAGTCAAGTCAAGAGGCATTTATTTGCATAGTTAACACTAGGGAAGAACTGTGCATTAAAATGCTTGTGACGAGGCTCATACATATAGTGACAATAACAAGACATGAAAGACATAAATGTACGTGGATAACACAAAGATTTTAAGTGCAAGTCCAAATACAAAAAAAAGTGCAAATACAATAAAGTAAAAGTAAGAACATCATGTATTAGATGAAGGATGGTTGGTCATCAAGCAGTCAGATGGCGTGAAGATAGAAGCTATTCTTCAATCTAGTTTTTAATTAATGACACACACCTGAACCAAACAACCCGAATTAGTTGACTTTACTCGCAAATCGCGTGGAAACCTGTTGCCCGATACCACTTTAGTTTTCACACAAGCTGAAACTAAACATGTTGAGTTGTGAGTGTCACCATTGTTGAGATTCATATGCTGATTGTTGATATCTATATGTGTGACAAAATAACATGGCATTTAAAAAAAATCTGCATAATATTTTTACAATTGTTAAAATTAAAACAATTCTGTTGGATTCCCTGCAGTATAAATCACAGGACTGTCATATTAATCATATGGAAAGACCCAGACAATAAGAGATTAAACTCTAGATGAAATTAGGTGTCTAATCTTCTAATCTTTGTTGATGACAACATCAATATACAGTCAAAGTTACTCACTTTACACTTTTTACTTTTAAACACACAGGTAAAGCAGCCAGAGAAAAAACTTATGTTCTAATGTCAAGGGCAAGAGCCCAACTAAAGCATACACTTATCACCATTATGGTGACAAATTAAACAATAATTGATCAAAATCTAAACCTCTGTTAATTCTCAATACCGTTTGCTTCTCAATACTCAATACAATTCTCAATACTCGTCCCGCCAGGTGTAGAGCCCCTTGGACGCACGTTAGACGCGGGTCTTTTCACGTGACCAGGCAGGTTTTTTAATTTTTTAATTTAGTTTCCTTATAAAACTAAACATACCAAGTTATCTCTGCTAAACCTGATTAGTGCAATGAATCTTTCAGCTAAATAGTACAAACAACTAATGTTGTTTAGTAATGATAGCAGGTTTTTACTAAACATAAAATAATAAGTAATGATCACTCGTAAGTTTAATTAGGAACAAAATCTGGGTTTACAGTGTACAGTAACCATAGAGACAAGGAGTGGCGGGAAACTGAACAAATAAACACAGGAACTGATCAAAAGTACAAACAGAAAGTCCAAACACAAACTGGAACGAGGCATTCACATTCATGCCAGCAGGAGCAGGCCTTTACAAATAAACCTGTAATTCCCATTCAGTTTGGCTCTGTTCCCGGGAATTCCTCAGAAATCTTAGAGAGCCAACAACAGACTGTAATACAGCTGGGCTGAGAGCTGCTTGTCTGTGTGCAAGCTGTTAAGTGTTGTTGGGCTTTGCTAATCAGTGGTAAAGGAACATCGCAACTTTCCTCAACAAGACACTTGATTCCCTCTACCCTTGTTGATAACATTTCCAATATCGATCCTTATCAAAGAGGGACTATCTCTATTATATATAACACCTTATTCACATGCCATCCCTATCCCTTTAATTCTGACAGTCTGCAGATTACTTGGGCTAGGGATCTTAAGATGGATATAGAGACCAGCAGTAAATTAAGAGGTGTCATATCGATCACTAGTTCAGTATGGAGTACAGCAAGGCTCAGTACTAGGACCGTTGCTGTTCACTCTGTACATGCTACCCTTGGGAGATATCATTAGGAAGCGTGACGCTAGTTTTCATTGTTACACTGATGATACTCAGCTTTATATTTCTTATTTCATTGTTCTGTCAACACTGCATTGACTCGCTATTTAAAATCACATACATTTTTAAATCTTGCTAATACTTACAGAGCACTAAATGGTTTAGCTCCACAGTACTTGAGCGAGCTCTTAACGCATTTTAGTCCTTCACGTCTATTGCGATCTCAAAGTTCCGGCCAGTTAATAATACCTAGAAGAATATCAAAATCGACTGCTGGCGGTAGATCCTTTTCCTATTTAACGCCAAAACTCTGGAACAATAATAGTATGGCGTTATTTTCCTGTCAAATGTCGAGAGCGCATTATTGTAGCGCGAAAGTACATTAATATAATGCGCGAGCGCGAATTTCTCTGCTCGCGCACGAAATATGATGCGCGAGCGCGAATATCTCTGCTCGCGCGCGGAATATAATGTACCGAGCGCGAATCCCGCGCGCGCGCTCTCAGATACACGCTGCTCTTGTAAGAATTTTCTCTGGGCTCGCTCAGAGAATATACCTGCACTTAAAACCTGTTCAGTGCCATCGCGAATCTCTCCTCTTCGCTTAAAGTAAGCGTGTATGTGCTTAGACTGTGACCCGTGCGTTCGCGCATGCCTAAGTACTCTTCTCTTCCATTTCTTTCTCTTTGCTCTTGGCATAAAACGGCAACAACCAATCATAAATAGGCATCAACGGCTGACCAATGAAAACGCGACATCGTACATGGAATCTTATTGGTTGATATTGAACCGCACATGGAATAAGTTCAATCAAGACAAGCCGAGATGGATCCGCCGAATCGACGAGTTTTATTTGTTTTAATGTTAAATATGTCAAATGTATCTTAGAAATGTCTGGGAAGAGGGCGATTGGATTATTTTACATATAAATGACCTAGACTGTCAACCACATTGTTCACACTACAGGTGCCATGCCCATTGAAAGTGAGATTTTTGAGCCAAATAGATTTGAAAGCCGATTCCAAAAGGCAAAAATAATATTTTACGTCTGATAATTAACACATTGTCTCGTGCAATCACACCAGTTATTAACCATTAAGTACGTAGCGAGATCAACTGCTAAATTCAAATCTGAACAAATATTTGGGGGGAATCTAAGATAAGACTCTAAAGGTAGGCTATTTGAAGATACCTTTTCTAGACGTGTTCCCCGAACTATACCTTATTGTTGCTTAAAGGGAAAAATTAAAATTAAACCCAAAATTAAAATGATTAAAGTCATAATTTACTCCCACTCAGTAGGCTATAGTTTCAAACCAGTATGAATTTCTTTGATCTGTTGAACACAAAGGAATATATTTATACATATACATATAAGAATGTAAGTAACTAACGTAAGTACCCCACCACCACGTAGCTACTACTAGTAGAATATAACAAAATAGATATGTGTATGAAATATGACAA
This sequence comes from Phoxinus phoxinus, assembly GCF_949152265.1. Taxonomy (NCBI): domain Eukaryota; kingdom Metazoa; phylum Chordata; class Actinopteri; order Cypriniformes; family Leuciscidae; genus Phoxinus; species Phoxinus phoxinus. The sequence continues at coordinate 3,385,587 of NC_136878.1, read as the reverse complement.
GCGCTATGATTGAGCGCCTTTGTCTCTGGTTCAGTGCAAAAGCACATTTGAATTTAGCAGTGAATCTTTGCAAGTTTGCATAATTTATTCTTTGCCATAGGCTAATCCTAATTGAACACTGGGTGTGTTAGCCTACAGCTTCAGAATTATATTCGTATATAGCCTATCACAGTAAGGTATCCTATAGCTAAGAGTGGTCCAGACCAACCTTACTAACGAATGTTAGTAAAAAGTTATACTTAAATAAGAACGTTTCGGGAAACACGTATTAACGTTAGATATAGCTTTAGTTTAAGGTATAATTTAAAGAAGGTTTCGGGAAATCCAGCCCTGTAACATTTCCTTTTCAGATAACTTTAGAGAAATAACCAATTTTTCCAAAAACATATTGTGCAGATAGACAGTCTAGGTCATTTATATGTAAAATAATCCAATCGCCCTCTTCCCAGACATTTCTAAGATACATTTGAGATATTTAACATCAAAACAAATAAAACTCGTCGATTCGGCGGATCCATCTCGGCTCGTCTTGATTGAACTTATTCCATGTCCGGTTCAATATCAACCAATAAGATTCCATGTACGATGTCGCGTTTTCATTGGTCAGCCGTTGAAGCCTATTTATGATTGGTTGTTGCCGTTTTATGCCAAGAGCAAAGAGAAAGAAATGGAAGAGAAGAGTACTGTAGCGACTGTCAAAGACTGTTATCTGCTATGTGTAACCCGGGGCGTGCTGTTGGTTGGTGGTCTGGGGAAAGGGGGCGGACCCCCTGGGGGATATAGTGTTTGAGTTGAGGAAGTTCTGTCTCTTTGCTGTTCTGGGCGAGACACAGCCCTGTGTTTGAATGCCTGCACGTTGTGCTTCTGTTCAATAAACCAGTTAACTGAACTCTGGCCTCCTGTGAGATGCTACACTGGTGTCAGAAGTAAAAACTAAATAAAATAAAAAATAGAAAGATCGAGGGTGCACCCCGCACTACTAGTTAGGGACCAGTTTAGTAAGTTAACAGTTAGATAATTAGCGTTAGCGAGACCGCGTCGCCACAGTGTGCGTGAGGAGATGAGTGACGGAGAAGGAGCCAGAGCCGCAGAATGGACGTTTGGTGACTTACAAAGGGAGCTGCGACGGCTGGAGGACAGCAGAGGACATCTTAGGGGCACGATGGAAGCGATGGCATCCGAGGCTGGCTTTGACAGACGAGGACATGCAGGCTTCGCGACCCGCAAGCCAAAAGCGGAGAGGGGCGCAGACACCAACGTCATCTCCGGCGCGGGAAAGTCAGATGTAAACAACAATGGCGGCGCCCAGTCCACAATAACAGCGGTAGCGGCTAGCTCCGTGAAAACTCCAAAGTACAATGGGAAGGTGAGCTGGGAAGCTTTTCATGCGCAATTCGAACTGCTTGCTAAATCACAGAACTGGTCGCAAGAGACCAAAGCACTACAATTGGCGATGTGCCTTACGGACGAGGCTTTAGCATGCTTGCTACTCTTAGATGTAGATGACAGAGAGAACTACGTCGCACTGGTGGGGGCTCTCCAGCGACGGTTCGGGAACTTTACAGGAGCGGAGCTGCTACGCAATGAACTGAATAACAGATACCGAAGACACGGCGAGCCGCTACGGCAACTAGCCAATGACATTGAGAGCCTTACCCGCAGAGCATATAGCAGCATGCCCACGATGGTACAAAGTGAGTTAGCCCGCGACCGGTTCATGCAAGCCCTCTCGCCGCCCGAACTGCGTGTGGAGGTACAGCTGACACACCCACAGTCCCTGCAGGAGGCGTTAGAGAGGGCATCAGAGAGGGAGACGGCCCGTGCCTGCATCACAATGCCCACACAGGAACACAACAGTCCCCAGGTTAGAGCAGCAGCGGAGGTTCAGCAAACACCAGCATGGGCAGCGGAGCTGACAGAGCTGGTGCGGGCAGCTTCCCTGGGCACTCAACGGCGCTCTGACCGCACTACTAGACTGTGCTGGGGCTGCGGGGAACCCGGCCACTTGGTACGCTCGTGCCCGAAAGCACCCAGACACCGGGGAAACGACTTCGGGTCCGCATAGAGGGGGCAACGCGGACCACGAACCCCAGCCCCCCACATACACCCTCAGACATGACCGGCCCGGTGGCGGTAGTGGGCCGGACTTCAATTGGGGACCTCTGCCACATTCCAGTCACTGTGGAGGGAGTAACGTGCGTGGCGCTGGTCGACACCGGCTCTACAGTGACATTAGTACGGCCCGACGTGCTCCCCAGGCAAACGGTGGTGGAGCCAACAGCAGTCCACCTGCGGACGGTGACTGGGGAATTGCCACCCATGAAAGGCAAGGGGACACTGACATTCGTGGTGGGCGGTAAAACAGTGCGCCACCTGGCGTGGGTGGCGTCAGTCCAGGACCCCTGCATTCTCGGACTGGACTTTTTGAAGAACACGGGCTGTCGGCTGGACCTGGCGGAGGCCACCCTGTGCTTTCCAGGGGAACGTCCGGTCAACATGGCTCCACCCCCCCTGGGCACCAACTCTACAACACCACAGGTAACCACTGTGTCAGCAAACACCGCTGAAGCCAACAGCGACCCCATTGTAGGGACCGACAGGCCCAACCCTCGTCGAGACCCCCGTAGCCCCCCGCCCCCCCAATCACAGCCGAGCAGAGGCACTTTACAGCCCTCGCTGCTCGGAACATGCCAGCCGCCACCCCCACTACCCCCCTCACACCATCTAGCCGCCCCACCTGCGCCACAGCCAACACACACCACACAGATTCCTAAGAGTGGGGCCTCTGACCCATTAGCAGCCCGGCTTCCCCAAACGGAGGAGGGAAGCGTTGTGTCGGCAGTACGAGGCATATGGCAACAGAACTGTTCTCATCTAGACCCCCAACAGGGTGAAGAATTGTGGCAACTATTGCTACAGTACAAGGACATTTTTGCATTTAATGAAGGTGATGTGGGGCGTACACACCTAATACAGCATGACATAGATACGGGTGACAGCCCGCCTATCAAGTTACGCCCACGTCGCCTCCCACTGGCACGCCAGGAAGCAGCAGACAAGGTGTTGTGGGAAATGCAGCAGGCGGGCATCGTGGAACCGTCTGACAGCCCGTGGGCCGCCCCTGTGGTCATGGTCCCAAAGAGGAACGGTCAGTGGAGGTTCTGTGTGGACTACAGACGGCTCAATGGGGTTACAAGGAAGGACTCCTACCCCCTGCCACGGGTTGATGAAGCCCTAGACCAGGTAGCGGGGTCAGCCTGGTTCACGTCGCTGGACCTGAGGTCCGGATACTGGCAGGTGCCTCTCTCTCCCGCTGCCAAACCAAAGACAGCGTTCTGCACAAGCCGGGGCCTCTGGCAGTTCAAAGTCCTCCCATTTGGCCTTTGCAATTCACCAGCCTCATTTGAAAGACTGATGGATAAAGTGCTGTCAGGAGTCCCTCGGTGTGAGTGTGTGGTGTACCTGGATGACATTCTCGCCCACGGCCCCACTTTCCAGGCAGCTCTCCAGTCCCTGCGGCATGTGTTGAAGCGTATAGCAACAGCGGGTCTCAAACTCCACCCGGAAAAGTGCCACTTCATGCAGAGAGAGGTGTCATTCCTTGGGCACAGGCTGGGCAGAGATGGCATCGGCACAATGGAGGAAAAGGTACGAGCGGTCAGAGACTGGCCCACACCAATGGACCAGCAACAGCTGAAAAGCTTCCTGGGCTTAGCCTCCTATTACAGGAGGTTCGTGAGGGGGTTCTCCTGTGTGGCGGCACCGCTGTTCAGGCTACTACAGAAAGACCAAGACTTTGTGTGGACCAGTGAGTGTCAAACAGCATTCACCTCGCTACAGAAGGCGCTGGGGGAGGCTCCTGTGTTGGCTCCGGCTGACCCCTCCCTCCCGTTCATCTTGGACTGTGACGCGAGTGGTCAGGGAGTGGGCGGGGTCCTAGCACAGCTAAGCACAGAGGGTGAGAGAGTGGTGGCGTATTACAGTAAGACTTTTAATAAGCACGAACGCCGCTACTGTGTCACACGCAGAGAACTCCTAGCTGTGTTATCGTCCATTCGACATTTCAAATACTACCTCTGTGGGCTACCGTTCACCGTCAGGACGGACCACTCTGCCCTCCAGTGGCTCATGTCCTTTAAAGAGCCGGAGGGCCAGGTAGCACGCTGGATGGAGGAGCTACAGTCCTATGACTTTAAAGTGGTGCATAGAGCGGGAGCCCGCCACTCCAACGCCGACGCCCTGTCCCGCAGACCCTGTGCGGAGGGAGGATGCCGCCACTGCGATCGGAAGGAAACACGAGACAGGGAGTTACAGGGTCAGGAGGCAGCCACCGTCAGCTGGGCCGCGGTGGCCGAGTGCTGCGAGCTCACGGAAATTTCAACAATGCAGTGGAGACAACAGCAGGAGGCCGATATGGATATACAGCCAGTGCTCCAGTGGGTGGAGATGCGGACACGGCCACCATGGGAGGAGGTGGCCCCGCTCTCCACAGCGACAAAAGGGATGTGGGCAAAGTTCCAGGCCCTGCGGCTCACCGATGGGGTGCTACAGCGGGCCTGGAAGGACCCAGCGACGGGAGAGCTGAGGTGGCAGTTGGTGGTCCCCAGAGCAGAGAGACTGACTGTGCTGAAGGCCGTGCATGGGGCCACGGGGGCCGGTCACTTCGGAGTCACCAAAACTCTCCGTCGCCTACGACAGAGCTTCTACTGGGGGCAGTTCAGGAGGGACGTAGAGGACTTCTGCAGGCGGTGTGACAGCTGCACGGCAAAGAAGGGCCCCCCTGAACAGTCACACGCCCAGCTCCAACAGTTCCCTGTCGGCGCACCCATGGAAAGAGTTGGGGTAGACATAGTTGGTCCACTCCCGGTCACTGACAACGGGAACAGGTACGTGCTGTCAGTCATGGACTATTTCACCAAGTGGCCCGAGGCTTATGCCCTCCCTGACCAGGAGGCAGAGACAGTGGCTGAAGCCTTACTGGAGGGCATGGTCTGCCGTTTTGGGACGCCCCAAACCATACACAGTGACCAGGGGCGAAACTTTGAGTCACGAGTATTCACCGACCTGTGTCACAGACTGGGCATAAACAAAACTCGCACCACCCCTCTACACCCGCAGAGCGATGGCTTAGTAGAACGCTTCAACAGGACCCTGATCCAGCAGCTGGCCATCGTCACCGCCAAACACCAACGCGACTGGGACAAGCACCTCCCGCTGGTGCTGATGGCCTGTCGGTCCGCTGTCCAGGAGTCTACAGCCTGCACGCCAGCTCTGCTCATGCTGGGTAGAGAGCTCCGCACCCCGCCAGCAATGGCCTTTGGCCTCCCCCCTGACACCCCAGCTGTGCCCCCAGGACGAGAGTATGCCAGGAGACTACAGGACCGCCTAGAGACAGCCCACGACTTTGCACGTGTGCAGCTGCAGAGCGCAGGTGCGAGACAGCGTAGAAACTACGATCTACATTACAAGGGCCGCCATCTGGAACCGGGAGAGCTGGTGTGGGTCCACAGCCCGCAGAGAAAAAAAGGCCGTTGCCCCAAGCTGGACAGTGACTGGGTAGGCCCTTGTAGAGTGTTAGAGCGACTAGGGGAGGTGGTATACAGAGTACAGCTACCCCCACGTGGCAGACGAGTGGCCATACATAGAGATAGGTTGGCCCCCTATCACGGAGATGCTACCCCCCAGCTCCCACACAGGCCCTCACAGACCCCCCCTAACAGCCCCCACCCGGACACAACTCACCCTGCACTCACTCACACAGACACACACCCAGACACACATCCAGACATTTCCACCACACCCCCCTCCCCAGGGCCACTCTCTCCAGCTCATGATATTACAGCACCTGCACGGCCCCGGAGGCAGACAAGACCGCCGGCCCACCTGAGAGACTTTGTGTAAAGTTGTTGCTGTGTTGTGTGTAGTTGCTGTTCCCTCTGGGTCGAGGAACTTTGACGCGGGGGGGTAATGTAGCGACTGTCAAAGACTGTTATCTGCTATGTGTAACCCGGGGCGTGCTGTTGGTTGGTGGTCTGGGGAAAGGGGGCGGACCCCCTGGGGGATATAGTGTTTGAGTTGAGGAAGTTCTGTCTCTTTGCTGTTCTGGGCGAGACACAGCCCTGTGTTTGAATGCCTGCACGTTGTGCTTCTGTTCAATAAACCAGTTAACTGAACTCTGGCCTCCTGTGAGATGCTACAGTACTTAGGCATGCGCGAACGCACGGGTCACAGTCTAAGCACATACACGCTTACTTTAAGCGAAGAGGAGAGATTCGCGATGGCACTGAACAGGTTTTAAGTGCAGGTATATTCTCTGAGCGAGCCCAGAGAAAATTCTTACAAGAGCAGCGTGTATCTGAGAGCGCGCGCGCGGGATTCGCGCTCGGTACATTATATTCCGCGCGCGAGCAGAGATATTCGCGCTCGCGCATCATATTTCGTGCGCGAGCAGAGAGATTCGCGCTCGCGCATTATATTAATGTACTTTCGCGCTACAATAATGCGCTCTCGACATTTGACAGGAAAATAACGCCATATAATAGCCTTGTTCGGGATGCAGACACACTCTGTCAGTTTAAATCTAGACTAAAAACACATCTCCTTAAAGTGGCACACACATAACACACTGGGTCACAAGGGTAACGCACTGAGTCACATGGGTAATTTTTTTTTAATTGAGCTGTATGAATAAATAAGCTTTCTATTGATGTGTGGTTTGTTAAGATATGACAATATTTGGTCGAGACACAACTATTAGAAAATCTGGAATCTGATGGAGCAAAAAAAAAAGTAAACATTGAGAAAATCTCCATTAAAGTTGTGCATTTATGTTAACGATTGTGCTGCATTCACTCACAAAAATACATGTTTTATATATTTACGGTAGGAAATTTACTAAATATCTTCATGGAACATGATCTTAATATCCTGATGATTTTTGGCATAAAAGAAAAATGGATCATTTTGACCCATACAATGTATTGTTGGCTATTGCCACAAATATACCCGTGCGACTGGTTTTGTGATCCAGGGTCACATTTCTATAATTCATATTAGTTAAAAGATTGTTAGGCTGCATAAATTAGGTCAGCCGGAACCGGGAACACTTCCCATAACATCTGATGTACTCGTTACATCATAAGAAGAATGGCATCACTATAGTCTTAAAGTCTCTGTTTTGAGGTTGCCGGATCCGGGCCGTATCCAGATCAGATGAAGGACCCGCGCCCAGACACGACCACAACGCATCCCTGAAGTGTCAGCAGAGATTGTGTCAACTAGGGCTCGTCAAAACAACAGATATCGGCACAGATCCTCAGCAGAGACCACAAGTCTTCAGCACAGACCCTATGACCATCTTCATCTCAACACTGGCGTGATGAATCCATCTTCAAGCAAAAGGAACTGGGAGAAATATTTGTCTGATCCAAAATTTGAATTCTGTCTCGTGATGCCATGCCTGAATCATAATCACACTGTGTTGGTTAATCTGGCCAGAGGAGATCGCCCCCTCGACTGATCCTAGTTTCTCCCATGCTTTTTTTCTCGCATGTTTGGGAGTTTGGGTTCCTTGCCACTGTCGTCTACATAGTTGCGGACACTTAATATATTCAATAATATTATTGATTTGATTGCACTGGCACTATTACATGAGAACTGAACTGAGCTGGACGACATTCAGCAAAGCTTCTTTACAGCTGAATTGAACTCATTTCATAATTGATAATGATTTCATAATTTCAGCTGAAGAATGACATTATGTTCTTTTAGAGAAAATATCTCTTAAAATATCTCTGTTTGCATCATTGAATAAAAATATCTCTGTTTGCATCATTGAATAATTTTCCTGTTATTAAACAATAATAAAGCTAACAATCTGTATTATACAGCGCTATAGAAATAAAGGTGACTTGACTAGACGTGTCAGTCAGTTTTGAAACGTGTTCATACGTCATCGGTTTGCTCTCGCCATGGGTTTACAGTGTAAAGTAGATCACAGAGTCCACCGGTCTAAGAGTGCCAGATAATTTATAATGTTCTAGACTCTCTTCTGGGAGTGTTTTTGGCTCACTCTCAGCCGCCACGTCTGTTATCTCTCCGTCTCCGCTAGTCGGCTTGTTTGGAGTCCTTGCTATCTATACACTTATGACTATAGATAGGTATAAAACTGTACATTTTGGCATGTGAGGAGATTTCTGACTCAAACTCACCGCCTTTAAAGATATGGATTCTAATTGAAATGTACAGATGCAAAGAGATAAATCACTGTAAAAAAATATTTTCATGATTTGTTATCACAACTTTTTATCTTTTGTTAAATCAACTTTGATAACTAATGTGTGAAGATAACATGCTATTTTGAGTTTGTTTATTAAACCAATCTTCTTCATTGTATTAACTCAATTTTTTTATTGCAACAAACTAAAAATTTTAAGGCAAGGTAACTTACTTTTTTAGTTAAACCAACTTGCTTTTTAACATAATGCTATTTTCTTTCCACTATAGCCTGAAACAAGATATCTTAATGAAGCAAAATAGACCAAAATCTTAAAATTCACTAGTGCATAAAAAAACACACACACACACACACACACACACACACACACACACACACACACACACACACACACACACACACACACACACACACACACACACACACACACACACACACACACACACACACACACACACACACACACACACACACACACACACAATGGTTTTGCCTGTATAGTGTCTAATCTTTTAGGATGTAATTGTAGCGTTTTAAAGTATAAAATGGAGAAGCATTAGATCTCATATATATATATAACATTAAAAAGATGGGGTGAATAAAGAGAAACTTTATTATCCACCCCCCCCCCCCCCCCCCCAGTATAATTTAAGATGACGTATACAAAGAAGTAAATACGACATGTCTATATAAACATCAGTACATTGCATTGTAAGTCTCTGATGCATGAATTATTAAATCACAAAATGAAAAATTATCATGTATTTCTTTACGTCAAAACATGAATATAATCTCAGTCATCTTTTCAAAATGTATGTATTTTGAGAGGAATTACACATCTAAAGATAGAACTTTTTAAAAACAGCCTTTCTATACTTGTTATACAAAAAAACACAAAGACATAAAGATAATGTATATAATTATGGGTAGAATTATGGATATATAATTCCATATAGAATTATGGATATATAATTCCATATAGATTTATGGATATAGAATTCCATATAGAATTATGGATATAGAATTCCATATAGAATTATGGGTAAGAGTCAAAGGTTTTGGATGCAAAAATCAAACCCTGAATGCTTCAAAATGCCATATGAAGGCTTGTCCACCAGAGGGTCAATCTCTAGCTGTGTCCCAAATGACGCACTATGTACTTGTGCACTATGTACTCAATGGTGTAGTGTATGAACTTAATACATTTATTTATTTTTTTTAACATCGGAGTCTGATAGCTCCTCCCCCTTCGCTACTTAATTAAAGTTGTGAGACTGTCCAACGCTCCACACTTCGTTTTTTCGGTTGGTTGATTTCACTTTTCTAACTGTAGTTAGTGTGTAATGTTGCTGTTTGATCATAAACAACATCTGCAAAGTTACAAAGTTCAAAGCAAAGGGAGATATTTGCTTTTAAAGGGTAACTAAACACTAAACCAACTTTTTTTAGTTAATGATCTGTACGAATGGAGCTTCATAAATGCTGTTCATTGATTCGAGTACTTTTTTTAACATTTGAGTATAAAGTGTTTTAATTTTCAAATATATGGTGTAAAAACGTCTGAGTGCTGCCCTCTTCAGGTTAAACGGAATCTCCTGAAGCAGGGGTACTCTCTGACGTAGGGTACTCTCTGACGCTGCGAGCTCACCACGCCCCTGGCAGCCCCTGGTATAAAAGCATCTGGTTCCGTCAACACCAGAGCGAGTTAGGAGCTGGAAATTGGAATTACGAGTATTGAAAACGATCAGGATAGCGTATTTTAGCATCTAGTTAGCATAGCATTTATATAGTTATTTAGATGATTTCGTGTAGCCTAGGTAGTTATTTAGCATAACGTTAGTTGTTAGTGTTGTTAGAAGCATAGTTAGTTAGTAGCATAGTATTGCATCAGTTAGGATAGTGTAGATTTTTAGCATCAGCTTTATCTGTGTTTAGTACAGTGGTTAGGCTGGTATAGGTGTAGTGTTGCCAGTTGCAACAGCACTGCTGGACTGCATAACTTCCCACCAGACTTGGAAATTAGGCGCCAGTGTTTACATGCACTTGTGTGCCAAACGCTGCTCTTCCTGCATGGACTCCACAACCGCCGGCGCGTTTTGCTGGATATTTTTTTTCACATAGCGGCAAAATATGCTTAACGTATGTCAATAGTAATAATAATCCACTCAGATACTGTCCCCATTCTCTCTTGCGCGGCTGCTTCGCTAGCATCGTCGGATGCCGATCGCGAGGCGGGAGTTAACTTAATGCGATGCGACACCGCAGTTTGAGCTAGCGGCTCGAATTGATATGGTTTTAGCTCTGTGTCCACAGACAATTCCTCCACTTCAGGTGAGAAAAGTCCTCAACTTTAAATGACCGCTCTGTTGCAAAGCTACTTGCGTCACTCTCCATCTTAGCGAGTCTGACACCTGCTGTCAATCACTGCGGGTCTGTCAATCACCCGCTCAGCCCCGCCCTCGGTTCGTCCGTTGGGCTCTGCCCACTTTTCCAGCATTTTTCAAATATTGCCAGTGGGTGGAGTCAGGCTCTGACCAGGGGTTTAGTTACCCTTTAAAGAAATTACTTTTTAAGGACTACAACAAACGGCTGGTAGGAACTACACGACATTCCTCCCTAAAATTTACATAAACCCCGCCCCCGGAACACGATTAATACAATGACTAGAAGATAAGCTACATAAATTAATCAACTAACCATTCAGAAATGTTTTCTATACATGTTGTCACTTTTGGAGTCTCTTCATCATTGTCTGACTCCGGTTTGAACATAAAAGGCTAAAAGTTTTTGAAATGTTCAGTGCATGTGTGTGTGTGTGGTAAAAAAACACAAGCTCTTGAAGCTCCGCCCCCTGTGCTGGGAGCTGCAGCTCATTTGCATTTAAAGAAACAGACACAAAAACTGTGCGTTTTTGCTCACCCTCAAAAAGTGGAAATTTTAACATGCTATATAAAAATATCTAAGGGGTATTTTGAGCTAAACCTTCACACACACACTCTGGGGACATCAAAGACTTATTTTACATCTTGTGAAAAGGGCATTATACCTCCCCTTTAAATAAGCGCATGATCCGAAAACTCAAAGTGCACTTTTTCTTTTTATAATTTTCAGTGTGAACGCACTACTCACACTATTTATATATCACAAAATGGAGTAGAGAATAGTGCACAAGTACTTGATTTGGGACACACCTATAGACTAAACACGGTTCACTCCTCGCTGCTCATCTTGAGGAGGTTCTGCTTGTCGATCTTGAAGAGCCTCCACCCTTCCTCCAGAGAGAGATCCGCCGCCCCACGCCGCTTGTAGAAGTCGATGGAGGGCTTGTTCCACTCCGCCACGATGAAGTGCATACTACTACACCGAGTCCTGACCGCCGTCTGCAGCAAACCAGAGAATGATGATCGGGAAACACTGATTTAGTACAAGATATACTGCCATGAGGAAGATTGGAGGGGCTGTATAATGTTAGATCATTAACCTGGGACTAATTATTAACTAGAATTGTATACTTTGAGCTTTGGTACCCTTCTGGAAAAGACTTTTACGGAAAAAGAAAACTGAATGCTATGTTTTCTTCGGACACAATTGCATGCGGATTGCAATTAAATTAATTGCGATTAATCGCATCTAACATAAAAGTTTGTAGAGTGTTATTTGATATTATTTCAACATAGTCATTGCAAATGTGAAATTGCTAATTAGTTTATGCAAGTTTCAACCAAAATAACATTAAAGTATATTTTAGTTAAGTTATATATATACACACATATATTACATATTTAAAAACTTTTATGTTAGATTTGAAAGCATAGTTTAAATTTATATTAAATGCAATTAGTTGAACTTAAGTGCTTTTGACCCCCGTAAGCACATCTTAATATGCGATTTCATAATTATTTCTACTGTATTCTAAATATTGTTCAAATGTACTGACTAGCATTTATGGTAAACTAAAATATACTTTAATGTCATTTTGATTGAAAACTTGCATAAACTAATTTGAACTGATGATGTTAAAATAATAATACAATAACACACTACAGTTAAAATTATAGTTTTACTTTACATTGTGCTTTAGTGTGTTAGTCAACACATCAAATCAAGTGCACTTCTTTTAAGCACAACAATAGATTATTATTAAACGTAATTAATTAAAATGTACTTAAAAAGTAAAACTATTATCAAAGTGCACTTCTAAAAGCATGTACTCTTATTAATTACACTTAAGCGGCCCTTTATTTAATTTAAATGAAATTATCTTCAAGTACAGTTAAAAAAAATTACACTTGTAAGATTTGAAGTCGCTTGATTGACAGGTGATTTGACCAATCATACTTCGCCATCCGCCATTTTGTCCGAGAAAGCAGTCAGGAGAGTTAGTAGATTAACGTTGGAGGATTTGAACTTGAGAAGCGGAGTGTACTGACGTCTTTCCGCGGTTAAAACAACATTCCTTCTGATGTTCATTCATGTTTATTTGATGCTATAAATGAACTAGAAGGAAGAGATGATCGGTTCACGAGCGGCTTTAACTGAGGCGACACGCGACAGCGATCTGTCACGACACATTAAAGAGCCACAAAACGGTATTTATTGTTTACATTTCTTTATAAAAATGACCACATTTGAAAGGTGAGACTGTTTAATATTTTTAATGTTTTAATTTTTTAATATTTAATGTCAAAAGTAACAGAAAAGTAAGCTGGTCTGTCCTGTCTGTCAGCGCGTTGTCAGTCTCCGCGATGTATTTTTCACTGCGTGAGAACATGGTGTGTGTGTGTGTGTGTGTGTGTGAGAGAGCGGCGTAGCTTGTCGGACATAGCGACAGTAACTAAGGGTGGCGGGTCTTTGCGAACGGTCAAATAAGCTCACTTCTGTTTCACAAGAGTGACAATGCACTCAAACAACACACAGGAACAGCTCATATAATAGATGCGGTTGATCTTTAGGGGTTATAAAGGAAATTACCTCACTCAGTTTCTTCAGGATTTCAGAACCGATTCCAAAACCTAATTTGAGCAGAAGGAAAAGTGTGTTACATCTCATAAATCTGACAATTTGATTTCACAAATGCATACGATCACATTCATACCCCGATACTCCTTCATGACGTAGAAGTCCTCCAAGTAGAGCAGTTTTCCAATCCAGGGGTCATAGGTGAAATAATACATGGCAAAGCCAACGATCACATGACCTGGAAAAAAGGTTCAATCACTCTATTGTTTGCAGCAAGGGAATGCAACTTTGTAGCAAAATCACGGATAAGACAGATTTGACACGGAGACAAACGCTGTTGGTTTGCGATTTGCTGACATTAATGTCGAGTGGGATTATTGGCATCACAACCCTCACATACACCACAGTCACGTTATTCCAGGTGTACATTTTTCAATTAATCTGTCATTTAACTTTTTTTTTTTCAATTTTATTGTGTTGATTTGAACATTTATACCATGCTGCAAAAAAATATTTTCCTTACTTAGTATTTTTTGTTTTCTCGCACAATGGATATGTAGTGTCGTGTCATGTAAACATAAAACATAATATAGCCTATATTATATTAGCCAGACTCTCCTACATTTCATTTGTACAGAGAGTCTGGCCTCTCTCCATTGACCAGCGTTAACTTCTTTGTTGGCGGGTCCTCTGTAGAAGTTTAAAACTATTGGATCTGCCCAGAGTCACTCTGGATCTGCCGTAACCAATCGCTAACGTTTGGTCGTGACGTATGACGACTCAAACTAGCGCACGACCTCAACGTCATCGTTCTCAGCCACTCCCTCTGTTCCCTGATTGGACCGGTAAAAAATTGACCGGAGAAAACCCATGCATATATACGTAGTACTGAATAAAAACGAAAATTAAGCGGAAGTACGTAGGTGGGCGGAGCCAGGCTAATATTATATTATTACACAACAACGGCGTTTTGTGGCCCTGAAAATGGAAGTTTTTGAAAACAATACCGTTATTATCACGGTTAAACTACAAAAGCATGAATTTGTGAAAGTGATGTGTTTATGTGTTTAGTCTATAGGCGTGTAGTGTTTCTTTACAAAGTGGCATCGCCATCTACTGGCCTGGCATGAATAATACAGCCGTTTTCAGCCATTTTTTACGGAGCCATTTGAACAGAGATCGTTTTGACAACACAATCTTCTGTTCATCGAAAAACAATGATGATGTTAGGACATCATTGTCATGTAAACATACCCTTAAATCACTCAAGAAGCTAAATGTTATATTGTTATAAAATTTAGTACGTTTATGCTTAAATTTTTTCCCGCCATTGACAAAATTTTCCGGCAATCCTTGTTTTCACTGTTATACGGTAGGGGGCGCTATTACGCATCTTCTGGAAGAGTACTGAATGTTAATATCTATTATCTAAGTCATTTTGCTTCTCAATCTCAAGTAAACAATCTTAATTTAAGAATGTTAGGATATTTATACCAGAAAAATAAGACAAAATATATATATATATATATATATTGCAGTGCAGGAGAGTAGGGTTGAGAATCAAAAAACAATAGAAAGACTTTCACAACGTTTATTCCTCCACAGATGTAGATGGAATATAGTTATAAAATAAAATATCATGGCAATTAGAATAATTTCCCAAACATTTGCCCATTTGTTCTTCCTCAGAATCACTAAAAGATGAATTGATGGAATCGTTCATTCCTTGCAATTCCCATCCGGTTGTATGGTAACAAATCCATATGATCCATCTGTAAGAAAGTTGTTAGTTTTGGGCATATTGTTGTGTGTGTGAGGCTGGTGACGTCCCAGCTGTTGTGGGCCTTACCTCTGGTTTATTGTATATGTTACACTATTGTAACCGATCTTTCAGTTACCTCCCCGCCCACCCATGTACACGCCACGGGCAATGTACACGGCGAAGCAAGAGACTGTAGCCTGAACACAATAAATTACAGAGGGGGATTGGATAAGCGTTCTTGGCAAATGTCAAACAACTGAAATTCTCTGTGTTGAATGTTCAGATGCACAAAAAAAGACACTTTACATTCCAGTGCTCGTGTCGTGTTACAGTGTTGCTTCACTGAATAGTTCACCCAAACAAGAAATTCTGGCATTATTACGCACCCTCATGTCATTCTAAACCACATTTTACATGCAACTCCTTTCAACAGCTACAAAAAAAGGACCAAAATCCCAATATAAACTATACATGTAGTATAATCCAAGTTTTTGGAAGTCAAACGGTAGAAACAAACCCAAATTTAAGTTGTTGCTCTGCAAAAAATTATGTATTTTTAACTTAATTTTTAAATTAAGATGCTTTGAGAAGCAAAATGTCTTGTTTTCTGAAAAAAATTATCAAAATTAAGTGACAAGAACAAATATCTGCCAATAAGGTCAGAAAAATAAACTTGTGTTCTTTTTTTAATTAGTTTATTGTTCTGACCCTATATTTTTTATTGTTTTAAGCATACACTCACTTAATTTTTTTAAATTCTTCAGGAAAAAAATATACGGACTCTTAAGTTCCGGTCCTTGATTCTGATTGGTTGAGCCGCGTTCGAAGCCATTGTAAATGTAAATTACTCAACAAACACACACCTGTGACCGCATTAAGGCCCTTGCACACAGAGTACGAAATTTGCGTCCGAAATTTTCGCACATTAAAAAATAAATACGACCTGACCTTATGTCAATCACGCTTAGCTACACACTGCCTCCGAAACTTTCTTCCGGCATAAAACAATTTTTTCTGCGTTTTTCGCATCCGTAGCAAGCAGTTTGTACAGTGTTTTGACAAATCAGAGCCACCGAATCACGAATACGAAAAAATGCATATGAAAATTTCGGACTCAATGTACAAAGACCTTTACATTGGTATTATTGCGCAACTGCCGTTTGTGATTCTTTGTTGCTAGGCAACCTCTTTGGAACTACATTGCTTGGCGGAGGAATAAATGTGTTATATTTTTTTGTTGCTGGTGTTTATTTTATGAATAAAATAAATATTAAAATTAATATTTTTATAGAGTAACCTTTTTATAGAAGGAATAAGCCCCTTGAAGCCGTGTAACGCCCCTTTTTAGCTGTTCTAAATTCATAACGGCTTCGCAGGGCTTATTGCCTATATCTTAAGTAGGCTAATTTGTATGTGCATCATTTATAATGTTCCTAAAATCTCGTTTTTGGGTGAACTAATACTAATAAGAACTGCATGTCCTTGTCCACTGCAATGCAAAGTGTTACCAAACACTGCTTTGCGTCATTATGCAAAGAAACACTTTTGGTAACCCGAGCGTTCGTGGGAGTTTAGCACACTCCTGGTGTGCTCACTTCAACCTGATTTGAATTGGGACACAACACACACACACACACACACACACACACACACACACACACACCACATCTTGTGCATTGAAACGCAGTGTGTCCAGGTCCAGTCTTACCGTCGGCGCTCTGGTGCTGTTTAGGCACTTCGGCCACCATACAGTGATAGAAGGGATGATCTCCGAAACCGTCCTCCAGGAGATCTGCAGGAGCAACACAGCAATTACAAGACCTAACAGAAGATACATTTACACTGCCGTTCAAAAGCTGGAATAATAAAAAGCTTTTAAAAGAAGTCTCATAAAAAATACAGTAAAAATTTGACATTTAAATTTAAAATAGCAGTTTTCTATGCAGAATTTATATTGTAAAATGCAATTTATCAAATTCGATCAAATCTGAATTTTCAGCATCATGACTCCAGTCTTCAGTGTCACATGATCCTTCAGAAATCATTAATTGTAATATTTTACAATATTCATATTTTTTACTGTATTTTCAAATAAATGCAGCCTTGGTGACCAGAATTTTTCAAAAACATAAAAAAATATCTTAATTATTCCAAACTTCTGCCAGTCAACGATCTTACCTTTTTCAGTGAGAATAACTTGATCTTCCATTTTTTCAAAATTTGCCAGTTCCTAATACAAAATAAAAATATTTAGGTTAAAAATTATGAAGTTATAGGATTACTAACTAGTGCTGTCGTGATTTATCACATCTAACATAAAAGTTTTGGTATATACAGTACACACACACACACACACACGTGTGTGCGTGTGTTTATAGGCTATGTGCACACACATATTATATATTTGCAAACGTTTATGTTAATGCGGTTAATCGCGATTAATCAGTTTGACAGCACTAACTTCTGTAACTCTTCAGATCTCAAAATCACATTTGAGCTCACACACACACACACACACACACATCTTTATCATCAGTATTTAGTTACACAACATCAGTCAGGCTTTAAACTGAAGTTATCACCTTTATGAGTCGCAGTATGTCAGACACGTCCTTGGGTTCGGCTCTCCGTAATATAAACTTGTCCATTTTCTTCTCTTACTCTTCTTTCCTTTGCTCACTAGTCCTCTGTATGTGAAATGAAGTAAGATTTGTTTCTTCATCCGCTTCTCAGAGGGTTGCCCTCAGCTACAGGTACAGGTCAGAGATCTCTCTCTCGCTTGGAAAGGCATCCAGAGGCTGTTCGGGTGAAGTTTGTCAGTTGTGCCGAAAGTCGGGACGCTTCCTCCTTTTATTGATGCTCAAGGGGGCAGAAACTTCCAGGACACTCCCAGTGTAACATCCACTGTTCTTCCTGAAAACTGGGGCTTGTTTGTTCACTCAAAGCAACATAGGTTAATGTTTACCGTTCTGGAAAGATAATCTCCAGTTTATGTACATGCACTTATTCAAATATTCAAACTGCAGGTCATGCAATACATAACAATCCTGGCTGACCTAATAAAGTGTACCATTCGTTTGTTTGTGCAATCTAAAAACTTTTTTTTTTTTTTTTTTTGCAAAAGTAATTTAATTTCAATTGCACATACAGCCAGATGTAGACATTTAATATTTGACAATTATAGTATTTATTGCAGATAGGCCTATATAGGGGGTCTGCAGATGGAAATTAGCCTAAGGCTATAATCTGACATATTTACATTTGTGAAAATGTTCATTAATATATTGTCCCTTTTTGTTTTTCAAATAAATAAATAAATAAAAAATGTAAAAATGAATTGTCAAGCCATATAGAGAGCAGACTGGTCAGTATAATGCTGATATATCCACAATAATACACTGTGATTATAATGTGCATTAAAATAAACGCTTATTTTACATAATTTTTGCTCAAAAATCAGCAATAAACACTTTTGCTAATCAACAAGTGGATAGTCAGATCACAGATCAGTCAATAAAAGCAATACAAACTATATCTAGAGAGCAGACAATGCCGATATAATACACTAATAATGACAGAAAAAATTAAATATGCACTAAAATAAACAGCAATTTTACACAATATTTTCTCAAAAATCAGCAATAAACTATTAACAACTTTGCTAATCAACAAGTGCATCACAAAAAGTCAAATCAGTCAATAAAAGT
This sequence comes from Phoxinus phoxinus, assembly GCF_949152265.1. Classification (NCBI taxonomy): domain Eukaryota; kingdom Metazoa; phylum Chordata; class Actinopteri; order Cypriniformes; family Leuciscidae; genus Phoxinus; species Phoxinus phoxinus. The sequence goes on along the minus strand of NC_136878.1, from coordinate 3,366,923 downwards.
AGTACAAATTTAATTCAAAACCTAAAGTGAATTGTATTTCTTTTTTTTTCTTTCTTTTTTTTAAATGCACAAAACAAACTATAGGTTTAAACATCATGATTCATTTATAACCAAAAGTACATCATGAATATAAATGATGGTTGAGGGAAATCTGCAAAAACTTAAAAACACTATAAATAGACCAGCCTAACTTGTTCTGTCAGGTTTGCACATGATTTTAAACGCAAAGCTTTAATGAATTAGGCACAGTGTGCATGAGGAGTGTTTAGCCGTGAGTTTGTCTGTATTTTGCCATGATTTGCTCTTGTGTGTTTTCAACACAACTTGACTTACAGTTTGTTAAGGAAAAACATTTTTCCCGATTTTTCTTTTTCATTAGTAACATCATCTTCAGTGATTTAACAGTTCATGCTGACTTTCAGAAAGCGTTTCTGCTAAATTATTTCTGATACGCTTTACGCAAAAAGATCTTACAAATAAACGGGTGTGATGATGGAAAAATGTTTGCACATGCAACTGGATGACATATTAATGTATTTAACGACTAATATTACAACAGAATCCCCTGCACTGAGTAACTTCATGCTGATTTTTCCACTGTTCCTGACACATGACACCGGCAGGATTTTTCATGGAAAACTTTTTGCATTACACCTTTGACCCAAACATGTGATTGACCTTTTGCTGCATAAACCAAAACACAGTCTAGTGAAGTACAACCAGAGCAATTCTCCACAGCACTCGCATTACAAACAAACTGCTCTGTTTGTTCTGGATATTTTGACATTCATAGCGGAGTATTATCAACTGGAAAACTTTGAATTTGGTGCAAAAGTTCATTTATTTCAGTAATTCAACTTAAAAGGTGAAACTAATATATTGACTCATTACATGTAAAGTGAGATATTTCAAGCCTTTATTTGTTATAATTTTGATGATTATGGCTTACAGCTTATGAAAACCCCAAATTCAAAATTAGAATATTGTGAAAAGGTTTTCATAATCCATAATCATCAAAATTATAACAAATAAAGGCTTGAAATATCTCACTTTACATGTAATGAGTCTATATAATATATTAGTTTCACCTTTTAAGTTGAATTACTGAAATAAATGAACTTTTGCACCATATTCAAAGTTTTCCAGTTTCACGAGTATTTATAAATTGTGGCATAAAAACAAAAGAAAAACTTTTGGATACAAATTCAGCCGTTTGTTTGCAGTATAGGTCTCGTCCATGAAATGTCATTTAAAGACACCAGCTATAGTTTATTTCCTCTACATTATAATTATTATATGGTTCCTGCACCTCATGACCAATAAATATCCACAACTTATATAGTCATTTGTGCTTACTGGAGGACTTTATAACTTTAAATATTCAATTTATTGCAAAAAAAAAATAATAGTTCAATACAATTTCTACCCGATGATGCTGCAAAAATGATATACATTATAGAAATATTCATGACTTTTATGACTTTTGATTTTATCTGTTTGCAACTTCCTGAAAATTCCAGATTTTCTGACCATGGAAACCCAAATATTACATAAATATACATGATCATCTATTAGTTCAGTTCTATTAAAGAGTTCATGATACTAAAAATGCAGCAAAACTGCATGCGCATTACTCAACGTAAAGATTTAACATAACTTTATTGGCAGTTATGTTTGCACTTTGGCCTTAACATCTGTCTGGGACGGGGTCAAAAACAGCCTTATCTAGTGTGATATTATTATGGCTCTGCACATGTTTCACTAATACAGGACTTTCCTTAAATGGGTCATAACATGAGAAATCAAATTGGCCTTGATCTTGTGATATGTACGAGGTATTTATACCATTAAAACATCCTGCATGTTTCATAACTTAAAAAGTCTTCCTCATATAAACAAAGTATTTTTTAATCAAGCTCCAAAAACCGGCTTGTGTGGATATTGCGGGATCTGCGACTTCGCATGGCTACATAAATGTATTTATTTGCATACATTGGGGAACAGTTTGCTCTGCGTCTCTGTACAGACTTCAGAAGCATCCCAGAGTCAGAAATAAGTGGATGCTTTATTTTAATGGCGTCCCGGATCGCATCGGAGGATTATATGTTTGTTCGGAGCATTTTGATTTGCAATCGAATTTGAGTCAATCACAGTTTAATGGAGAGTTCGCGGAGAAACTTTCATTGACAGCGGAAGCAGAGACTGTATTGGATCTGACAGCGGCTGCATCACAAACCATGAGTAATTGATTTCATAATGCCCATGTCTATAAATGACATAATGTTTTCAATAGTGAGTGGGCGTTGATAGTGTTTCCTACAATGACGTTAGCCAATCTTAACAGTGGCTTTTACTGAGAAGCCTTAAAAACTGATCATTTCAGAAAGAGGCTCAGAATGAACGATGAAAATAATTGTTTTTCCACACATTTATGTAAAGGATAATGTATAGCGAGGCGGTTGTAATAATAGTAATAATACCGCCTCGCTCTACATTATCCCGCTTATTACATGGATACCTACCAAATAAATCAATAATTTGACACAAAATATTAATTTAAAAAGGAGTTTATTGATTTAAAAACGATTGTATTGCTTCCGCTAAAGAACACCGTGTCCATGGCAACGCGCTGTTTTTCATGGCAACAGACCGCATTCTACATTAGAATCTATGATTAGAATTCAATATATATACATACATATACAGTGCTGGTCAGAATTATTTGCACCCTTTGTAAATATGATCAAAGATGGCTGTAAATAGCTATAAGTGACTCTCACAAACATTTTAAAATAATAATACAAAATCCACTTCATGATGACCCTTTTAAAAACAACCAAATGTTTCCTATTCGGAGTCATTTAACTCTTATAACAATTCAGTCTCAACTCAATTGGAATGTAACGCAACACACTAATGATTTATTTTTATTTCAGAAAAACTTTCTTAATGACAGGATTGATGGTTGTGTGCTTCAAAAACTGCCCCATACCCCCCTCTAGTGTCAGACAGATCTGATCATGTGTTTATCAGGGTTCACACACTTCACACACACCTTTGACCAATACATGTCCATGCTAACGATTTAAAACCTCAGAACTTATTTTTTCTTATTTTTAACTGATCTGTGGAGTGAATGGATTTAACCCATTATACAAAGCAGCATTTTTTTTTTGTATCGTTATGATACTATTATAGTTTTTAGTAGTAGTTGTGAGTTAGTTTTTAATTTTTATATATCATTTTAAATTTTAGTTAAGTTTTAGTAATTTTGTTGAGTTTTTTTCTTTAAAGTCAGATATTTTCGTACATCAAGTTAAACTAAATGAAAATGAGAAATGTTTCCTTGGCAGTTAGCTGAAATGTATTTTTTATTTATTATTTATTTTTTTAAAGTAGCAAACTTTATGGTTTTATTTTTAGTTCATTGTAATAACCCTAATACAAATATCTCAAATAACACAAAATTCAGTAACACTTTACAATTAGCTTTCATTAGTTAACATGAACTAATAATACTTATTTCTGCATTTAATAATCTTAGTTCATGTTAATCTTAATCTTATCATTTGCTAATACATTTTCAAGATCCAAAATTGTACCGGTTAACATTAGTCAATGCACATGAACATTACCAAAGGTTAATGTATTAAATAATGCCAACAAATGAGACCTTGTTGTGAAGTTTTACCCAAACCGCTCTGTCTTTGAAAGCGGTAGAATTTTCTCAATTGAATTTTCTATTGTTTATGGCTAATATTTCATTCCTTTCTATGTCATGGGGAAACCAGTTCTTTCCCAGGCATACAAACAATCAGACACGTATTGCAGAAGACAAAACAGACACCATGTTTATCAAAACTCTCCTTTTATTCTGCACTTTGGAAACGGTGGCCACAAACCTCCAGTGAAACATTAACCTCATTTGAGTTTATCAAAGTACTTGAGTTTGCCTGCGGGGTCTGGGATGATCTGTGTGGAAAGAGAGAGACAGAGACACTGTATATATTTGCAGAGAAACACACACACACACACATAGAAATCGAGGTCAAATCTTACCGTATCACTGCCAGGCTTCCATCCAGCTGGACACACTGATATCAGACAGACAGAGTCAGAAACACCAAAAACAAAACTCGCTTACACCATGTTAAGGTGTCATTGTTACAGTGTGATTATATATTTAAATACTGAGTAATATTAAGCAACTGCATGTACTTACTATAGGGTTAGGATAGGATTAGGGTTTGGTTGAGGGTTAGTTGCATGTAATTATGCATAATGTACTGTTATTACTATGGTAACTAAGTACATGTAAGGACACTGTAAAATAAAGTGATACCCCAAACTCTTACATTTATGTCAGTGCGTGCTCTTATACTTCATATTCAAGTATGATATAAGCCATTTATATTACAACGTTTTGTTTTTTTGGTGTTTAAAGCCATACCAGCTTCCCTGGCTATTTTAATGGCATTAAAAAACTATAAAAGAACAATTTAAAAATTAGCTTTAGATAAAAACTCTCAAATGGATTCACGGTTGACTCACTGTTAAAAATATTCTTCTGAAGTGTTTGCTCCTGAACCAGTTTTATTTTAGTATTACTTATATATTGTTATAGTATTTATTAATATTTTGAATTTGCTTTTATTTTTTGTATTTCTAGTCTAGATGTTAATTTTAGGTTTTAGTAATTTTGTTGTGTTTCAGTAATTTTTATTAGTTTTTTTTTTTTAATAGTTCTATATATCTATACATTTTTATTTTTTCAGCAGCCAATAAAGGCAACATTACTAATTTAAGTTTTACACGTTTTTCATCTTTGTATGTCATTACATGTACGGTAAGCTGTATTTCAATAATTGAAAACTACTGTATTTTTAATAGTTTTGTTGACGATAACAACTCTTGTAAAGCAATAGGAAAACACATTTTCTACCGCTTTTAAGTTAAGTTCAAACAATTAAAGGTGCATTAAGCAACTTTCTGAGTTTTTGCAGAACTATGCCACCTCTGGCGGCAAGCGAAACTGCACCCAGAGATGTGCACGCACTAGACAAAAGTTGTCTTTTTTTTATCTTACGTGGAGTTTGCGTTGGTGTTTGAAATGAACTACAAGCAGGTCTCTTACAATCCATCTTCTACGGAGAATGCCGGCGAATACACAAACCTGCCAGACATAGCTATGCGAGCGTGCCGTGAACGCGCATGACGTCACGCCCAGTCTAAGATACCGGCCCGAATCCCTCTTATTTATTTTACTTCACAGGATTATAGAGACAATCTCAGTGATCAGAGAAGGGCTCATTCAGCCCATCAGGCAATTGTTTAAGCATGTATAGGTTAGAAAACGGGTATTATTAACATGAAAAGTTGCTTAATGCACCTTTAATCTCAAACTCTGTATTTGCATTAAAATATTTTAAGGATTGAAAGAGATTAAACATCGATTCACTTTGGCAGCTCTAGCAAAACACTGTTATAATCTATCATACAGATTCAATCGGATTAAAGTCTAAAACAACATGTCTCTCAGAGATAAAACTAGGGGTTTATAAAGATGTAAAAGTGTGAGTAAACGCTGTACCTTCTCCGTGTTTGTCGGTGTACTGGAAGGCCTGCACCAGTCTGAGGGTCTCGTCCACGGAGCGACCCACTGGAAGATCATTCATGGTGATCTGCCGGAGAACACCTTTATCATCGATGATGAACAGACCTCTGAAACACAGCAGAGAATAAAAAAACCTTTGCAATACATGCTTCAAAACCAGGGTTCTGATTTTTAACTGAACATCTATGGGTGTAACTATACCCTCACATCACATCCCAGACTCTCTTCTTTTAAATCAGTTTTTTTATTTAGTTATATCAGTTAGTTATTTGATCGATATATCGATTAGGGCTGCAACTAATGATTATTTTAATAATCGATTAATCGGTCGATTATTTTTCCGATTAATCTAATAAAAATAAAAATATAAAAGCATTCATTTCCAACCCTTTATTCAAAAACAGAACTGACAGTGCAAATTCACAGTGCAAAAAAATCTTCAGAAAGTGCACAAACAGGCTCGGCTCCTTGAACATCACTGAGCTGTTAAAGTAATAATTTTTATTTTTATTGACTAACACAAAAAACATACACGTGCTTTACATCTGCCAAATATATAGGACTTTTTTTATTTTTTATAAAGTGCACAAAAAGATGTATATTTTTGTTTAAGGGACCTGAGCTGTCAGAACAATAAATAAATTTAAAAAAATAAAGAAAAATACAAATCAGAAACCTTAACAGGATTTGTTTAAACGTCAGAACTTGTTCTCCACACTACACTCACAGAGGCTCTCAGAGGCACTCGGTCTCTCTCGCGCGCAGACACACTCTCGCGCGCAAACACACTCTATATCACGTGCTCTAGGACACACTCGGTCGCAAACACACGTGTCTCAAGTGCAGTGTCGCTCGCGGAGTTCGCTTCGCTTTTGTCCAGTCCGGCGCCTCATACCTCTGCGCTCAACTAAAAAAAGTTTTTTTTAATAAACATCTCTGCGTCGCGCGACAACGAATCGATAATGAAATTCGTTGCCAACTATTTTGATTATCGATTTTTATCGATTTTATCGATTCGTTGTTGCAGCCCTAATATCGATCCTTATCGATGTATTGTTACAGCCCTAATTACAATGTTCAAAACGCTGCAGTCCGCTTGATCACACAGAAAGACTGAGCACATTTCTCCAATCCATCACCTTCACTGGCTTCTGGTTTCCTTCAATTCCTTGCATATAAACTTCAACGGTACTAATCCTCACTTCATAACTTTGGTCCTACACACTTATCGGACTTCCTTCAGCCTTACGCTCTCCTAGTGTGGGAGTGTTCGTCACCCCGAAGTTTAGTCTGGGGAATATGAGAGCGAGGTCGTTCAGTGTTGTGGCTGCCAGGTTGTGAACATCCGCCAAGCATCCAGCCTTCTCTCCTTCAAAAACATCTTAAAAACTATTTTTTCTCTGAATATTACTCTCAGTCTGTAAATAGTACCTTGTTATGGATATGTTAGTTGTTTGAATCCCTCTTTGTTTGTATCTTTTGTTTCTGTCTATTACTTTCTGCCCATGGTATGTGTATTGTGCTTTGATTTTTGTTCCTTAACCTATCTTTGTAAGGTGATCTTGGGTGCTGGAAAGGCACTATATAAATACAAATTATTATTATTAGTAGTACCTGAGTGCGTGTCCCTGATCCTCAAGAAAGACTCCATAGTCCTTGGATATCTGGTGTGTGAGGTCAGAAAGGAGAGGGATTTTCATTGGTCCGAGACCTCCTTGCTTCCTGGGTGTGTTGATCCTGAAAAAGAAAAGAAAAAGCTGCAATGAGTCCATTCATAGTCCTCACTTACAGTATATAACATTTCATATACACAATTCTCTCATCTTTAAAGGAACACTTAGAGTTAAACCGTTTTACCGTTTCCGAACCCATTCAGCCGATCTCCGGGTCTGGCGGTAGCACTTTTAGCATAGCTTAGCATAGATCATTGAATCTGATTAGACCGTTAGCATCTCTCTAAAAAAAAATGTCGATATTTTTCCTATTTAAAACTTGACTCTTCTGTAGTTAAATCGTGTACTAAGACCGACAGAAAATGAAAAGTTGTGATTTTCTAGGCCGATATGACTAGGAACTATCCTCTCATTCCTGCGTAATAATCAAGGAACTGTTGCCGTACAGCAATGATAGTACACACATCGTTTCCAGTCACTTATGGCGCTTTTCCACTGAACAGTACCAGCTCGCCTCGACTCGCCTCACCTCTGTTTGGTTTTCCACTGTGTAAAAGTTGTACCTGTGCCTGCTTCCAGGTACTTTTTTTCGTATCACCTCCGGCGAGGTTCTGAGCAAGCTGAGGCGATACTAAAACGTGACGTGACACACGGAAGACTGCTGATTGGTCAGCAAGAATCGTCACTATTCACTGCGCCATCATTGCACGCGCCAGACGGAGTATCCTGAATAACCCCGGCATTTTTAAATAGTTTTGCCAGAGATTGCGTGATATACCCATTACTAATATATTATGTAAAACAGCATACACTCGATTTCCTCCATTGTCCTGTGTGTGTGGGTAGCGGGTGTGTGTCTGTACTACTATTGTGGAAGTACTATATATGCAATGGAAAACGGAGCGAAACGCGAGCCGAGCCGAGACGAGTCGAGTCGAGCTGGTACTGGTAATGGAAAAGCACCATTACCGAGCTGGGGACTATTTTCAGGCACTGTGTAATATCACTGCAAACTTTCAGGTTATTTTTTTTGGGAGAGATGCTAACGGTCTAATCAGATTCAATGATCTATGCTAAGCTATGCTAAAAGTGACCCGGAGATCGGCTGAATGGATTCGAAAACAGTAAAACTCAAATATTTAACTCTAGAGGATTTGGAAAATGAGCCTAATTCCAAAAAAAAAAGAAAAGAAAAAAAAAAGAAGTGGAGTGCTCCTTTAAAGTCCATGTTTAAACACATATGTAGACCCAGAGAGAGTGTGTGTGGTCTAACCAGGCCAGGTGAGTAAACTGCGAGTCCACCGAACAAGCGACCACTTCTGCGTTGATGTCCCGAAACTCGTGCACGCGATCACTGAAGGCGATGATCTCAGTGGGACACACAAACGTGCTGCGGATCGATAACACAACAGTGGCTGTGGAATCAGATTCATGAGAAACCCACCAGGCGAAGAGTTTGGAATAATTATACTTTTTAAAGTCTCTTCTGCTCATTTATCTAGTCAAAAATACAGTAAAAGAGTTATATTGCAAAACATTATTACGCTTTCAAATCGCGGTGTGAATATATAGTAAAATGTAATTTATTCGTGTGAGGCAAAGCTGAATTTTCAGCATTATTACTCCAGTCTTCAGTGTCACATGATCCTTCAGAAATCAGTATAATATGATTATTTGATGCTCAAAAGGATTTATTTGATTATTATCAATGTTGGAAAATAGTTTTGTGGAAACCGTGATACAACACCATTTAAAGGTTTGGGGGTAAGAAGGTTTAAGAGAAAAAAAAAAGATAAATCAATGCTTTTATTCAGCAAGAATGCATTAAAGCTACACTGTGTGATTTTTACCCCCATCTAGCGGTGAAAAGGTATATGGCCATCCAGTGAATATTAGTTTCTGTTCCTCTCAATTCCGATTTAGTTTTAACTCCTACGGTGGCCAATGTAGTCCAAGATTAACATGGCTTCCAGTTCGACCTCGTCCATGAGTGTTCCTTCAAGTGATGAGGTTACTTTAGAAAACTATTATAATTTGCAGTAATTTAATTTGTCAGTTAACATATAGGTTATGACATCTATGTAAAATGAATAATAGTTTTATGTTTTCGTTATTTTTTTTACCATTTCATTGCTAACATCAGCTATCAGTCCCAGACGAATGCAAGCTAATCTTAGTAAAGTAACTTTTATCAGTGCTATCGTTGTATTGTACGACATCACTAGCGTAAGGCAAAGTTTACATTGTAGGCTATATCATTTTCTCCGTGAGCAGAGATCAGCTGATGTGACGGAGTGCGAGGGAGAGGTAGAGGGAAAAATAAAAACAGGGCCGGTGTCAGTGAATTGCGGAGACGCGAAAGGCGAAGCTTGAATTAACGGGGATGTCCCTCTTTGGCTAATGTACTTTCAAGATGGAGGGGCAACATGGCGACCGACATTCGAACCCCTCACCCGTATGTATTTTCAATGGCATATTGTACACAAAATTAGTAGGCACCAAATCATCATATTATAATGATTTCTGAAGGATCATGTGACACTGAAGACTGGAGTAATGATGCTGAAAATATAGCTTTGATCATAGGAATAAATTACACTTTAACAGATATTCACATCATACGGTCATCTTAAATTGTAATAATATTTCACAAAATTAGAGTTTTAATTGTACTTTTGATCAAATGAATGCAGCCTTGGTGAGCAGCAGAGACTCATTTTTAAATGCATTAATGATTCCCAGTTTTAGACAGGTAGTGTGTACATTATGTAGTCAAAGCATGCTCACAAGTCCAGAGGGTAGAAGAAGAAAACCAGGTATTTTCCTCTGTAATCTGACAGTTTCAGCTCCTTAAACTCTCCATTGGTCACAGCTGTTCCTTCCCAGTGTGGAGCTGGTTTTGAAACTTAGAAAAGAAAGAATACATTTTTGTACATTATTGATGCAGATCTTTCAGCGTGTGTATAATATATATTATGCATGTAAGTGAACTACTGTCTCTTTAAGAGATTCAAGTCTTAAACAATGACGTGTCCTTAAAAAGATTAATCGAAAAACACTAACCAAATTAGAAAGAGCCGATCTGCACAAACAAACGTGAATTATTTATACTGATAAATAATGCATCAGATGACCAGTCGTGTAGACAAAATATTGAATTTAAGCAACTTTAATTCTCTCACAATAAGTTTTATAGCAATTAAACAGACGTTAATTTTGAAATCACTCCACATATTTATCAAATAAGAGAAAATGCTTACAGGCTAATTAGTAAATGTTGACAGCTGTTAGAGAAACATGCAAAATAACATTGGTTTACAATGAATAGATTTTTTATTTTTTTTATCGTAAGCTAATTTTTTTTCATTTAAACTTATACATTGAGAATGCATGTGCTTTTAAAGTGCATAAATGCGCGAAACACACTTTTGGCTTTGCTCAGGTGTAAGGAATGATCAGAGACGGGAGCGCGGAAAGCCTCTCCGGGATAAACGTGTCCACCGGCATAGTTATAACACTCCTGCTCCTTCCTCCCGTTCGCACCGTCGCACACAACCGAGTCGGTGATTAAAAGCAGTGTGCACGCCACGCCGAGCCATTCTCTGGGCGTTTTAAAGTAGCGACGGACATCCATGGCTGCGTCTTGCAGGAAGCACGTCTCTTAGTTTGATTATTATTCCTCTATCTGGCGCCGCGCACGGAGACGTCACCGATCTGTATGGTATACGGATCGACTACATCCGCATTCTATTGAGCGGGTCTCACGTGATGTATATGATGTAGAGATCTGGAGGTTTCCGCTCAAGCGCGCCATTTTCAATCCATTAGAATCCATCAGTCAAGAGTCATATATGTACAAATTAATAATTATTTACATTATTTATTAATAAATTACTATTTAATAATACCCGTGTTTTAAAAGTTTTGTCGAATTGATAAATGTTTATAAGATTAAAATAAAAATAAAACCTTGATTTGTGTGAACTCAAAATTTACTAACTTACATGTTGTACATTTTGAAATTAGTTTTTACATTATCTGTTGACTTGGTAGATTTTTAAAACTGACCAATTTTGCTAACAGGCCCAGTTGTCGGCAAGATGTTAATAATTTAAAGATTATCGGTCTGACCAATAAATCTATTTGAATTTCCTTGTAAAATAAAATAAAAAGTTTCTATTTTTGCTAAAACTATATTCACGTTAGTGATTAGTTTTGTTTTTCTTTATAAGAAAGAAACACACCTTTCCATGGCCGTTAATACTGCGGTCATCCAGTCACACGGTGGCGCTGTAGTTCCGTCGTTGTATATGTACGTCACTTCCGCTGCTGTAGTTCAGGACGGTCGTGCGCTGGCGGGAGTTCACCAGATTAAAGCATTTTAAACCTAGTTATTGGTTAGTATTGGACATAAAACTATTATTGTGTGTCTTACCACCGATTTTAAAACATTGACTAAAAGTTGTACGTCACATTTTTCCAAGTTTGTCTGAACGTGTCCCTCTTTGTTGCGGTTAGCGACTTTTTCCTTGCGTAACTCGACGGAGCCGGTATGAAAACGTGCCATTTGTTCTTAATCTGCGATTATTATGTGTTTAATCGCGTTACGTGTTCTTTGGGTATCTAAAATGTTCGATAATTTACTATACACTAGTTTTTCTGGTTAAGTTGATGGTTGGTGTGTCGGGGCACGAGCTGGACGCGCGCGCATGGCGCTCGCTATTGTGTGCGTAGTCTGTGTATTCCTGATATGACTGTGTATTCATCATAGTTATATTATTAATTTAATACACGGTGCTCTCTGTGTCTACACACAAGCTATTACAAAAAAAGAAAAGAAGAATGTGTCAAGTCAGTGTTTTAAAACGATAGTTCACAAAAATGAAATTCTGTCATTTACTCTTCCTCAATTTCCAAACCTGTATGAGTTTCTTTCTTCTCCAGAACACACAATATATTTTTAAGAATATGCTTAACTAAACAGTTGATGGACCCCATTGACTTGAATGGTATGGGGAAAAATACTATGATAGTAAGTTTTGACATTTAAAAAAAAAAAATATATATTTTGTGTTCAGTAGAAAAAAGTTTTTTACCACTTGAGGGTGAGTAAATGATGACAAATTTAAAATGTTAGGTCGGACTATCCCTTTAAGAGGATTTGTAATTTTGATGCATTTGTGTGACACATTGTGAAGTCGAGTATAGATGCAATCTGTCAATAATAACACATTCATCTCCTCTCTGTTGTGTATCACAGCAAACCTCTTCTGACGCTCGTCCTTATTTAAACACCATGGGCGACAGCGATGACGAGTACGACCGCAGACGCAGAGACAAATTCCGCAGAGAGAGGAGCGACTACGACCGTTCCCGGGAGAGAGAGGACCGGCGGAGAGATGACTGGAATGACAGGTGAGGAAGAGGGAATTAACCTGCAGAAGGGAATTACATTTATGCGTTTGGCAGAAGCTTTTATCCAAAGCGACTTGCATTGCATTTCAAGGTACACATTTCCATCTGCTACTACTTCCATCAAAGTAATCAGTTCTGAATTAAATGTCAACAGTATATAGATCTAAATATAGAGACACACACGCATATACAGGTGATACTCTGACAATTTGAATATGGTGCAAAAGTTCATTTATTTCAGTAATTCAACTTAAAAGGTGAAACTAATATATTATATAGACTCATTACATGCAAAGTGAGATATTTCAAGCCTTTATTTGTTATAATTGTGATGATTATGGCTTACAGCTTATGAAAACCCCAAATTCAAAATTAGAATATTGTGAAAAGGTTTTCATAAGCTGTACGCCATAATCATCAAAATAACAAATAAAGGCTTAAAACTTTTGCACCATATTCAAATTTGAGTATAACCTGTAGACTTTAATTTGTCAAAACCATGCAACACCACACTTTACAACTTTTTTCACTAACAAAACTCAGAATTAATACATTCTTTTTCAACCAGTCGGTTGCAAAGTATTACTGTATGCACAACTAACTGTGATTTGTAACTGTAGCAAGTGGTATTTATAATTCAGGTCCTCCATTTGAATTTCTTGGGTATGATATTAGTCAAAAGGCTTGTATGTTTGCACATTTTTATATGCATTTCTTGTGGTTGTCGTTTACTGGCGGCCCTCGGCTAGAGAGTGGGACCGGGGCCGTGAGCGGCGCAGTCGAGGAGAGTACCGGGACTACGAGAGAGGCAGACGAGAGAGATTCTCCCCTCCACGTCACGACATGAGCCCCCAGCAGAAGCGCATGAGGAGAGACTGGTAAGACCTGTCAGAGAGAGAAGAGTATTTGTACAATCCCACTTAGGGGTGTGCGATATATATCGTCTGCGATAATATCGTAATTGTTGTTTTAACGATGTGCGATTTGACATAATTGAGTATAGCTTATCCCTCACACACACGCAGAGAGTGCATGCATACTCCACCAGGGATCTCCAACACGTCGCTCGCGAGCCAGTAGCTCGTGGCCTGATTGGAGGTAGCTCGCGAGCCAAGGGGCCTTTCACATATTGCGTCTTTAGCGTAGGGGTGGGCGATATGAGCAAAAATACATATCACAATATTTTCCGATGTCCGGACGATATCGATATTATATTGCGATATGAGAAAAAAAAATTCCACCTTAGTTAAATGACAGGCAAAATATGCATTTAAACCCTAAATAGACAATTTCAATGGGGGTAAAATGTTTACATGGTACCTACAATTTCTGGTAAGCTATGGTTTTGTATTGTTGCTTGACACAAATTTCATGATTTCAATTAAATTCTTGTGATTTGATAATATTGACTCATTTGGATAAATATTAGGTACACAAGATGGGTGTTAATTTTCACAAGGAAAAAAACCCTCACCTAATGCTGTAAACACAGAGAGCCCTACAACAGCTGGTAGTAGCCTACAATTTAAATATAATGCGTTTATTGTAACAACTTTATTTAATAAAAAAACTAAATAAAAATTCGTTAGAATAGTTTGAAAAAGCATGATTTATAAACTCAATGAGGCTGTGAAATAGTGAGTAGATGAGTTCACCTGTTTGACGTTTAATGTCCCTGATAATCTCTGTAGTCCCATTTTTCAAGAAAGCAAAAGCTTTACACTTGTGAATTAAAAACACAGTTATTCATGTATTTTATGTCTTGGAATAAAACGTGAAAATATCTTGAGCTTGTGTTCACCACAGACTTGTTTCAAGCATTTAACCAACAACAACAAAAAAAAACCTGTTCACTTCAGGATGGTGGAACTGGAAGTGCTAAAATGCAGGTTTTGGTCTACAAATGTGTTATCCCTGCAGCACTAAGCAAATTAGTTTAAGTGACGTCAATGCATACCCTCTATTGTAGACTGATTATTTGCTTGGGGAAAACAATTAGACCATAACCTCACTCTGCATCTCTTCCTCCCTCTCATTTGTTTTCTCAGGGATGACCATGGAGGCGACCCGTACCATGGTGGCTATGATCTTGGCTATGGAGGCGGTGGAGGACCCAGCTATGCCCCCCCGCAGCCCTGGGGTCACCCTGACATGCACCTCATGCAGCCTCACCATGGGATCCCCATTCAGGCCAGGTGAGAGATGAGCAGCTGTAAAGTCCATTTCTAGGGCTGCCCTTGACTTAAAAAAGATAAAGCACCATTATTTTTCAAAAGCACAACATGTTGTTGTTATTGTGTGTAAGAAAATGTGATCTTTCGTTAACGATCTGTCCGTTACAGCCTGCCTAATTTCGCCACCTCTTGTGGATTTTTTTTCTTTTTCTTTTTTTTCTGCGACTAACCAACTAATAAAATCTTAGTCGACCAAGCCTTTTCTAGTCTACTAACGGTAACTCTACTATTAGGGGGCAGCTTCCTTCTAATTTCCTTCTATTTAAACCTGTGTGTTAAACATTTGTTCTTCTCTCTGGTCTTCCTCCAGGCTGGGAAACATCCACGATATGGATCTTGGTCCTCCCCCTCCTGTGATGAAGACGTTTAAGGAGTTCCTGCTGTCTCTGGATGACTCTGTGGATGAGACGGAGTCGGTCAAACGCTACAATGAGTACAAGATCGATTTTAGGCGTCAGCAGATGCAGGACTTCTTCCTGGCCCATAAAGATGAAGAGTGGTACGACAACAGTTGCTGTTTTTGCCCTAGTGTTTTGTTTTTAGGTGATGTTTGTGCATTAAGCTAGTGGGCGAAACAAGTCCTGCATCTCAACAAAGAAGAGGCTGATTTCTGCATCCTCCTGAACATTTGACTATCTCTATCAGTTTATAACGACACCTCTGGTTAGAATAGTTTAATTATGTTAAAAGGATTTTGGCTATACAGTTTTGTCTTTTTGTAGTACGACTTTGTAGTCAAATATACAAGTGATGCACCAAATAGATAATAATAATTTTTACTGAAATTTATTTTTTTAATTTTCCAACATACCTTCTGATGTTCATATTTGTTTTTGTGCTATAACTAATAGTTATCAGTTCACCTGCGCTTGAACTGATGCAGCTACAGTGTAAATAGTCACTGTGACAGTCGCACCATCAGAAGAGCGTTAATTAAATTAATTCGACCAATTATTTTTGGTTGCTGAAATTTTGGTGCATCATATAGTTATATTTTAATGCGTAGTTAATTTATTACCACTGTCAGTTTTGTTTTGAGACCTTTTTTTTTTACATTGAAATTTTTCATCATTTACTTGCCATAAGATTGAATGATAATGTCTATTTTGACATCAGTTTGTCTCTACAGCAACTCAATTGGTCTCGTCATTGACTTGATGCAGATGTTTTAAACATTCATTTCTTTTCAGGTTTTTGCATATTGATTTTTTTTTTTTTTTTTGGTTTACAAATTAACAAAAACCCTTCTTCCCTCCATCACCACCTCCACAAGGTATTGGAAGATGAGAAAAGCGCTTGGACCCGTCGCAGGAGTCGCTGTTAGTTAGTCAGGGTTTGCACTGCGCACAATGCAGCTGCCATTAGAATCAAAGTACCAGGGCTCTTAGTCAGACAGTCGAACACTCACAATCCAAACCTGCCGCCGCGTTCGGAAAGATTTTTTTTTTATTTTCTGTAGTGTGTGATGCCTTTCTTCCCCTTTCTTTTTCATTTTTGATATTTGGATCAATCAAAACCCCCCCAAATGTACACACTCCTCTGAGAAGACCGCTCTCAGTGTATATGTGTTGTAATGCGGGGAGTACATCAGGTAAATTTAGTGCACACAATGGAAAATGTTTCACCCAACTGTTTGACCTTCATTTCTTGATAATGCATCAGTTGTTATTGTTTTTCATTTTTCTTCTTTGGTGGTGAGTGTTACTGTATTACACACACTTAAACACAAGTTATTTTTATAGTATGTTAGTAAGACTGACAAGTGCACTTAAAGGATTGGTTCACCTCAAAATGAAAATTTCCTGATAATACTCACCCCAATGCCGTCCAAGATGTCCATGTCTGCCTTTCTTAAATGGAAAAGAAATAGTTTTTTGAGGAAAACATTTCAGGATTTTTATCAATATAATGGATTTCAATCGCAACCAACATGTTGAAGTCCAAATCAATGCCGTTTCAAAGGGCTTTGAAGTGCTTCAAACGGCTCTGCACAATCCCAGCTGAGGAATAGGGTCTAATCTAGCGAAACGATTGGTCATTTTCTAAAACAAATAAATAAAATTATATACTTTTTAACCACAATTGTTCGTCTTGTGCTGGTCTGCGACGCGCCAGGCATTACGTAATCACGTTGGAAAGGTCACGTTCACGTCATCTAAGTTATTTGTCTGTGTACTCCGGTTCAAAAGGGTAGGGAAGGGCGAAAAAATCATCTTTTTCTCCCCCAACTTCAAAATCGTCTGACATCTTTGTTTGAATTTAGAAAAAAATTTTCGTGACCTTTCCAACGTGATGACATAATACGTAGTGCATATCAGAGATGGTACAATACGGGCATTTGTGGTTAAAAAGTATATATACATTTTTATTTGTTTTAGAAAATGACCGATCGTTTTGCTAGATTAAACCCTATTCCTCAGCTGGGATCGTGCAGAGCCGTTTGAAGCACTTCAAAACCCTTTGAAACTGCATTGATTTGGACTTCATCATCTTGGTTGCGATTGAAATCTATTATATTCAGAAAAACTTAATTTCTTTTCAATTGAATGAAAGAAAGACATGGACATCTTGGATGGCATTGGGATGAGTAAATTATCAGGAAATTTTAATTTTGAGGTGAACTAATCCTTTAACTTCAGCCAATAAATTGTCATATGCTCTATTCAAAAACCTAGTGTGCTGTCAACTGCCTAAATATACAGCTACCTTCAAAGATCGTATCTTAACTAGAACAAAACATCAGGAATTGAATGATTTGGGATGCTCTACATGTACAGTTTGGCAATAACATGTTGCTAAATATCTATATTCATAATTTCTCGTCTCATTTTGGAAGGAGCCATGCAATGCTGTCTTTGAATCTAGCCAAACAATAAATCTTAGAAGGAAACGGCTCAGTAGTTTTGGAATAGAGCTACAATATTATATGACTATGTGGGATAATAAGGTTGTTAGATATAATTGTTTAGTTTAAGAATTGGTGGTTTATATTTAGATTTATCAAAGCATTTTAGGACAAGGTTAAAGCTTGCATGACTGGGAAATGGTTGCTAACGTATTGTTTTCTTCCCCAAACACCCCATTTGTCCCTCTTTCTCGTCTGTCCGCCTGTCAGGTTTCGTTCAAAGTACCACCCGGATGAGGCTGGGAGGCGCAAAGCAGAATCCCACAGTGCTCTACAGAACCGGCTGAACGTCTACATGTACCTCATGGACACTAGCTGGTTTGAAGCCGTCACTTTGGACATTGAGCGTGCTCCACAAATCACCAAGATTTTAGATGCAGGTTTGGAGAAGTGCTTTTCTTTTGCATGCTCATTTTAATCATCTAAACAAATTAAAATGGTAATTTACTCACCCTCATATCATTCCAAACTGTGGCCATTTGTTGATGCAGCAAAATTCAGTAAATTTTTTTGACCATTTTGAATGGACGGTGACATTTGGTTAGTGTTTCTCCAATGGCACGGAGAACTCTATAATGCAACTCTAGAGGACGGTTTTTCTAAATATGCACTAGCCTATATTATGCTGCGTTCACACCAAACGTGAATGGTGTCTGGCGCGAATTATTTCAATGTTAAGTCAATGTAAAGATGCGTTTATGCGCGTCTAGAGGTCCTGCGGCGCGAATGAGGCGTTAAGTAGACGCGAATTCCCCTCATTCGCGCGTCCAGGCCAGTACTTGAAAAATGTGTGGTCAGTAACGCCTTTCCCTGTATTCACACAGAGTACACGTGATCGTGAATTTGAAAGTGAAAAGTAAGCACGCATTGAAAAGCGATCTCTTTAGGGGCTCTGTATAATCCGTAATTTCCTTTTCGGCTTCGCCACATCCCTAATATCGGGGTCTTTACTGTATATAGTCAAACCAAAATTTATTCAGACACCAGGGTTTTGCCTGGCTCAAAGCGAGGCGGAGGTGGTAAAATCCTGATCATGTATTTTAATAAGAATTCAATTAGTATTTTTCGTATACCATCATAGCCTACTGTGTTCCCACAGCATTTTTGTGGGTGAATCTCTGTACCTCTTGGGGGGGTCCGGGGGGGGACCCCCCCAAGGGAGATTTTTTTTTTTTACATTTTAAAGATAAATTCATTAATCTGGTGCACGTTGAGTCCCCCGAATCCGCTGTTAAAAATAAATAATCCAACCGCCCAAACCTATGATATTCTCTGATTTAGATATCTGATCATCACATTACAAACAATTATTCAAATTCTCAGTGGTAAGCATGATGATATGGTAAAATATCACACTGAAGTAGGCTGCTTTAAAAATAACATTCATTTAAAATAAAAGTTCTTCTTTTGGCAAAATTAAATTTCCTTAATAGCCTAAACAGAGGCTCCCTTCAAACTTGTCAATGTTTCATTCGAGTCGAGCCGAGCTGGTACTGTGTAGTGGAAAAGCGCCTTTAGATAATACCAATTTAGGTCAACCAATTACCAAGCAATGCTTAATTTTCAGTCTGTGTTGTAAAAAGTTTGCATCCGCAATTAAAGAAAAAACACTTCAGCAAAAAATGGTCAGGTCAAAGTGTCTGAATAATGTTTGGTTTGGAATAATTTTACTGGTAGTCACTGTATGAAGAATTTCTGGGTATAATATGTCAGTTTACTTTATTTTGCTATCGTCACTTACATAAATTAACTACAGTGTCCGGTACCCACTAGTAAAAAATATCAATTTTATCTGGTGTCTGAATCATTTTTGGTTTGACTGGATTTCCTCAAAGCAAGCGTTTTGTTTGTTTTCGTTAGCCGTGATAAAGATGGAAGGAGGAGGGGACAATGACCTGCGTATCCTCGAACAGCCCAGCGAGGAAGAAGAGGAGCGAGAGAGACTCTCATCTGGTGGACCTGGTTCTGAACCTCCCAAACGGGACGAGCCCCGGCCTGCGGATGTCGAGCGCAAACCCTCTATTGAAAAAGAGAAGATTGTGAGTGAATGTTGCAGAATGGATCAAAGGATCATGCAGTATTGGGAGGAGCGATGAGGTTTAATGTTGTACGTCAATAGGGAGAGGCTGATGAGGAGACTGAGAAAGATGCAGCCGCTTCTGCCGGAGGGAGTGAAGGAGAGAAGACCGAGAAGGAAGCACCTGCCGAACCAATCCCAGAACCCAAGAAGGTTAGTTAGCTAAGTACTAGTGCGTTGGGTAGTTGACGTGCCATTTATTGGGCCAGACTGCTTTGTAAATATGTGTTATCTTTATTAGATCTTAGGTGTCTACTTGCTTTCAATGCAATCCAGTGTAATGGCATTCCAGTGTTTCCCATTAATGACCTACACTGTGGCGGCCCGGCGATAGTCGAATCGAAAATATAAAATATCTCTATCATTGTGTTTTGACCCATCTATCAATCAATTAGGGCTGGGTATCGATTCAGATTTTCCATTTCGATTCCCGATTCGTCTCTGAATTATAGATTTAATACAAATCCTATATTTATTTAAAAAAAAAACTGAACATAAGTTTACAAGTGGTTAATTAATGAAAAGAAATTAAGAGCCACAGACCTGTATATTAAACTCTTTTTATTTTAGGTACACTCGAGTACATTAAAACCCAACTTCAAATGCATACAATGAATAGACAGGATTTTGATGAGAGATGAAAAATTGATGCTGAAAATAGGAAAAAGTCCTTGATCAGACAGGATCAGGTTATTTTATGTTTATGATAAAACTAACATCAAATCTCAGAGCAAAACATGGAGGCTGCAAGCCTATGAACAGTGGAGGAAAAATAAGTGGAGGTGATAAATAAATATGGGAAAAAATATAGATTTTTGGCCTTTGAGAATCGATTTTGAATCAACCACATTTTAAAAATCGATTAATCGGAAAATAATTTTTTTTGCTCAGCCCGACTATCAATCAAGGACATGTTCGCAGCACTATTCACTAGAACAGAGTGCCTCAAATGATTTTTAAAGCATGTCAGTTCACAATAAACTCAATCTCTGCATGTGTTCATTTTTTTTGTGCATTTGGGAATGAAATATGCATCAGTCACACTTTCATATTCATAGGGCTGGGCATCGTTCAAAATCTTTCGATCCGGTGCCAATTTCGATACCTCAGTTTCGATACCGGTTCCTAACGATACTTTTTTCGATACCAATTTTATGAAATCTATTTTAACAAGATTACATAACATATTACCTCAGAAAAACTTTTATTTTTTTAGTTTTATTTTTTCAGTTTGACTCATGCTCCTTAGCCAGTGCACAAAGGAATAAAAAATGTTTTATAAAGCGCTCATGCTCACCAAAGCTGAATTTTTGAATAAAAAAATACAGTAAAACTTTAGTAATATTGTGAAATAGTATTACAATTTAAAATCGTATCTAATATATTTCAAAATGTAATTTATTCCTGTGATGTCAAAGCTGAATGTTCAAAATCATTACTTCAGTGTCACATGACCCTTCAGAATATGAAAACAGTTTGCTGCTTAATATTTTGGAAACTATGATATTTTTTTTCATGATTATTTTATGAATAAAAAAATCAAAAGAAAAGCATTTATTTAAAAACGAAATATTTTGTAACATTACACATGTTTTAATGTCACCTTTGATAACTTTAATGCATCCTTACTGAAAAAAAATTCTGACTAACCAACACATTTTTGAACGGCAGTGTACATTCAGTAGGTTATTATTTATTGCAATATAAACACTGGAGTGATCAACAAGATATCTCTTCATTTACCAGTCGAAGACGGAGCAACTTTCTGCTCTTATGTTTACTCCGTGCACTGTCAAGGTCTTCATCATGTTTGTCGTGGTACCGGTCTTTGCAGCAATTATTTTACCGCAAATACTGCATCGCGCTGTTGGCATCGAGCCTGGAGAAATGTACCCACACTTTTGATCGATTTTTCCACATCTTTAAGGTATTATGTGTGTGTGCTCGCGTCTCATATGAATATGAGCGCGGAGAGTTTGTGTGTGTGTGTGTGCTCGCGGCTTATAAGTATGCGTGTCGAGAGTTTGTGCGTGCGCGCGCGCGTCTCATATGAGTGTGCGAGGAGAGTTCCGCGTGTTTCGTGTGAAGAGAGTTTGCGTGTATGTGCGTGAGCGACTTTATGTGTGTCGTTGTGCATTTCATATGTATTTGTTTGAGCACTGACGTTGACGAGTTAACTCCTTAGGTATCGAAATCTGGAACCGAACAACATGTCATTTTTCGATACTCGATAGTATCGAGGCAATTCGGTCGGTACCTAAAAAGTATCGAGACTCGGTGCCCAGCCCTACATATTCACATTATTTCCAACATTTTTGCGGACGGATGTAAGAAAGCATTTGTATACACGTTTTGTCATAGAAATGTAAAGGTCTCCCAACAGTTTTTAGCCTAAATAAAAGCTCAAGGCTTTAACTTCTTGCATGTAATGCAAGTGTACAGTAAATAAAATAATATACTTTTTTTTTTTTTTTTTTTTTTAGAATGTTTATAGACTTTAAAATATATTATTTAATATGTAAACTCGTATGGAAAACACTGCATTCTTTCTCTCGCTAGCTGAGTAAGAAGAGGAAGAGGAAGCACAGTGGAGACAGTGAAGATGAAGCCAGTGCATCTGAGAGCGAATCCGATTCCGACTCCGACTCGAACTCTCACTGCTCCGAGAAACCCTCAGAGAAAGAGAGAGAACCCGACGAGGGAGAGGATAAGGAGGAAGAGGAAGAAGAGGAGGGGGAAGGTCAGTGTCAAGGCTTCTGGCAATGAATCAGCAGTGTGCAAAAATGAAAATAACCCCATGATTTACTTGCACTCAAGCCATCCTATGTGTACATGACTTTCTTTCAGACTAATACAATCAGAGTTAAATAAAAAAAATGTCCTGGCTCTTCCCAGCTTTATAATGGCAGTGAATGTCCATTTCTCTTTTGAAGTCCATTAAAGTGCATCCATCCATGATAAAAGTGCTCGAAACGGCTCTGCTGAAGTGAATTTTCATGTAAAAAAAAAGGCCATATTTAATGGGTAATTAAACCCTAAAACAATTTTTTTTAGTTCATGATCTGTAAGACTGGGGCTTTATTAATTGTGTTCATCGATTGAAGTAAATTATTTGACATTTGGGTATAAAGTGTTTTAATTCTACAATATGTGGTGTAAAAACGTCTGAGTGCTGCCCTCTTCAGGTTGAACGGTGGCTACTGCAGTTGCAATAATTTTTAAAGGGAATTGGTGGAGCTTGTTTGTTTGAAACCTTAAGAGGCGTCAGTTTATGATACTCATACATCCGACGTCATGCATGCGTCACAGGTTACTCCTTTTATGATGAATAGATGCACTTTTATCATGGATGGATGCACTTTTCTTTAATGGACTTCAAAACAGAATTGCAATTCACTCCCATTATCAAGCTTGGAAGAGCTAGGACATTTTTTTAAATGTATATAACTCTGATTGTATTTGTCTGAAAGAAGAATGTCATATACACCTAGTATGGCTTTAGGGTCAGTAAATCATAAGGTACATTTACATTTTTGGGTGAACTATCTCTTTAAAGTTTCATGGTTGTGACAAACATGCTTCTGGTCTTTTAAAGCCGCTGATGTGAAAGAGCGGACGGAGGAGCAGAAGGAAAGAGAGAAAGAAAAGGAGAAGAAGCCGAAGGATGATCAGCCTCCCCGACCTCGACCTCTTCACAGGACCTGCTCTCTCTTCATGAGGAGCATCGCTCCCACCATATCTAAAGCGGAGATCGTCGCTGTGAGTGTTCACACACAAACTCTGCTGAGTTTCGCTGTTATTGTCCATGTCGTTGTTGAATGCTGATGACTAAAGACTTGGCTCTTTCTCGGCAGCTGTGTCGACGTTATCCAGGATTTATGCGCGTTTGTTTGTCAGAACCGCAGCCAGAGCGCAGGTAAGTTGAATTACATTAAGGATAGAGGATATTTGACTGTGATTTGTTGCATTTTCTGTTAATCTGCTTTTGAAATATGAATTCATATCACTGCAGGTCCTTCATATCATAAATTCAGTTTTTATCAAATTTAAGGTCATAAAATGTCTAAGTTATAACACATTTTTTAATTATTGAAAGAGGTCTTAAATTTGGGGATGTAAAAACAGGAATTGTAATAAAACCTAATGTGATTATTTCACTTTAAAAGGCTATCATTTAATTTATAGAATGTGATCGCTGCACATCTCAAAGTAAAAAATCCAATATTGGTCAACTTCTGATACACATGTATTGATATACAGGTACAAACCAATTTTAAACATGAATTTGCTGAATAAAACACACCTTGAGTATTTTAAACTTGCAGTTCCACATTTTGCTCATAAGCAGTATAAAGTTGAATGTGTCCAGCAGTTTAATGAAGAGAATCTGAGATACATTATTTTCAAGATTGTATTGGTTTGTTTCTGTATGGACATGGTGGTAATTGTATTTGTGCAGGTATAAAGTCTTAAATGTATTTTTTAAAACTCTGAACATAACCTGGTTTTGTGAAAAACGCCATAAAAATAAATGTTATTTAATTTAATTCTTAGATAACTTTAAACTTAGATTTTTCTCCATTTAAAAGATGAATCGTTTACATAAAATAGTATTTATAGCCTAGTAGATTCAAAACGGTTATATATTATTTTTTTTCCATACTGAGGAAGGCTTGCAAGCCAAAACGTCTCTTGTATTATTCTCCTGTAAAAAAAAAAGTGAAATAAAGTGACTAAAAGGACTTTGAATTTTGAGTGCAGACCATAGCTCTATTCTTGATATCCCCCCCAACTTTTTACTAAATTAACATTAATTTATGTGCCAATATTTATGTGCTTCACTAAATTGTTTAAAGTTCCCACATCTCCTTTCATGCATTTAAATTAAGTGCAGGGTTCCCACGGGTCCTTGAAAGGCCTGGAAAGTTTTTGTAAATAAACATGCAGGTCCTTGAAAGGGCTTGTCATTTCTTGCTTCTAACTAAAGACAGAAAAATGCCTAAAAGCTGCTGTGTGACGAGATGTACAGCAAACAAGCTAAGAAACCCAGAAATAAGTTTTTATAAGCTGTCGACCCCAAAAAACGAGTGTATAAGGACATAAAAGTGGATCCGGCAGTTGAGACGGAGCGTAACGTGTCTCATTTCTCTGAGAACTAACGTACGCCCGCTGGAGAAGAACGTTATCGCCAACACAGGATCGCTTATCTTACAGAAATATAATATATAAAACTGACATTTGGATATTTGACTCACCAGTGACCAAATGTTTAACTTATTGCACACGCAACTGTGTTTTTAGTGTCAGGATCCCACAATTTACCCATTCGTTCCAGCCTGTGTCCACTTTTAAGTCATTAAACACTCGTTTTTTGGGGTCGACAGCTTATAAAAACGTATTTCTGGGTTTCTTAGCTTGTTTGCTGAACACCTCGTCACACAGCAGCTTTTAGGCATTTTTCTGTCTTTAGTTAGAAGCAAGAAATGACAAGGAGGCAGCCTCTCGCAATGCAGAGTCAATGGAGACAGTTGGATTGTCCCGGTGGGCGTGGTCTTCAGATTATGACGCGTTACGCTCTGTCTCTATGACGTTCACACGCACAAAACTGTAACAATGTATCTTACAAGGTAACACGATGTAACCTTCCTCTCACTTGAAATGTGTCCCCACATTAAGTCCTTGAATTTGAGGGTATTGGACCTGGAAAGTCCTTGAAAGGAGTTAACCAAGGTGTAGGAACCCTGTAAGTAAATTTCTCATCTGTGTGGCCCAGGTTTTTTAGGCGTTGCTGGGTGACCTTCGACAGGGGTGTGAACATCAAAGAGATCTGCTGGAACCTGCAGAACATCCGGGTGAGTTCTAGAGCCATCCGCCTGACGAACCATCATGCATAGCAAGCGTCTCGCTCATTCTCTCCCCCTGTTCCTCTTCGCCCAGCTGCGGGACTGCGAGTTGGCTCCCGGAGTCAATCGAGATTTGGCGCGCCGTGTGCGTAACGTGAACGGAATGACTCAGCACAAGCAGGTTCTCCGTAACGACATCAAGATGGCTGCTAAACTGATCCATGCACTGGATGACCGGGAGAGACTCTGGAACCACAAACCCAGAGAAGAGACGGCCGCTCTAGAGGTAATCTCACTTGCACAACCTCAGACTGATACAATTTGAAATACCTTGACTAGTAATGCTAGGGCTGGGCGATAAAACAATAATGATATGTCTTGTACAAGACATGTAATCAATATCAATGAAAAATGCGTTCGATAATTATTATTTTTTTCTTCGTCGGAAGAAACCAGAGGTTGCAAAGCAAGTTTGGTTGGATGAACAAAGGTACTCACTCCCTGGTAACCTAGCAACGTAGGGAGTGACACGCTAACAGCCAATCATGTAACAGGAAAAGTCAGCTCGCCAGTATGGCTGGCGACTGTATCAGGTTTGTTTTTTATGTTGCAGATGTAAAGTCTACCTCCAGTTATATTTTAATTTCTCCTATGTTTACAAAACACTGCACATATTTTAAAACCCTTTATTCGCCAGAAGGTGAATCCGCTAGTGAACTTCCTAGTACTAAACTTGCAGAAAATAGTTATTCTCAGGTTTCTCTCTGTTTATATTTAACACTGCACTATTTTATTACACTTTATTAAGCATTTATTGCGTATTCTTTAATTTTGCACCTTAATGTTAAGAGGTAATTAAGTGTTCATTGTGATTTTAGACTTATGTTTACATTTTAATTATTTAAGGTGTTTTCCATGATTGTGTTGACATTTCTGCCTTTATAACTGAGGAAGGTTAAGTTTAAAATAAAAATGTTTAAATGTAATCTCTTTTTCTCCTGGTCCTTAAAAATATCAATAATTCTCGATATCGACCGATATGAATCGCTTATATCGTGATACAATTTTCAGCCATATCGTCCAGCCCTAAGTGATGCTCAAGTTTGTTTTGCAGGGCTGAATCAGTGATGTTTAAATGATGTGTTTTGACTGTCAGTGTGTATTTTCATGCACACAATGTGGATTAGGGCTGTCAAAATGTCTGAATTTGAATTTCTTTCTTAAATATTAGCATATTATATTCAAATTCTAAAGGCAATATTTAATGTTAAGATTAAACAGTACTGTATTGTCTTATATGCCCACAAGAGGGCGCAAGCGAGCACAATAAGCAAATATAAACCAAATCAAGCATTGCTGCTTTTATTGAAATGACATTCACTTTTTAAAGTGAATTAACTTTTGAAACAATTGTTCATAAATAAACAAGGAAGATTAGTTTACAGTAGTGCATAAAACTGTAAGTGCATCAGTAACCTGAGAAAACACGCTTCAACAGACAGCGTAATGTACTACATGAATACAAAATGCAAACTGCCATTCAGAAACAATCCACTTCTGTTCACTACATCTACATATTGTTAGTCAAAAACACCAAACGGTAAACTTGATCTGCAGCGAGTGCTGAGCGCTTTTTATTGACAATGTTTCCAGCTGATGAAAACACGCTCATGCCAGGTTTGGTCAAGTATGTCAATGCCCGATTTTTGTCACCAACTGACAGTTTTTGTGAGCAGGAAGTCTTTTCCTGGTATTTTTTCAAATGAACAACGCAGTCGCACCTCGTTGTATACTGGATAAGCTAACAAACACAAACCGCGTCAGTTACGTCGTCATCATGTCTCAAGCGCCTCTTGACACCAAAAATAATATTGTAATTTAATTAGACAAATATTCTAATTATCTCACAGCCGTAATGTGGATAAGCTACAATAGGTAAACATGTCTGTCAGCTGTTAGGAGGACACTCGCTGGATTGTCAATATTGTGGCATGATCAACTCTTTCTCTTTACTAAACAATACAACTTTCTGAAATGTCTCGTTATAATTCAATCAGTGTTTAATCAGCAGAAAGATGTCAGTAAAATAGCTTGTCAAGTAATGTTACGTTTACCTCAGGAATGAACTGTCCATAGCTTGTCAAATAAAATAAAAATATTGGAGATGGAATTATATTATCAGAATTTATATAAAAACTGCTTTATGTGAAGTTTAAATGTTTGTCCAGTCAATTAAAAAAATATTCAGACATCAGATATAATTCTTTTTTTTTTTTTTTTTTACTATAGTTTACACTATTTACACTATAGTTTATTTATGTAAGTGAGGATAGCAAGGTGTCTGAATAAATTTTGGTTTGACTATGTATATAATATTTGATTAAATAATTTTGGTCTGGGTTTTCATGTAAATTACAAATTTAATTTTGGTTTTAGTAGTTATTTTGGAAACATCTTCACTGAGCTTTTATCTAATTATTTTATTTTTTTTATGTTTTCCCTTTTTTTCTGCAGATCCCTGCTCAGAACCCCATTCTGAAAAACATCACTGATTACCTCATAGAGGAAGTGAGTGCAGAGGAGGAAGAGCTTCTGGGAAGTGCCGGAGGAGCCGACTCCGAGGAGGGATCCAAAGAGGGAAACCCCACCGAGATCACTGTGGAGAGAGACGAAAAACTTGTCAAGGTCTGAACGAGACTTCAAATGTCCAGCATATATCTAAGCCTCTTTTTTTTTTAGGACCATTCCCGGTTCATTGTCATAAGGGGAGATCTTGTGCTAAATTAGTAGTGGTGTCAACAATAATCGATTCGGCGATGCATCGCAATGCGGGATATGCACGATTCAGCATCGATGCGGCAAAGTGCCATAATCGATTATGTCACTGTTTATTTTCTCGCCTTGAGTTGGACAATAAAGTTACTTTCGTGGGCATAACAACAACAACAATCAAGACGGCTGAGGCGGAA
Source organism: Phoxinus phoxinus (assembly GCF_949152265.1). Taxonomy (NCBI): domain Eukaryota; kingdom Metazoa; phylum Chordata; class Actinopteri; order Cypriniformes; family Leuciscidae; genus Phoxinus; species Phoxinus phoxinus. The sequence goes on along the minus strand of NC_136878.1, from coordinate 3,338,193 downwards.
GGAGATGACCGCGATAGACGGGTAATTAAAAACGCACCCAAAGCTTGGAAAAGCGGACATCTGGGCACATTTCGATTCTACGAAGTTAATGGGAAACTTAACAAGACGAGGCTGAACACAGGAGCGCAGCTTCGCGGCTGAGACACGAATAGACTAACATAAAGCTTTTACTCTTAAACACAAAAGGCACGTCCATTTGAATAAACAAATAATATTTATTAAACAAACCAGATCAAGAGCAAAAACGAAATAAAATGCATAACTGAAAAATAAAGCATAGGCTCAAAACTAATACAAACAGTGGCACTGCGCATTGGGCTCCAATAATTATTTTCCGTCTTCTAAAAAAAAAATGCTGCCACACTGCCGATGTCTTTGTTGACATGGTAGAGGAGGACTGACTATGAATTAAACGGTCTCTCAATTAAATAAATAATATTTTGCAAACCTTCTAGCCTAATTTCTTCAGTCTGTCTCTCTTCTCCGGTGGGTTGGGCTAATCCAAAAGAAGTGAAAACAAGGGGGGTGTTCTGAAGACACACTGTTACCTGTGAAACAGGGGTGCTCTGAAAACACCCCCATTTGCAATTAGTGCTTTCCACCTGATGAAACGAACGCGGCAAAACTGATGAAACGAACGCGGCAAAACTGATGAAATGAACGCGCAAAACGAATAAAATGAACGCGGGAAAACTGATGAAATGAACGCGCAAAACGAATGAAATGAACGCGGCAAAACTGATGAAATGAACGCGGCAAAACTGATGAAATGAACGCGGCAAAAAATCGACCAATCAGAATTTTGGTCAAGCCAGAACGTATCGACCAACAATCAACTGGGAGATTACAGCCCTAGAAAGCAGTGATTTATGTTTTCTTTTTCAGGTTTGAAAATGCCATATCCAATACCCTGTACCATTCAATTTTATTTTGTTTAATGACATTTATGTCAAAGATACAGGAGAGTGATAATACACACATAGCAGCCAAAAAAATCTGTTGTTCAATATATGACTGCTTGTATTGCCTCATGACTGATGAAAAAATTGCCTTGTTGTGTGCAGTAGAATTTTGATGCATCGCAATGCATCGTAGAATCGAATTGAATCGAATCGTTACCTGGTGAATCGTAATTGAATCGAATTGTGAGGGCAGTGCCAATGCACACCCCTATAAATTAGGGCTGCACAATATATCGAAATATCGCAAATGTATATATCGCAATATGCATATCGCAACAGCTTGCAATAAATGGGGTCATAAACAAAAGACAAAGTTGTTTTAGCTTTAATAAGTATCAGGATATATTTAATTCATACAGTGAAAACTAAGCAATGTTTTATTTTGATATTTTATGATTCAGTATCTTTTATTTAATAAACCTAATGTAGGATAACCTGAACCCCTGTGGTTTACACTGATGTTAAAATAACACTTCTTATGCGACAGTAAAACACTGATGTTCACTTTCAGAAGTTATAAGGATGTTTTCTTGTCATAATAAGAATGTGAAACACATGTAGGTTATATCATTTTAAAGATAATTTAAAGATAATTTAAGTTTATTTTACACACACTAAGCATTATCGTATCGAATATCGCATTATTTAAGGAGTTATCGCATATCACATTTTTCTTCAATATCGCACAGCCCTAATTTTCATGGATATAATTGTGCAAAAAAACCACCTAACTCATAAATAGGTTTCATTTCCATTGTTTCACCTTAGGCCACTATTGTTTCATGTTTTATGTATTTTATTCTGTCAGTGAAATTGGGTCCAGGTCTTTATCTCAGTTTGTTTCTCTCAAAACTTTCATATATATGTATCTTTTTTTATTTTTATTTTTAATACAGTGTTGGATAAACTGGGAAGATATTGTTAGATTAATTGCTTCTATTGCTCTCCTCATTTGTAAGTCGCTTTGGATACAAGCGTCTGCTAAATGATTAATTGTAAATGTAACTAACAAATGTAGTTTCTCCTTCGAAACCCATTCCTCAGGAGTGTAATATGTTGGTTTTCTCCCAGGTGTTGGATCGTCTCCTCTTCTATCTGCGTATCGTTCACTCTATTGATTATTACAACACCTGTGAGTACCCGAGTGAGGATGAGATGCCGAACCGCTGTGGCATTATCCATGTGCGAGGGCCGATTCCCCCCAACCGCATTACTCACAGAGAAGGTAAGCGCTGCTAAGAAATGACTAGTGTAGAAGTGTCGTTTATTCTGCCTTAAAATACTTTCTCTTAGAGCTGAGGCGGGAGGATATATGTAGGGGTGTAACGATACCCTCATGTCACGATTTGATAGATGTGTGACCCTGGACCATGGGTAATTTTTTTAAATTGATGTATACATCACATGAAAGCTGAATAAATAAGCTTTCCATTGATGTGTGGTTTATGATAGGACAATATTTGGTGGAGACACAACTATTGAAAATCTGGAATCTGAGGAGCAAAAAAATCTAAACATTGAGAAAATCTCCTTTAAAGTTGTGCATTTATGTTCACGATTGTGCTGCATTCACTCACAAAAATACATGTTTTATATATTTACAGCAGGACATTTGCTAAATATCTTCATGGAACATGATCTTAATATCCTAATGATTTTTGGCACAAAAGAAGATACTGAACTCATGATACGATATTGCGATACTCCAAGACATTTGGTAAACGGTTAACAAAAAAATGTACTGTTGATTTAAATGCTAAATTTGGTATTTCATTCGGGGTGGAAACGGGGTGGCTTAGACTTGGTTGTAACCTAATGCACTGCACAATAGTGACTATTGAAATATTGACTTTTTTTTCATGATTCTGAAGCTGAAAATACATAATTATTTTAGACGAATATGCTTGCACTCTGGATATGTTTAAAATAATGTAGGCCACTGGTAACTAGACATTAGGCAATATCAGGACCCACAAATATTCCCCCATTGCATTATTATATATGTGACCCTGGATCACTTCACCAGTCTGGAGCCGCACGGGTATATCTGTGGCAATAGCAACTATACATTGTATGGGTCAAAATGATCCTTTTTTCTTTTATGCCAAAAATCATTAGGATATTAAGTAAAGATCATGTTCCATGAATATATTTAGTAAATGTCCTACCGTAAATATATAAAACATGTATTTTTGTGAGTGAATGCAGCACAATCGTGAACATAAATGCACAACTTTAAAGGAGATTTTCTCAATGTTTACATTTTTTTGCTCCTCAGATTCCAGATTTTCAATAGTTGTGTCTCGACCAAATATTGTCCTATCCTAACAAACCACACATCAATGGAGAGATTATTTATTCAGCTTTCAGATGATGTATACATCTCAATTTCAAAAAAATTACCCTTGTGACTGGTTTTGTGGTCCAGGGTCACATATAGTAGTTTAATGTAGTACTGACACTAAAACTAAACTTTAATTTTTCTTTTGGGTGAATATACACAATACATATTGTTGCATTCTTGTATTGCGATATATTGTGACACATCTATAATGATGTATTGTGGTGGTGGTATTAAGTGTTTAGTGCAGGGGTGTCCAAACTCAGTCCTGGAGGGCCACTGTCCTGCAGAGTTTAGCTCTTGCCTGCCTCAACACACTTACCTGGAAGTTTCTAGTATGCCTAGTAAGACCTTGATTATCTGGTTCAGGTGTGTTTAATTAGGGTTGGAGCTAAACTCTGCAGGACAGTGGCCCTCCAGAAGCAGGATTGGACATCTCTGGTTTAGTGTATATTGCTGTGTTGTGGGTGTATATAGTTGTGAATTGCATGTCTGCTTAAATTTGTTGACAAACACATGAATGAGAAAATAAAGCACAGGACATGCTTGACATTAAAAATAAAGCAACTTCTGACTCAACCAATGGCCAAAGGTTTTACAGGATTAGCTGTTTGTTTGATGCAACAAATTTCAAAGAAATGTAACTGAAAAATCACTGCTTTTTTTGACCATCTTGTAGTGTCCGACTGGCAAAAGACATTTGAAGAGAAGCTGGGACACTTGTTCAGTGTAAAGGAAAGCCTGTCTGAAGACGAGGCGGCGAAGATGGGCCGCAAAGATCCAGAACAGGAAGTTGAAAAGTTTGTGTTGGCCAACACACAGGAACTGGGCAAAGACAAGTGGCTTTGTCCTCTAAGTGGCAAAAAGTTTAAGGTGTGTGTGATTTTTAAAAATTCGTTCCTTGCTCATGCAGTAGTTCATCTGGTATCATCAGGATGCTTGTTTTTTACTAAATCAATAAAAATATCAATCAATCGATCTCTCTCAAGGGCCCAGAGTTTGTGAGGAAGCACATCCTAAACAAACATGGTGACAAGATTGAGGAGGTAAAGAAAGAGGTGGTGTTTTTCAACAACTTCCTGATGGATGCAAAAAGACCCTCCATCCCAGAGATGAAACCGCCGCCGCCTCCAGGTCCAGGACAAGGTAAAGCAAGCTGGGGGAAAAAAAGTCAAAGTTGTAAATACAGGAGAAACTGGAAAAATTAGAATATGGTGCAAAAGTTCATTTATTTCAGAAATTCGACTTAAAGGTTGAAACTAATATATTATATAGACTCATTACATGTAAAGTGAGATATTTCAAGCCTTTATTTGTTATAATTGTGATGATTATGGCTTACAGCTTATGAAAACCCCAAATTCAAAATTAGAATATTGTGAAAAGGTTTTCATAATCCATAATCATCAAAATTATAACAAATAAAGGCTTGAAATATCTCACTTTGCATGTAATGAGTCTATATAATATATTAGTTTCACCTTTTTAGTTGAATTACTGAAATAAATGAACTTTTGCACCATATACATTTTTTTCCAGTTTCACCTGTACATTATTGGTGTAAGTAAAAAAAAAAAAAGTAATTCCAAAGTGTTGCTTGCCATTTCTTTGTAATTTTACTAGCAATTTAAAAATAGTTTCTATACCAATTTGTATCAGTGCATCTGTCAGTCTTGTTGATTTGATATTAAATCAGAAGTTGGAGATATGAAATTAATATTTGTATTTTTGTTTCTCTCTGTAGGAGTGCTTTCACCCGGAGGTCTTCCATTCCCGCCTCAGGCTCCTCAAGGGCTCATGGGTTTCGGCCAGCCCAGACCGCCAGTTATGGGTTACGGAGGTGTGTGTTTGTGTTACAGAAGTATAGCTAGAGTGAGAATGGTGGTTAGCAAGGGTGGAAATCTTCTGGGAGTCGTGATGCAATTGCAAATCAATTTAATGCATCTCAGTTTTTCATCTGTGGTGCAACAATTATGGTACATCTAGCTTTTACTTTTAAACGTATTTGAAAGCTTTAAAGGGATAGTTCACCCAGAAATGTAAACTCTGTCTGTAATTACTCTCCCTCATGTTGTTCCCCGTAAGACTTTCCTTCATCTTCTGAACACAAATTAAGATATTTATGATTAAATCTGAGAGCTGTCTCACTCCATGGGCTGCCAAGTAATCGATATCTGCCGGCCCAGAAAGTTAGTAAAGACATCGTTAAAATAGTCCAAGTGACTACTACCAAGTGAGAGCCTGATTGCAAAAACAAGTCTCCCCATTAAATCCATGTCCCATGCACACAATTATAATGTTATGTAGACTATATGATAGACTTGTGTTGCACGTAACTGTATTTCCCTTTTATAAGTGATTTCAATCATATTTCAAGCAATTCAAAACCATCATGTTGAATAGTTGCATCTGAAGAGTCTCAGCTGGAGGAAATAATGCATTATTTATCAGCTTATATATACATAGGCCAACTTTTTCTTATCGAGCCGATAAAGATAACATTAAAAATTAATATACATCTGCCGATATATCGCGCATCCCGAGAATTTACAACATGGCAGGGTTTTTAAAATTCTGTTTTCCACAATCAATTTTGCAGTTAATGAACTGAATTTGTGCATTTAACGCGCCGTTTCATTGCAGTGCATCCGTACATCAATTTTTAAAAATCTAAACCCCGACTGTCACCTTTTTCAATGCTGAATGATGCCATATTGAGGTGTTTCTTCAACGTTTAACAGGTGGCCCTCCTTACCCACCGAACCAGTATGGTGGAGGTGGACGGGGCAACTACGACAACTTCCGCGGGCAAGGCGGTTACCCCGGAAAACCTAGAAACAATCGGTGAGTTGATTTTGTATTTCAGTTTTGATTTATCTGAACACAGTCAGGACACGAGTGATATGTGACCCTGGACCACAAACCTGTCACATGGGTCAGTTTGTTAAAATTGAGATTTATACATCATCTGACATCTGAATAAATAATCTCTCCACTGATGTGTGGTTTGTTAGGATAGGACAATATTTGGTCGAGACACAACTATTGAAAATCTGGAATCTGAGGATGCAAAAAAATGTAAACATTGAGAAAATCTCCTTTAAAGTTGTGCATTTATGTTCACGATTGTGCTGCATTCACTCACAAAAATACATGTTTTATATATTTATGGTCAGAAATTGACTAAATATCTTCATGGAACATGATCTTAACATCCTAATGATTTTTGGCATAAAAGAAAAATGGATAATTTTGACCCATATGTATAGTTGCTATTGCCACAGATATACCCGTGCGGCTCCAGACTGGGTTTGTGATCCAGGGTCACTTGTTGTATTAAGCTCTTTTAGGATGTTAATAGATAAGCTTTAATATTTTTTTTCATCTCTTTTCCAGAATGATGCGTGGGGATCCTCGCAATATCATTGAATATCGTGATTTAGACGCACCAGACGATGTGGACTTCTTTTAGAGCTCCAGTTTTATTCTCTCCATTTTAATCATTTTCCTTTTTTCTTTTTTACAGTTTTTTCCCCCCAGCATTTTCTTGTTTTTGCATTCATTCCAGAAGCCGAAGTCTCTTTCTGTTCACTCGCATGAATTACAGAAGCGCTGCACCTGAGGTGAACGCATGTCCTTTACGTCGAGTGTTATTGCGTACTCAGTGTTATAGAATGAGCTTGTGCTTGTGGACTTTTTTTCTTCCAATAAAACTTTGGTTTGGATTATTTTTGTGTACTGTATTGTTTTTTTATTTAATTCAAATTGATTGTAATTTAATCATGTATAATTTTACATTAAAGGAGAACTCCGGTCAATTTTAACATTGAGCTCATTTTTTTGTAAATTTGGAGTGCTGTCAATACAGAGAACGTCAAAAATCGGTGTTGCCTACACTGTGTTATCCTCTTTTTAAAATTTGCACCCTGTTGACTTCAATGGGGCAAGTTTTAAACCTGCTTTTAGTCTTAGCCTTAACAGTAGTCGAACATTAAGTCCACAGTAGTCGATTGTCGAGTTCACGCGCATATGTTTAGTTACCTATGATCACGCGCGTGAACTCGACAATCGACTACTTTGGACTTCGACCGAAAACAGGAACTAAATACAGGAATTTGCGCTGGCTGATATAACATCATTTTTATTCATATCTTTCACATCTCCTGCAGTCAGATTCACTCGTGTTCACTCTGAAGGAATCACTCACATGGCTGGGCACTTGTAATGACACATCAAAGATGTTAAGAGGATAAAAGCAGGTTTAAAACTTGCCCCATTGAAGTCAACAGGGAGCAGATTTTAAAAAGAGGATAACACGGTGTAGGCAACACCGATTTTTGTCGTTGTTCTCTGTATTGACAGCACTCCAAATTTACAAAAAAATGAGCTCAATGTTAAAATTGACCGGAGTTCTCCTTTAAATTGGGTACAAGCAATTCAAGAAAACGCTGCAGAAAAAAATGGGAAGCTTGTATTTTTGTGAATTTTAAAAGGCAAGTTTATTTGATCTTTTTTTTTTTTTTTTTTTTTTAAGTGAGACTCCTTTTCTGTGTGGATGGTATCTTGTGAGTGGAGTTTGCGCCAAACTTTTTGGGAGAAAAGTTCCTTTCTGGTTCACACATTTGTTTTGCATGCATTATGAAAGTATTTTTCAGTGACTACGTTTACAAGCAGCCAATAATCCGTTAAACCTGGAATATTAGCAATAACCCGGTCGCGCATGTTGTGGTTTCAATCTTTTTGTGAAATCACTTCTCAGAGATCTTTGATGCCAGAAATATTTTAGACTTCATTTAACAAAACAAAGCCGAGCAGGACATGACTCCCGAACATCGGTTAGCTTTTCACATATATACATGCATCACCTCCAAAAATGGTCAAACATCCTATAGATTTTGGGCAGGGGTCTTACACCATGTGACACACTTAAATAGAATTATCTGCTTGCATCAGCATTCTGACCTTTCTTTAAGCCCCCAAAAGTCAAACCAAAGACACTCACAGAGGAAATAATGGTGTACAAAAATACAGCTAAATTACTTATTTTCTAAATAATAAAATCTTCAACATGCACGGCCATGTAAATAACGGCAAAAAACAGAATATGCTCATTCCGGTTTTTAAAAACACGAATATGATCCCTGGGTTACCCCTTTTCTAACACGATTATTTGGTCATGTAAACGCGTATCGGCATATCCCCATCAAAATGAACATTGATTTGTGTTCTGCGCATGTTCTATTCGCAAGGAATCTTGGTCTTTTGAGTAGAGGAACTTCTTGTATGCGCCCGCGTGCAGTATACCGGTGTATAACAGTATATCAGTGGTGCTCTTTGAGACAGTGACCATAGACCTGCATGATATGACTGTCAGACAAGAACGGTTTGACCTAAAAATATCAAAATTGAAACTATTGCGGAAAAAGACACCTACATCTTGGATGCCCTTGAGGTAAGCTAAAACATACCAAAATTTAATTTCAAAGTGAACAATCCCTTTAATGTTGTCCGTACGTCCAGATGCTAACCGTGCGTCACCGTTTACATCGGGATGTTGCCAATTGATTACAAATTCCATGTAATACAGGAGTGACTCTCTCTGCTCACGCATGTAAACGGGTTATCCCGAATGTTTCAGAAACCTAAATAGTGACCTTAACCCGAATATTGACAGCTTGTAAACGTAGTCAGTGTTTCATGCTCATGACATGAAAGGTGAAAGACTGGATGGACAACGAAGGTCTCCTGAGAACACGTATAATGGATAAGTCTAGTAGTAGATAGTCTTTAGCTGTACTTTTGAGTGTACAGGTGAAAACCGAAATATTTGAATATGGTGCAAAAGTTCATTTATTTCAGTAATGCAACTTAAAAGGTGAAACTAATATATTATATAGACTCATTACATGCAAAGTGAGATATTTCGAGCCTTTATTTGTTATAATTGTGATGATTATGGCTTACAGCTTAAGAAAACCTTTTCACAATATTCTAATTTTGGGTGTTCATAATTTGTAAGCCATAATCATCACAATTATGACAAAAGGCTTGAAATATCTCACTTTGTAATAAGTCTATATAATATATTAGTTTCACCTTTTAAGTTGAATTACTGAAATAAACTTTTGCACCATATTCTAATTTGAGTTTTACTTGTAATTTAATGTTTATTTCAGGGCCCTGTACACTTCCAGTTATTCTAACTCTAAGGAATGAGGTAAAATACCCACAAATGTGGTGTTAAACATGCATTTACTTTACAACATTCCTTGAACGTTGAAAAAAATCACAGCTCACAATATTACATGCATTAAGCTGATAGCCACTCATCAGTACACTTAAAAAGAGGTCTGATGATTCATATTTCTGTGCACATGTATTAAAAGTAAGATCTTAATAGCATCTTATTGCGTCTGTTGACTTGATTTGTACATTCTGTCTTTATTTGCCAAGAAACTCTATATTAAATGATCCTTGGAACAGTTGCAGATCAAGTTTTACGTATGAATTAATCTCGCTTCCCTAATTCTGTATATTTTTACATGTTTGAAAGTCCAAGCTCCGCACAAATGCAGTGTTTTGCTCACTCAGCTAAATGGTTTTATTAGAAGTGCTATATTAAATGGTAAAAAGGAAAATTCCCCACAGCGTTCAGAAAGAATAAAGACGTTTACAGAGTCACACAAGTGAAAAGAACCAACGGCAAGTTAAATGAGACCAAATGAAAACCTTAGATCCATGGAATCGGACACTCTTTTGGGGGGGAAGTCTTGTAAAGCTACTGACTATTTAAAAATGACCAAGGAATTGAATCTTGGCAAATCAACTAATTGCATACTGTAAAGTAGACATGACATAAGTGTCATTAAACCTGTCATGAAGAAAATGTGTATGCAAAAAAAAAAAAAAATTTTTTTTTTTGATTTTCTAGTTGTTGGAAATACTGGTTAACCTATGTTTTTTTTCTTGATATTTTGTGACTTTTTCTCATTTATCATCATGAACATGCATGCAAAGTTTCAACATGCGGATGTGTTTTGACATATACAAACAAAATGACTATTACGTTCGTGATGTTCGCGGGTCAATTTGACCCACATATTTTAACGCTCTAAGGCAACTGTACCGACCCAAAATAATAACATTTATTGGTTATATTTTGTTATTGTGGCTTTTTACTACCTTAGCTAAAAAATGAGCTTTTCTATACTTATTTCAATACAGAAAAATATTTTGTCAGCCAGAGATTGTAAAAATTAGCTATCATTTATTTTTTCAAGCTTCCTGAAATAAAATTAAACCTTTGTTTTTTTTTCTTGATATTTTGTGACACTTTCTCATTTATCATCATGAACATGCATGCAAAGTTTCAACATGCTGATGTGTTTTGACATATACAAACAAAATCACTATACGTTCGTACTATTACTAATAATGTCAATTTGACCCTCATAGGCAGCTATTCAAAATAAACTGTACAGACACACAATAAAAACATTTATGTTATGTATGGCAGGGCACTTGTGATGTGAGGCGTGCGAGAGTAAAACCAGCACCGTGTGTGAAGTACAAGAACTTCATATGCAGAAAACACACACTTGCTGTGTGCTCATGTCAGAAGTAACTTCTTGACTTTATGAAATGAGTCTACAAAACAAAAGTTGAGCCAACTTAGGAAAAGTAAACATTATTTTCATTATACAGCTAAATTTAATTGTTCAGTTATGATATTCTAAGCATAAAACGTAAAAAAAAAAAAAAAAGTATACTGTTAATCAATAAATCAAATTTTGTCAAAACAAAACTGTTTTAAAAAATGGTTAAAAAACATTTTCATAAATCATATGTCCCTATATATATTTTTTGTAATGTTTGACAAATGTTGATATTAAAAGTTTACAATTTGTACCTGAATCTTTGTTGTTTTTCATAGTGTGATTTTTGAGGAATTGTATTGAATCCAATTAGGGTCAATTTGACCCGCACCATAAAGGGTGTACACAGAAATCAAACAGTGCACAAGGGTTAAGTGTGTGTGTGTGTGTGCAACAGAATACATAATCTTCCCAGATTGAATTCCCTAAATATCACTTCCTCAGAATATGGAAGTGAAATTTTTTTTAAGGAACATAAATGCTATATAAGAGGTGGTGTTTTTAATTTCAACTATAAGACGCAAGTGACTGTTAAATTTGCTCACATTATATTGCCCTTTATAGAAAATGGATCGTTCTGAAGAATACATTAAAATGGAGATGGAATGTGAACCAAAGAAATCATTTCGGAGAGGTTTGGAAGATTTACAATATCACGGTCAGTTGGAGAAACTTAATCTTAAAGGTTGTGTAGGTAAGAATTGTCTAAATAACTTTTTTTCAAATTGGCTTAAACTGTCTTTATATACCAATACATAATTAAAATGTAAGGACTTTGAAAAAGAGAGTATAAACATTGAGTGACTAGTGTATTTAATCTTCAAAAAACACAGCTCATTAATTCCTATCGGGACGAAACAAGTGATTGGCTTGCGCGACTGTCACTCTCCGTCGCCATGACTACCGCCGCTATTACTGGCTCTGCCCACGTGCGCGCAGTCGCGCACCCGTTTCTAGGTGGGAGTGAATGGAATTAATGAGCTGTGTTTATTGAAGATTAAATACACTAGAGTCACTCAGTTTTTTATACTCTCTATTTCAGAGTACTTGCATTTTAATTATGTATTGGTATATAAAGACAGTTTAAACAAATTTGAATAAATGTTTTTTTAGACAATTCTGACCTACCCTACCTTTAAAGCATTAAACTCATTTTGGCTTTTACAGCATGAGTGAAATGGAAAATGTTTAGCAATTACATTTATTTCAATGTCTTGACAGACTTTTTTAAATCATTATTTCAAAAGCAACTTTTATATTTGAAATGTAATTGGAATCGGGAATGTGCATGTTTCTTCCTCAGTTAGGACATACTGGATAACATCTCTTTTAACCAGTGAGCTTCAATAAATGAATCATGTAATTATGGATATCATATATATATATATATATATTTACTGCTCGTACTATGATGATTTAAACTTCTTCTAAGTATAAACTTGGGTATGTCACTTGTTCCGGCACCATTTTGTACAGACATGAATGATATCTCAAAATGTGAGGACAGGACAAATGTGAAAAGAATTAAAACATGGCATTGCAAAATTAAATTATTACATTTCGACATTGTATATGTGATATTACCAATATAAATGAATCAAGGATTGTGTGTTGTTTTCTGCAGGTCGCTCATGTAGCAGAAAAACTGGCATCCTTGTGCTTCTAGGAACAGTTTGCATGATTATTTTCATCATCATGACTTCTGTCATCCGTGAGTGGATTAAACATCTTTGTGTTTTTAGTGTGAGAAATAATGTGAACATGGACTGTTTTTTGTTTAACATCAAAATTTACTAAACAGATAATTGACCGTTCGCAAAGACCCGCCCCCCTCTTAGTTACTGTCGCTATGGCCGACAAGCTAAGCCGCTCTCTCACACACACACACACACACACACACACACACACCATGTTCACACGCAGTGAAAAACACATCGTGGAGCAGAGAGGACAGACCCGGTTACTTTTCGGTTACTTTTGATATTAAACATATTAAACAAAGTCTCACCTTTCAAATTTGGTCCTTTTTTTTAAAGAAATGTAAACGATAAATACCGTTTTGTGGCTCTTTAATGTGTGTGACAGATCGCTGTGTCGCCTCAGTTAAAGCTGCTCGTGAACCGATCATCTCTTCCTTCTAGTTCATTTATAGCATCAAATAAACATGAATGAACATCAGAAGGAATGTTGTTTTAACCGCGGAAAGACGTCAGTACACTCCGCTTCTCAAGCTCAAATCCTCCCATGTTAATCTACTAACTCTCCTGACCATAGATATTATATAGAGAATAGATGGGCCCCGGGATTACTTTTCACAAGTAATTTTTAACATTACCGTACTTTTGGTTGTATTTTGTGAATAGAATATTACCAGATAATTGAGAAGGAGCAAGGATTTGATATTACTGAAATCGTAGCCAGCTAACGTTAGCTAGGCTGTGTTTACTGCATCACTCGACATGGAGAGGTGGGGTAAAGTAATAATTACAAGAGCTTCTCGGTTATCAGATACAAGCATTCAACGGCCCTGTAGTATAAATATATATAAATATAGATTATTTGTGTTTGCGCACGTGATATCAGGAAGCAATGTATGTAAGTTAATAACTTTAACTTACCTGTGTAACGTTAACTTTAATACACACATGACGGCGATGCGCAAATCGAGTGTGTGTGAGTGTGTGTGTGTGTGTCACATCATTATTGTTTCTTCAACTTATTAAAATATCTTACTTTACTGAAACTATCTGTTTCTGCTTTTTTATCATATTTATAGTGTGTGATTTATAAAATACCTTATATCCTACATCACATATTTTGATTTTGGACGTCTGGTCACTTTATATCTGATATCAGAATATTATATTACTGTTAAGCCTACTATGAATATTAAAATATGCCGAACTATGTGTCCTGTATATTAGCTACATGAATGACATTTGCAGAAAAAAACCCCGCGTGAAAATCAGTTCGGTATTCAGTGAGATATGATTAATTAAATGCGCTGACAGCTCATTGCACCCATAGACATAGGCTAGATGGCTCAAGGCGGAGTCAGCTGTGTCGTCGCTTGGCGGCCATCTTAGGTCAGGAGACTGCGCTGCTGCTCCCTGCTGCTGTGGACGGAAGGTGAGTGACATACGCCAACTAAAATGCTCGTAACTTGCTGAATTCTTGACGGATTTACAAACGGTTTGGTTTATTACAAACCTTATTAACGTGGCTATGATTTGTGCTGATGCCGATGTTTGGCTATATTTTTTCACAAGTATGCAGTTAAATAGCCACATCCCTGACGTTTATGACACACCAAGCCGTTTGAAAATCGGTTGAAAATTGAGCAAAATATCGTTATTTCAGCACTACATGCACAATAGACTTTAATGTTATAACTTGACGAGCGGTCCTGTCTTAAGATGGCCGCCGTGTGACGTCGTCGGGTCCCATTGGCTCTCAGCGCCGGTAAGCCATCTAGCCTTTATACATGTCTATGATTGCACCTGCCATACAGATTACACTGAGTGGAGCGCTAATAGGCTGTAGCGGTCGATAGGGCGTCTATCTATATGATGTCTATGCTCCTGACTGCTTTGTCCGACAAAATGGCGGATGGCGAAGTATGATTGGTCAGATCACCTGTCAATCAAGCTCCCTGCGAAGGGTCAATTATGATATGAACTGAACTGCTTTGCTCTGAGTTTTGATAAACTATTTGAATTAGCAAATGAGTATTGAAAAAGTTTGTATGTTTGTCTGTTTATTTTGGTTTGAAGTTTCGCATCAAGAAAGAAAGTTCTCAATGCTGGAGAGATGGATGAGCAGCCATACTTCTGATCTAACCTCAGTCAAATCTGATGTTCAGATCTCAGGTGAGAACTTCATCATCATCACAGATCAGTTTTGATAATGGACTTTTAATTAACAACTGTTTTTTATTTTTTTTTACAGGTAGTGACTTAGAAAAGAAGGTTTCTGAGCTGCAGAATTTGGTGTCCAGTCTGAGTTACTCTTTGAACATGTCTGGATCAAGTAACACAATGGCCAACGGTTAGTGTCTTGACTGGCGCAACTCTGATGTTTTATTTTGTTTTATTAGGCCATTTATGGATTTAAAAAAACTGAAGTATCAGGATGATAATTCGTGATCTTTTGTAATATTTAAACATAGCAGTTTAAACATAAATTACCTCCATGAAAAATGTGACATTACTAATGTCTGTTTGGGGTCAAATCTTTAATGCAATGAATTTTTTCATGATTTAAGTTTCTCAGCAGAACATGATTGTTAAGGGAACACACTGACTTTTTGGGACTTTAGCTTATACGGTTAGAAGATGGCTGTGTCTCATGTGACCTTGTTATTTGTACACGCTGTGACTATACAAATCACAACATGTAAATAGAAAAATGTTGGTGTTATTTTGTCACTTATTGGGAGCAGTATGCTAGCTGGAGCCATTTACCTCCCGTCTTTGTGCTAAGCTAGGCTAGCGGTGGGTGCGTCAGACAGAGTTACGACACACACGGAGACGAGAAGGGTATGTGTGGACTTGTCTAACTCTGGGGGATACGGTGAATAAGATCAAGTCCCAAAAAGTCGGCGTGTTCCCTTAACCACCTCTTCTCTTTAACACTAAATAAATAGTCTAAGATTTGATATGTGCATAAAAACATTGATTATTTACTTATCATTTGTCCCTCTTACTCTCAAAAGAAATGCATGGAAAGAAGTTGTCTAATATTGTGACCTTGATGACCGATCTCGGCTCGTCACTGAGTTCACTCGCATCCGAACAAGAGGAAAACCAACAAAAGTTGGGTGAGTGCTGGACGTACATTCAGCTTTGAATAATCCTCATATTTAAGACAAGCTGTATATCTCTATTTCTTTCTCCTACAGAGCACCAAAATGATTTGATGGACAACTTGAACTCTGCAGTATCAGCTCTTATGTTTAAACTGACACATGGCAGTATTAGGTCATCTCTGATTTTTCAACGTATACAAAGTAATTTTAGAAATTGTATTCATGAAATACCATGTTCTTCAATTGTGCTTTTCTTATAATCAGGCTGATAAATTGTTCTGTTTGGCTTTTGTCTCCGGTTAAAGTGGCCATGTCAAACTCACTGGCGGACGTCAAGAATACAGTGGAGGAACTGAGATCAATAGTTCAAGCTTTGTCTTATAAACTATCATTAACCAGTGAGTAAACTCTAAATTAAAGGTGCAAAATTGTGCTTATGTAGTTCCTATTTTAATGCTGTTGTTTTGTTGGTGGAGTAAGAGGTGGAGTAAATGATGACAGAATTTTTTGTCTGAGAACTTAAGTGTTAATTTAGTTTTGTCCTCTACATAGACTCGCTTGTATCCGGCTGTACTGAAACTGAGTGGATCCCGTTCAGCAACAGCTGTTACCTGTTCTCTAGTCACTCAATGAACTGGACCGAAGCTAAAGATTACTGCGAAGAGCAGGGCGCGTTACTCTTAAAATTAGAAGAAGGCTCAGAGGAGGAGTGGGTGAGTAACAGAAACACACACATACACACACACACACTCTCACAAACACTCTTTTCCTTAACCCTGTCAAGCGCATGGTCACTGTGAGAAACCACCTTTTTTTTCTACCTCTCATATTGCTTTATAATTTAAAGCAGGAATGTTTCCATTTTTTAGGGTTTTTTAAGTAGCGGACAGGAGTTAATGTTTTCGCTGTAAGTGTTATGGAAGGAAACGATAAATGCAAATAAAAAAATAAAATAAAAAAACAGAACATGAGGATACAAACATCGTCACATCACGCATAGCGCTTCTATCAACAAAAAAACTGAATAAAATCAATCATATATGTTCCAAATCACTGGGTGTCTGTGCATGAAAGGGTTAATACACTTTATTCTGCCTTTTGTAACCCTGGTTAAATAAAGGAAGTTAAGTTTAATTTATTTGCAATTTATTAACATCTAATTTCCCTAATGAAGGTAAAATAGTGATGTGTAAAAGCGATTTAAGAAAAATAGTGGGTGATTTAAGAAAAGCAGTTATTATTAGTTGATTTGCGATTGACCAATGAGAACGTTCCCGACATCACGCGCTGTGCGTGTGTGTGGACAGCCTGCGTAACGAGAGGAGAAGAGAGTTGAGCCAGAGTTGAGCACATACATATTATACAGGGGGGCAGTGTTTCGGAAGACACTGAAGCATCCCCGGGCGCCGCCATTGGCTAGCGGACCCCCACCTGCTGTTAGCATTCCATTGACTCCCATTCATTTTGGCGTCACTTTGACTGCGAATAACTTTACATCTGAGGCGTTTAAAGACACCGTTTGTCCATTGTTTATTTCTAAAGAAACACGAAAATGTATAAAAGGCTCCATTACCTTGTATCTTACGTTATGGCCCCGTAGAAGCAGTTTTTGTAAAAATAGGCTAACGATTGCGTCATACCCGCGCGACTCTGTCGCACAAGTCGAAAAATTACCATATGGACAGGCAGAGAAGCTCGCAAGCAATCGGGAGGACGTGGAGGCATAAAGTCTGATAAAGTCAAGGGAGAAGCTCATAGAGAGTGATAAAGTTGCTCCCGCTGCTAGCTCATGGACAGCTAATACTCACGCTCTCCGTCTCTGCGAGATTCGGAAGGGAATGATTCAGATTTCTCTCGGCACAGCTACTAGAAGACCTACAGGTTGCTCACGTCACATCTACGTCGTTAAGCTCAGTTTGAGCCTGCGCAATTCGCCTTGCGATCAGGAAGTGAGTGCTTCTAATTGACTTCATTTCTCTCCGTTGAAACCTATGGGGTCGCTGTGTCCAGTTTATATACTGTCTATGATATTATATAGAGAATAGATGCCCTATTGGCTGCTGGGCACTGAGAAATACGGCCGCCATCTTAAACCGGTCGTACTCCTAGTTTCGTTGCTTAGCAGCAGTTAGATTCCAGAGCACTGTGGAGCATTTTCCTGTTCTAATCGGCGGA
This sequence comes from Phoxinus phoxinus, assembly GCF_949152265.1. NCBI lineage: Eukaryota > Metazoa > Chordata > Actinopteri > Cypriniformes > Leuciscidae > Phoxinus > Phoxinus phoxinus. Next base: position 3,320,253 of record NC_136878.1, on the reverse strand, counting down.
CCAGCGCAATATAGGGCCCGGGATTACTTTTCACAAGTAAATTTTAACATTACCGTACTTTTGGTTGTATTTTGTGAATAGAATATTACCAGATAATTGAGAAGGAGCAAGGATCTTTGATATTACTGTACTGAAATCGTAGCCAGCTAAGGTTAGCTAGGCCAGCCGGTGTTCACCCAGCATGGAGAGGTGGGGTGAAGTAATAATTACAAGAGCTTCTCTGTTATCAGATACAAGCATTCAACGGCCCTGTAGTATAAACATATATAAATATAGGTTATTTGTGTTTGCGCACGTGATACCAGGAAGCAATGTATGTAAGTTAATAACGTTAACGTTACCTGTGTTATACACACATGACGGCGATGCGCAAATCGAGTGTGTGGGTGTGTGTGAGTGAGTGAGAGAGAGTAAGAGTGTGTGTGTGTCACAAATCATTGTTGTTTCTTCTACTTATTAAAATATCTTACTTTACTGAAACTATCTGTTTCTGCTTCTTTATCATATTTATAGTGTGTGATTTATAAAATACCTTATATCCTACATCACATATTTTGATTTTGGACGTCTGGTCACTTTATATCTTATATCAGAATATTATATTACTGTTAAGCCTACTATCAATATTAAAATATGCCGAACCATGTGTCCTGTATCATAGCTACATGAATGACATTTGCAGAAAAAAACCCGCGTGAAAATCAGTTCGGTATTCAGTGAGGTATGATTAATAAATGCGCTGACAGCTCATTGCACCTGCCATACAGATTACACTGAGTGGAGCGGGTGACCGGTCTAAGATGGCGGCCCCGCGGCTCGACCGCGCTAGTAGGCAGTAGCGGTCGATAGGGCGTCTATATATATATATGATGTCTATGGTTGAGCATAGAGGAGAGAAGACGTGAGTCGATCTTCGCGCTAAAAGTTAAAAGTATATAGTTGAAAGAAAAGTAGAAAAAACGTTAATTTAATTCAATTCATACCGTGCAGTGTATGGAGAAGCTGAGTGAGTGTTGAGTTCCATTTTACTCCGAGATTATAGTGAATCGTGTGGATATTCCTCGTTCACCGACGCCATTGCTGGCCATGCGGGCCTGTGAGACGCGCATTGGGTGAAAGCAAAAGACACACAAAACACACTCCTTGTCGGCCGCGCCCGCGCGATCGATTCACTCAGCCATTTGCATAGAAAATAAATGTAATATTATGATTTCCGTCATTTTAAAAATATATTCGTGTAGCCTTCCGAGTGGGCAGGCCCACATTGGCCAGCCCAGTCCGCCCCTACGGTGAAGTATCACATCTACTTCGCGCCGAAATAGCGAAACTGCTGGGGAAAGGGGCTATAAAGACCGTTCCTCTAACGCAGAGCGAGTCGGGCTTTTACAGACGCTACTTTCTCGTCCCCAAAAAGGGTGGTGGTCTCTTGACTCAGACTCATCCTAGACCTCAGACGTTTGAACAAGCGCTTATGAAATGCTCGTTCAAATTGCTGACAACCAATCCTCGCGCAAAGTCGCCCGTGAGATTGCATGGTTTATCTCAGTGGATCTGAAAGACGCTTACTTTCAGATACAGATAGCATCCCGTCACAGGCCATTCTTGATATTCGCCTCCGAGGGTTGAGCTTATAAGTACAATGTCCTGACGTTTGGTCTGTCCCTAGCACCTCGCAGGCTCGCACGTTCACGAAGTGCATGGACACGGCGCGCGCGCGCTCGCCCCCCAACAACGGAGTATGCGAATACTGAACTACATCAACGATTGGTTGATTTTAGCTCAATCGGAGGCAGAGCTTATAATTCACAGCCGGAACACTCAATAACCCGAAGTAACATTGACACTCTTCGCACCACTGTGTGTGACGAATTGCGGTTTGTTTTGCTGATGGCCAGTCACCGACATACTCTTTTACAGGCCCCGGGCCATCGGGCCATTGCTTATGTCGAGCCCTGCCAGTTCGTATTCAACCTGTGTCGTTTGTTGTTTCCTACCACAACCCGCTACCTCCTTTACGAGCTAATAAAATAATCTTCTGATGAATTATCTGCACCCATAGCAATTTAATTAATTAATTGTTAAATACTGCAGACACCCGTTACACTTTCAGTATTTTTTTTAAATCTCTCCTCCTAGGAATTTGTTACCCATTTGGCCAAACCATTTCAATACTGGATCGGTCTAACGGAAGAGACCACAGGCCAGTGGAGATGGGCGGATGACACTCCTTGCACCATGGACAAAGTGTGAGTTGAATTATGCAGCCACAGTTTTCCATGATTGCCATTCCCTTACAAACAGCTGTATCCACAGCTTCCACAGGATTATCTTATATATATAAGTTATTCCCCTCAATTATTGCCCTTTGTAAACGAAAGTAGGGAAGCAATCAATTCAAGATGCTTTTTTTAACACACACACAACCTTTTTTAAACAACCTTTCAGCCATTTGAATAGTTGTTGTATGGACATGGAATTAAATGACCATAAAATGAACTTTAGTTTAGATGGAAAATCAGAGAGTTTTTCTATATGTATTTTTTGGCTTTATGTTACAGACACTGGGGACCTGGGCAGCCGGATGACTGGCAAGGACATCCACAAGAGGGAGGAGAGGACTGTGCACATATATACAGAGATATGAAAATTAATGACAACCACTGCTCCATCAAAATGAAATTTATATGTAAAGGACCGAAGGATTCTTAATAGCAACCCGTTTGTGTGTTGCTTCAAGAACACAATTGTTGTGTTTTATTTGTTTCTTTATTCATTTATAATCCTTTAATCAATCATTTAATTATTCCATTCCATTTTAATCATTTTTATTATATTACTTATTTCCCTTGCTCTCAGAATGCTTGCTGTTGTATTTTAATCTTATGATTGTGTGGTTTCAAGAGATATTTGTGCTCACAAGTTAAGAGATTTTTAGTGTCACAGGACAATGCTGTGAAGCAGTAATTTTCCATTGCTTTTTCTAAGCGCCTATAATCGCGGAGCCATGAATATGCAAATTAGCCCCGCCTCCACTCACTCACTCACACCAGCTCAGAGATCCACTCACTCAACTTTACTGACTTTTAATAACTTTTTTACAACAAAAAATTAACCATCACTGAACTTACTTAAACTGGACTGCGACGCTATTTTCTTCTAAACAAACTTTGCTACATTATTTTTTCTTATTATCTCTGTAAATCTGCTTTGAAACAATCTGTATTGTAAAAAGCGATATATAAATAAAGGTGACTTGACTACTGTAGTAAATCCAACCGTCTCCATTGACTTTGCATTACGTGAAGCTGCCTCCTTGTCATTTCTTGCTTCTAACAAAAATAAAAACAATGTCTAAAAGCTGCTGTGTGACGAGATGTACAGCAAACAAGCTAAATAAACCCAGAAATAAGTTTTTATAAGCTGTCAACCCCAAAAAACGAGCGTTTAAGGGCATAAAAGTGGATTTATGAATTTGCACATGGTTTGTCTTAAAGGAACCGTATGTAAGAAATGTATTTCAATGAATCATAAAATGGCTCTGATGTGTCAGTAGACATTAAGAAATCATGTTCATTTCAAATACTTATATCACTGACAACAGTAGTCCGGCCAGGATATTGTCATTTAAAAGAGAAGTTGCAGCCCTCTACTGATGTTGTTGTCGTCATGTTGTGTTTTGGCCTGATGCGCCACCCTCCACCTATCGACCAATCACGAAGTCAGAAGTGTTTCGGCATCCGGGTTGCCAGCTCTGCTCTAGTCTTGCCATTGGAAGCACCTTGTAGCAGCCGACGTTCCTGCTGGATCCTGCAGCCTATCTGGCAACCTCGAGTCAGGGGGAGGAGGAGGGGATACACCGCTCTACAGTCATTTGGAAGTGATTGCAGTACCAGTTTTGGCCACAATACGGTTCCTTTAAAGCTACAATATGTCAAAAAAATTTGCCACTAGGGGTCACAAAGGTTGATGACGCAGTGACGAGCTGAATGCTGGGACTTGCTGTCAAGCTGATGGATCTAATAATGTTAATGGATGAGTGAAAACATTCATGTTTTTTAACATTACTGTGGTATGAAGCAGGTCGCGATTGCTAATAATAGACAGATATCACACGCGAGTCCCGCGGATATAAAGGAAAAAGGATTAATTCTACCGAACTACCCGCAACTGCTGAATTACTACTCACACAGGTCAGTTTATTTGATGAATTAAATTTGTGAGGTAACACAGCGCTGTCTCACTTGGTCTAACGTTACACTATCACACTAAACAGCATGTATTGAAAGTTATAATGTTATTCTATGTGTTAGTTCGTTTGCTATATGAAACTAGCAGCTTACTAGTAAGCTAGATCAACATTAGAATAACATACAGATCATATTCTAACATTTCATCATGCTGAGCTATATATACCATTGATTTGATGTATGTACATTTGCTCACCTGTCTAATAAAGTATGTGCAAGAGCGGCGTCGCTGTCAAGTCGTGACTCGTAAAGATCTGTCAAGTCCAAGTTTGTCGCGGACGCCAGCTCTCGGCATCTCGAAAACACCACGCTGATATTGAGCCTCATTTTAGTTCTCCTTTTGTCCCAAAGTCTGCTTGCCATGGTCCATAATGTTTGAACGAAATAAGCGTGCCGCTAATCGTTACGCACTACGCAGTTGTCCACGTCTGTCACCATGGTTACGTCATGGCTATGGCAGTACGAGCGGAAACCGAGAATAGCGCGGATATTGCGTCATTGACAGGCGACATTTTTTTCTGGGACGGGCCATTATTTAAAATGAGAATTTCTCTGAAATACAAAATCTTTGGAGACTTTTGGGATATTGTAAGTACACAACTGCAGGAAATATATCACATTGTGCAAGTGATTTTTGGATATTTTATTACAAAATTCTTACATATTGTACCTTTAAATGACCTTTTATTCTGCCTTTCAGTATTATTTTTTTTATTTCTCCTCCTAGAAATGTGTTACCCATTTGGCCAAACCACTTGCCTACTGGGTCAGACCAGAACACAGGGGAGTGGAGATGGGCGGATGACACTCCTTACGTCATGAATAAAGCGTGAGTTGAATATACAGAGAACAGGATATTCGGTTCTCATTATAACATAAAAGTTCTCTAATGTGTTTTGTGCCATTGCTTTGGTAAAGTATCCATTAAAATAATGAACTACAATCGAACGTTTTGTACATTTTAAACTGAAACTCATCTATCTGGTGAACTTTGGGAGGTCGAAATCAAGAGCTCCGACCCATGTTCAGTGTGCAAATTGAACAAAGAAAAAAAGATTGGTGAATTGACTTGTACCTGAACTTTAAAGGTGACTCAACCTTTTTTTTAGTTGTGATATAGTGTCTTTGAGTTTAGTTGTTCCTCCGTAAGGCTGCACTTCTGAGTTATTTCTGAGACTTTGGATGAGTGAGATTATTTCCGTGTTTTGTTATTGTACCCGAAGCTCGTGTAAAGGATCGGCATCTTGTGTAAGCGGAGCAGCAGCTCATTTGCATTTAAAGGGACACACAAAAACTGTGCGTTTTTGCTCACACCCAAAAAGGGGCAAATTTGACAAGCTATAATAAATGGGGGACACCATAGATTTATATTACATCATGTGAAAAGAAGCAGTAAGGTGAAGCTCATCTCTCTTTTTTTCCATGTAAAACTGTATTTATTACTACACCAATTGAACCTTAGTGACATGGAGGGTAAAAGTTAGCAAATCTACGTGCAAGGAAAACATTCTGCTAGCTAATGAGAAATGTGTATAATTAAAATTAGTATAATTTTTGTATTGGTGGATCAACCAAAAGCAAAGTATAATTTCTTACTGGTGCATGCCTTGCGTTTTTACCGTTTTTACCCTTTAGACCGGAACGCGATGGTGGAGCGTTTTTAAGATTTCCACTCTGGAGGGTGGTTTAACTTTTTTGCGTTTTTAAGCCCCAAAAACGCCGTCGCCGTGTAAACGAAAGGCACATCCGATAAAATATTTTTACGTTTTCAGCCGCAAGCGTTCTCGTGTCAACGGGGCCTTAATGCTTCACACATCCTGCATCTGTGGCTTCTGAAATAGCAGATTGTTACATTGCTACTGTTAGGAATGCTGTTAAAGAAAACTGTTTTTTATTGTAATAATATTTCACAATATTAATATTTGTATGTATTTTTGACCAAATAAATGCAGCCTTGAGGGGCAAGGGACTTCTTTTACTTATGACTTTACTTTGACCAGTATCACAAACTAATCATGGTGTAATTAATCTAAAACCCAACCTTTGGCTATACTGCTAAAATCATCTGAATTGAGTCAGATTTACTGAAGAAAAAGTGTTTGTGTGTCTGTGGGGAACTTGCATTTAAAGCCTTTTTCAAACAATGAGTGAAAAGGTTTAAAATGTTGTAATTTCATCCAAACCTATTTTGCAATGGGAAAATAAAAAGCGGATGCAGCACTAAACAGCTCACAAGTGCAGTGTACTCAAACATTAAGATATATTCTCTTGACAACAGTATTTTTTACACATGTAATTTTGCAAGTACATAGCCTAGTTTATATAATAAGTTATAGTTTAGCATCCAAATACATCGCAAATATGGAAACATCGTGCCAAATGAGAGGTAGCCCAGCGCAGGTTTCTGTTTTTGCTTTAGATGATTTTGTTTTGTCTTGACGTTTATAAAGCTACTTTTATTTTTCATTCTTGTTCCATTCTGAATATTGTAACAGGATTTGTTGTGGCGTTGGGGAACTAAAATAGCCTGTTTATAGTGTTTTTTAGTTGTTGTTTTTTAAAAGATTTGCTTCATTTACCTGTATTTTACATTATTGTAATAATAAAATGTTACTTATGTGACCATTTTTTCTCTCCAAAGCTCAATTTTATATGTTTACCGGTTTCAAAAATGTCTTTAAAAATGACTTGCATTATTGCGTGATTACGTGATTTTTGATGTTCGGTTCTTTTTGTCTGTTTTAAACGAGCTAAAGTGGGTTGAGGGCCGGAACTAATCTTTCTTTCTTTCTTTCTTTCTGTCACGCCGGTGCGGATGAAGCAGAGATGAGGCAGGATCCAAATGCAGCACACGCTTTATTTAACAGACTAACTTACACACTAGAAACTAGACAGGACAACGGTACTCGGGAACAGGAACAACCAACATCAACGTTAAAACATTAAACAAGAACTCACAAGGACAGGGCAGAAACACAGGTCTTAAATATTCAGAGACAAACGAGCTAAACAGGATAACAAGGGGGCGTGGGAAATGAGAGACACCTGGGATAACTAATAGACAAGACAGGGAACCACTAAACATGACACTTTCTAACTAATCTTTCTTTCTTTCTTTCTAACTAATCTTTCTTTCTTTCTTTCTAACTAATCTTTCTTTCTTTCTTTCTTTCTTTCTTTCTTTCTTTCTAACTAATCTTTCTTCCTTTCTTTCTAACTAATCTTTCTTTCTTTCTAACTAATCTTTCTTTCGAACTAATATTTATAAATTTTTCTTTCGAACTAATACTTCTTTCTTTCTCTTTCTAATAAATCTTTCTTTCTTTCTTTCTAACTAAGCTTTCTTTATTTATTTCTTTCTTTATTTCTATCTATCTTTCTTTCTTTCTAACTGATCTTGATGATCCATCCATCCTTCCATCCATCCATGGTCATGTTAAAACATGCTAAATCATGCTAGCAATGTGGTAAACCAACTACACTGTAAAAAAATTTGCTGCGATTATTTAGCACAACTTAAAATCCAACATTGTTTCAACTTTAAAAAATATGTGTTCAAGCTTGACTTAAAATATTAAGTTTAGTTAACTTAAGTTTAGTTTGGTTAAGTTGGATATTTAAGTTATCTCAACAAATTTTAACTAATCGCAGCCACATTTTTTACAGTGTAGAAACATGATAAATCATCATAAACCATGCTAGAACATTTTCAAACTTTCTGGCTAGGCTTTTTCAAGCCAACTTAAAGTTGGTCTACGAACTTTACCATCTAGTTACACAATATTCTTTGAAAAGAGGAACGGAAGTTTGTTATTATACACCAATGCCCTGTTCACTGTCATTGCAGGAGCTGTTCTGAATGTGTTCTGGATTCTCTAGGAAGCAAGTAGCAGCAAAAGTTATGATGGTCTATCAGAAAATTGATAGTTGTGAAGAAATCGTGAAAATGGACATGGAATATGAACGGAAGACGACATTTAGCAAAGGTTTGCTATGATACTAAATTGTATTTGATACAGAAATATGTATTATGAGAGAAAGACTTTTAGTTAGATGTACAACTACCTTAATGCCTGGTTACACTTTATAATCACTTTAAATAAGAAAGGTACGAGAGGCTGTGCTGTCGTGAATAAGTCGCGGCTGAAGGGCGTTGTTAGGCATGACGCGAAGCAATATATGATGCTTAACAAAGAAATTAACCTTCAAATTAATATTCAAAATAGAATTATTATAGCATTTGATTCATTATTTGAATGAACATGAACTACTGAACTGAGCATTGAGGCTAATGTGTGTTAATGAAAACTGTGAACATTTTGAACAAAGATACGGAGCCCTGAAGGAACATGGTGATTGAAAAAATATGAGATGCGAGGGAAAAAATATTGCCGCGTTCCCCCGAAAAACTTTGCATTTGCTCACAAAACCTTTCCGTTGTAAAACTACTTATACAATTTTAAGCTTTGGATTTCATCCTGCAACATATATAACTAATCTTTCTTTCTTTCTAACTAATCTTTCTTTCTTTCTAACTAATCCTTCTTTCTTTCTTTCTTTCTTTCTTTCTTTCTTTCTTTCTTTCTTTCTTTCTTTCTTTCTTACTTTCTTAAAAAACCTTTCCGTTGTAAAACTACTAATTCGATTTTAAGCTTTGGAGTTTATCCTGCAACAACTGAATGGATGCAGGCGTGACGTGTTTTGTAAAATACTTTCCTGATCATATTGCACATCACATTCACATTGATCCACATTGCATTCAAGAAAGTATTCTTTATCAGTTCTTGCTTTCTCTGGGAATTGAACCCATGACGTTGGTTTTGCTAGCGCTGTGCGCTACTGTTTAAGGAACAGAAAGACTGTCTTGCTTTAAAGAAATAAAAGAAAGTAGAATGTTATTTCTCATGGTGTGTTGTTTTCTGCAGGTCGTAGCAGAAAAACTGGCATCTTTGTGCTTCTAGGAACAGTCTGCATGATTATTTTCATCATCATGACTTCTGTCATCCGTGAGTGGTTAACATCATACTTTGAAAGTGTTGCGTTGTAAAATATTTGCAATTTAAAAAGTAATGCAAACATTTTTTTACAGCCTTTTATTATGCGAATTACAAAAAAAAGTTTGTTTTTGTTCACAGTTTTTCATCAACAAAGAACATTCTCAGTGCTGGAGAGTTGGATGGACATTCATAGTTCCAATCAAACTTCAGCCAAACCTCAAGAGAAGAATATTGAGACCTTGATGACCAATCTTGCCTCTTCAATCACATCCAAACAAGAGGAAAACCAACAAAAGCTGGGTGAGATCTTTTTTTATTTTTTGTTATGGACAGTTTTTAAATCCTCCAAAACCAACACATGTGTCATGATTATGTTGTGTTTTGTGTTAGTTTCATTCCTGTGTGTTCGTTTCATGTGATTCAGTTCACTTTAGTCTTAAAGGGGTCATGACATGGTTTTTTTAATTTTATTATTATGTTCCCTTAGGTGCAATTATAGTATTACTATAGTTTTTTTTACAAAAAACTTTTAAAATGTAGTGATTTATGACCTTTTCCCACCCTGTTTCTCATCCTCTGATTCAAACAGTCTGTTTTGGGGGTGTTTCCCCTTTAAGAGTTCAGTGTTAACGCCCACGGTTGTGATTGGCTAACGTCAGTGCCCATGCATCAATTATTAACGCCCCCAGCCAGAACATTTGCGGATTCGGCGTAACTGTTTAATAGCGGGTGATGCATGCGAAGCGATGGCTCTTGCAATGATAAAACCTTATTATGTTTGAGCCAGAATCAGAGGAAAATGAACCATCACCACAACAACGAAGACTGGATCAGCCCGTGTCCACATGGAAAGTTAAACTATTTTGAATTAATAAAAAAAAAATAACCCGAGACACTTGAAAACGGATTATTGTTGCATAATTATCCTATAGCTTCATTTGCTAACAGTTTAACATTATAACTAATTCCAATGAAATGATAGGGTGTACCACGGACAAAAATGCATGCACAGACAGGCCATCTTTGAAGATGCAGCATTGATAAAGGCAACATTTTTAATTTTCTATCACATGTAGGCCTACTAGAAAGGCGACATATTTTCAAGATTCTCTTATACAAATGTGTTTATATTAGCCATGGTAAAAAGTAAGTTTGCGTCGTCGTTATTGAGCCCATAGTCGGCACGGACTTATCTTTGAGCAACCGTTTTCTGGCAAAGCCAATCATCATATTGGGATTTTTTCCTCAAAACAGTCATCCTTAAATGTATAGAACACTGCCGTGACTGGGACGTCCGCAAAAAATAAAGTGCATCCATTTTTCCCTGACGACTGGATCTTTCAGCGTATTTAAAAAGTAGTTTAAAGTTTTAAATACATTACTTACAGTTTGCGTCGTCGTTGTTGAGCCCAGAATAGACGGCACGGACTTATCTTTGAGCAACAGTTTTCTGGCAAAGCGCAAAACAGTCATCCTTAAAATGTATAGAACAGACGCTTAAACTAACACTGCCGTGACTGAGACGTCCGCAAAAAATAAAGTGCATCCATTTTTCCCTGCCGACTGGATCTTTCGCAGCGTATTCAAAGATGTAGTTTGTCCACAGCCAGGAACAGCACATCTGTGGCGTCGTAATCTCCCAGTACACAGACCCACTCGCTCTCCGTCGACTGAACACTTGTGAGGCGCGCGGCGCGCGGGCGCGACAACGATACGAAGTGAGCGTAGTTGTCTTGCGCTTAAAGCGTAGTTGTCTTGTGCTGGAGGCGGTCATATGCAAACGCTGGTACGTCACTTCGTACCGTGACGTCACTTCTTACCATGGATCCAGAACGAGCTGTATTTAGAGCTTGATTAAATAAATGATTCGTTTATAATGGGGAGGACGTCTTAAGCTATGAAACTTGCAGGACGTTTTAATGGTATAAAGACCTCTTATATACCAAAAGATCAAGGCAAATTTGGTTTCTCATGTCATGACCCCTTTAAGGGCCTTGCACACTGATTGCGAAATTCTCGTCCAAAAATTTTCACATGCGTAATCAGTAATAAAGGTTACTGTCCCTGCAATCCCTGCTGCCCGCGTGTGCTTATCCATCCTTTCACCCATATTCTTTTCTCTTTTTTGGGGGTTCTAAAGAGATCATTGCGCAAACAACTGTTTTTTTTTTTCACCGCCAATTTTGTCCCGACGTCCATTTTCAAATAGACAACTTCTATTTCGCGTCATTTCCCATTCCACTTCTCGCGTGTGTTTTCGTGACAAAATGTGGTTTGGGGACCGGATAGAGTCGTTGGGTGACAGCGTTGTTGTCAGCTCGTGTAGCGTGTAACCCCCTGTTGCAGTTCATTTACGTAGTGTCACGTAGTGTGAACACCACAACGACTTCAAGACTCCAGAGCAAGTCATGTAGTCTAAACAGCACAGCGATCTGCCGACGTTTAAAGTTGTGTAGTGTGAAATAGGCATTGGACGAATCATTGTCGAAAACGATCCCCAATCACACAGATCCGTGAAAAGGATTAAAAATAGTGGTCGACCGATATATCGCCATGGCCGAGTAAACTCCAAGTTTTTCTGATTTTTCTGGTGTTTAAAGTGGGACTTTTATTTTGACGGGCGGCGCTAAAAACACCAGAACGGCAGCGCGCGCCTGATCACACAGCGCTCACTCACATTCTCCGTCTTCAGTAGTTTTCGATCTCTGTCAGTCATATCTAATACTTTGTTTGACAGAACTGGTAAACAAAGTAAATGGTATACAAAAAGTAAAGCGTTTGCTTTTATATATTTGTAACAGAAAAGGCAAACAATCAGGCTAAAAAACTTTCTCGTTTGCCGTCAACATTCAGCAAATGCGCATCTACATCATTTAAACAAATCTCTGCATATCTAATAAACATTTAATTTCACAAACCTTGCATATTTAATCAAATCCAGCTGTGATATCTTATGAAGTGTGCATGTGTAGCGTAGCCTGCAAAAACGTGTTACTGCGAGTGACGGCCGTGTGAATGCGGACAGGAGATCAGCTTCACAGGAGACGCGATCGAAAAACTTTAAATCCTTCATTTTAAAATATCCTGTGCTATATCCAGTTGTCCAATGTGTCAAATTCATATCGTTTTCACTGTGTGCTGTATGTAAAATGAGCGTTACCTTGTCTTTATTTGTAAAAAATATGATTACCAATGCACACGAAATTACTAGATTACCGAGTGCCCCGTTACAGTGTTTACTTCCTTTTTATTCACATATTCATGTTTTTAAACAATTACTTTATTTGGAAAAATAGTGTAATAGGATTGCAGATTCAAGAAGTTGCCATCTAAAGTATAAGCATGTTCATTTTAAAGATTTCTAATTTATTAAATAATGATTAAATATAAAGTATATATATATATAAAATATCGGCTTTATATCGGCCATCGGACACCCTGCTCTCGAAGATATCAGCATTGGCCATAAAAAAAACAACAATATCGGTCGACCACTAATTAAAAACGCTGTATTCTGCTGCCAGGCCATTAGATGGCGGATTGGCGATGAAACACTATAGACTGAACATGTAGCCTAATACACATGTGCATGACGTCATCATTTAACGTTTTTGTTGTTTGCACGGAGACTTTGAAACCCATTTTCAAAAGTTAGCTTTTTTAGGCACTTAAAATGCCGTTGTCGTGTAAACGAGCGGCCAAAACACATAAAAAGTTTAAAGTTTTTAGTTGAAAACGGTGTCGCGTAAACAGCCCCTCAATCACCTCCCAGTTCGTCTCCTTTGTTACTGATTACGTTCACCTGTCTGTCATTAACTTTCCCATTTATACTCCGTCTCATTCAGTTCATTGTCGGTTCTCGTCTGTAGTGCGAGTCGTTTATGTGATCATTCTCTGTGTCATCTATGTATTATCTTAATGTTTATTAAAGAAAGTAGCATTGATCTTCATCGTCTTCATTCTGTAAACTACCACATCTGTTGCTGACAACATGAAAATTGAAATCGAAAAAAAATTCCTACCAGGACACAACTGTGTATTTCTGACTGTAATAGCAGGACTTGTTTTACTTCTTTTTCACAGAGCGCCAGCAAGGTCTGTCACACACTGAAGTGAAGAGTTTGATGAACAGTTTGAGTTCTGCTGTATCAGCGCTGACATCCGAACTGAGTGATGCAGGTCTGCAAATCTGATCATTTAAAGGAGACATCCATAGAAATACTTTTAAGAGCAAACTCTCATATTCTTGATTGTTTATCATATATATATATAGTTTCACAGTTGGCAACCAAGTGCAGAAACAGAATGAAACACAAAAAATATTAGACTATTTACAACTAAACTATTTACTATCTAAAAAACAAGCAACGTGACTTTGGTAAGACCGAAAGGCAAAATTAATATTAATTTTAAATTTAATAAAGTTATTTCATTAATTAATAAGACCTTATAATTAAAATATAATTATCTTGTTATGCTCTCTTTTAAAATATCTCATATAACATTAACTGGATCTGGTTATGATACTTTGGGCCACATTCAAATCTCAGCATGTTTTCTTATTGGAGACATTAACACTGAATATATTTCCAAGGAATTTCAATTGCAATGAACGATATAGGGGAAAATATTAATATTTAAAGTTCAATGAAGTGCATAAAGTACAAAGTGAATTTAACATGTTATTTCATTTGTTAACATTAGTTAGATTTGTTAGTTAGCATGAACTAACAATGAACAATACTTCTAAAGAATTGATTAATCTTAGTTAATGTTAACATTAGTTAATGCACTTTGAACTATGAATATGTTTATTAAGCAACTTTTAAGGTGAAGTAAGCGATTTCTGAGAAACGCTGCTAAAAGTGTAGCACACTTGTAGCCAATCAGCAGTAGGGGGCGTGTGTCCACTCATAATGGGGGAGGAGAGAGTGAGCCAATCAGCAGTAGGGGGCGTGTGTCCACTCATAATGGGGGAGTAGAGAGTGAGCCAATCAGCAGTAGGGGCGTGTCCACTCATAATGGGGGAGGAGAGAGTGAGCCAATTAGCAATAGGGGGCGTGTCTACTCATGATGGGGGAGGAATGAGTGAGCCAATCAGCACTAGGGCGCGTGTCCACTCATAATGGGGGAGGAGAGAGTGAGCCAATCAGCAATAGGGGGCGTGTCCACTCATAATTGTGAGCAGCCATATCGCCCACGACTGGTTGCCCACTGAAGCTAAGCAGGGCTGAGCCTGGTCAGTACCTGGATGGGAGACCTCCTGAGAAAACCAGGTTGCTGATGGTAGAGGTGTTTGTGAACCCAGCAGGGGGCGCTCACCCTGTGGTCTGTGTGGGTCCTAACGTCCCAGTGTAGTGACGGGGACACTATACTGTCAAAGAGCACCGTCCTTCGGATGAGACGTAAACCGAGGTCCTGACTCTCTGTGGTCATTAAAAAGCCCAGGATGTCCTTTGAAAAAGAGTAGGGGTGTAACCCCTAAAAATGGGGGCAAAAACAAGTGTTGTGGTTATAATTTTGTTCAGTGTAATTAAAATAAACACACATACTGATTCAAATATAAATGTTTCATTTAAAAATCTTGATGTTGATGTTCTAAAAATATGATGTTCTACATTTATAGCATCAAATAAACATGAATGAACATCAGACGGAATGTTGTTTTAACCGCGGAAAGGCGTCAGTACACTCCGCTTCTCAAGTCAAATCCTCCCATGCTAATCTACTAACTCTCCTGACTGCATTTGTCGGACAAAATGGTGGATGGCGAAGTATGATTGGTCAGATCACCTGTCAATCAAGCTCCCTGCAAATGGTCAATTGTGATATGAACTGAACTGCTTTGCTCTGAGCTTTAATAAACTATTTGAATTAGCATATGAGTATTGAAAAAGTTTGTATGTTTGTCTGTTTATTTTGGTTTAAAGTTTCGCATCAAGAAAGAAAGTTCTCAAGGCTGGAGAGATGGATGAGTAGCCATACTTCTGATCTAACCTCAGTCAAATCTGATGTTCAGATCTCAGGTGAGAACTTCATCATCATAATCATCACAGATCAGTTTTGATAATGGACTTTTAATTAACAATGTTTTTTTTTTACAGGTAGTGACTTAGAAAAGAAAGTTTCTGAGCTGCAGAATTTGGTGTCGAGTCTGAGTTCATCTTTGAACATGTTTAGATCAAGTAACACAATGGCCAACGGTTAGTGTCTTGACTGGCGCAACTCTGATGTTTTATTTTGTTTTATTAGGCCATTTATGGATAAAAAAAAAATGAAGTATCAGGATGATAATTCGTGATCTTTTGTCATATTTTTAGAACAGTTTAAACATAAATGACCTCCATGAAAAATGTGACATTACCAATGTCTGTTTGGGGTCAAATCTTTAATGCAATTCATTTTTTCATGATTTAAGTTTCTCAGCAGAACATGATTGTTGAAGGAACACGCTGACTTTTTGTGACTTGATCTTATTCACCGTATCCCCCAGAGTTAGATAAGTCCACACATACCTGTTAGATTTTGCTGTATTTGGCCGACCAGTGGTATGGGTGGCTCGCCAATGTATTAGATTTCTCTAATACATAAAATAAGTAAGCTTGACCAGAGTTCTTGTGGGGAGAAGAATTTATTGAAGGTTTGTAGTGTAGCAGTCCTTCAGCAGCGATGTTATCATGTCGTCCTTCAACAATCTTCACCCAAAGTTCTGTTTGTGAGACAGAACTTTATACATGAAGACAATAGAAACCTGTTAGGACCTCCCACAGGAGATCGATCTAACTTCCTAATCCACTCTGAGCAATGCTGATTCTTTTTATTCATTCACACCAATCAGTTTCTGTGGGCCATACATCTGAATGGGCCATTTGGCACACACCTTTGCAGACACAGACAGAGTGGATTACATCTGATACACAGTCACAATGTAAATAAATCTGATGACTGAAAATACAAAATCTTTCATTCCCTTCTCATCTCCGTGTGTGTCGTAACTCTGTCTGACGCACACACCGCTAGCCTAGCTTAGCACAAAGACTGGAGGTAAATGGCTCCAGCTAGCATACTGCTCCAAATAAGTGACAAAATAACACCAACGTATCGAGACCAAGACAAGACCAAGACCAAGACAGACCAAGTCAAGACCAAGACCAAGTCGAGACCAAGACCGAGACCAAGTGGAGACCGGAGGGGGGAAAAACAGACTAGTGTTGAAGCTAAGCAATAACTTGTATGAATTCAAGAACAGCAACATACTGGTTCAGCCGCAGTTTACTACATATTAGACGGTATTACTTCAACTACACAGGCAAAACAATACAGAGACAGACCAGGTCGTGTGTGTGACTGTGAGCTCACTGTAAATGTTTTTGCAGGGTGAGATCAACTATGTGTAGCAATTGCATGACGGCTGTTACTGCACTATTAGAGGATTGAGACTCCCTTTACTTTTGTGTACTGTTGAGGACTGACATGACTGGTACTGACTGGTTCATCTGACAAAACATCAAACACCTCCAACACCATCTTGCTCCTCCAACAACTGTCTAAAGAATGAGAAATATGTAACCAATTGAAATTACACTTAATGTGTAGATGAAATTGTAATATCAAATTAAAGATACACAATTATAAACTTGGATTAGGCCTAATGTTTAGTCAACACAACGGAGATATGCAGATGATATTTAAAATACCATTTATTTAGTCTAACACCATCTTAAATACAATACTGTAATCAAACAACACACACACACACAGAGACACCGCTGGGCTTCTCATGCGCTGCGGGCAAATCACTCCGCAGAAGTAGCCGTGCTTCACCTTCTGAGAATATAGTTCCCAGTATGTATACGGTTAGAAGATGGCTGTGTCTCATGTGACCTTGTTATTTCTACACGCTGTGACTATGCAAATCACAACATGTAAATAGAAAAATGTTGGCGTTATTTTGTCACTTATTGGGAGCAGTATGCTAGCTGGAGCCGTTTACCTCCAGTCTTTGTGCTAAGCTAGGTTAGCGGTGGGTGCGTCAGACAGAGTTACGACACGCACGGAGATGAGAAGGGTGTGTGTGGACTTCTCTAACTCTGGGGGATACGGTGAATAAGATCAAGTCACAAATAGTCGGCGTGTTCCCTTAATCACCTCTTCTCTTTGACACTAAATAAATAGTCTAAGATTTGATATGTGCATAAAAACATTGATTATTTACTTATGATTTGTCCCTCTTACTCTCCAAAAGAAATGCATGGAAAGAAGTTGTCTAATATTGTGACCTTGATGACCGATCTCGGCTCGTCACTGAGTTCACTCGCATCCAAACAAGAGGAAAACCAACAAAAGTTGGGTGAGTGCTGGACGTACATTCAGCTTTGAATAATCCTCATATTTAAGACAAGCTGTATATCTCTATTTCTTTCTTCTACAGATCACCAAAATGATTTGATGGACAATTTGAACTCTTCAGTATCAGCTCTTCAGTATCAACTAACACATGCCATTATGACGTCATATCTGATTTTTCAACATACACAAAGTAATTTTAGAAATTCGAACTGTATTCATGAAATACCATGTTCTTCAATTGTGCTTTTCTTATAATCAGGCTGATATATTGTTCTGTTTGGCTTTTGTCTCCGGTTAAAGCGGGCATGTCAAACTCACTGGCGGACGTCAAGAATACAGTGGAGGAACTGAGATCAATAGTTCAAGCTTTGTCTTATAAACTATCATTAACCAGTGAGTAAACTCTAAATTAAAGGTGCAAAATTGTGCTTATGTAGTTCCTGTTTTAATGCTGTTATTTTGTTGGTGGAGTAAATGATGACAGAATGTTTTGTCTGAGAACTTAAGTGTTAATTTAGTCTTGTCCTCTACATAGACTCGCTTGTGTCCGGCTGTACTGACACCGAGTGGATCCCGTTCAGCAACAGCTGTTACCTGTTCTCTGGTCACTCAATGAACTGGACCGAAGCTAAAGATTACTGCGAAGAGCAGGGCGCGTTACTCTTGAAATTAGAAGAAGGCTCAGAGGAGGAGTGGGTGAGTAACAGAAACACACACATACACACTCTCACAAACACTCTTTTCCTTAACCCTTTCAAGCGCATGGTCACTGTGAGAAACCACCTTTTTTTCTACCTCTCATATTGCTTTATAATTTAAAGCAGGAATGTTTCCATTTTTTAGGGTATTTTAAATAGCGGACAAGAGTTAATGTTTTCGCTGTAAGTGTTATGGAAGGAAACGATAAATGCTAATTTAAAAAAATAAAATAAAAAACAGAACATGAGGATACAAACATCGTCACATCACGCAGCAGTAGCGCTTCTATCAACAAAAAAACAGAATAAAATCATATATGTACCAAATCACTGGGTGTCTGTGCACAAAAGGGTTAATACACTTTATTCTGCCTTTCAGTATTTTTTTTTATATCTCTCCTCCTAGGAAGTTGTTACACTTTTGGCCAAACCATTTGAATACTGGATCGGTCTAACGGAAGAGACCACAGGCCAGTGGAGATGGGCGGATGACACTCCTTGCACCATGGACAAAGTGTGAGTTGAATTATGCAGCCACAGTTTTCCATATCGAATTCATTTTCCATGATTGCCATTCCCTTACAAACAGCTGTATCCACAGCTTCCACTGGATATCTTAAAGTTATTCCCCTCAATTATTGCCCTTTGTAAACGAAAGTAGGGAAGCAATCAATTCAAGATGCAACTTTTTTTAAACAACCTTTCAGCCATTTGAATAGTTGTTGTATGGACATGGGATTAAATGACCATACAATTAACTTTAGTTTAGAACTTTAGATGGAAAGTCAGAGTTTTTCTATATGCATTTTTTGGCTTTATGTTACAGACACTGGGGACCTGGGCAGCCGGATGACTGGCAAGGACATCCACAAGAGGGAGGAGAGGACTGTGCACATATATCCAGAAATATGAATATTAATGACAACCACTGCTCCATCAAAATGAAATTTATATGTAAAGGACCGAAGGATTCTTAATAGCAACCCGTTTGTGTGTTGCTTCAAGAACACATTTGTTGTGTTTTATTTGTTTCTTTATTCATTTATAATGCTTTAATCAATCATTTAATTATTCCATTCCATTTTAATAATTTTTATTATATTACTTATTTCCCTTGCTCTCAGAATGCTTGCTGTTGTATTTTAATCTTATGATTGTGTGGTTTCAAGAGATATTTGTGCTCACAAGTTAAGAGATTTTTAGTGTCACAGGACAATGCTGTGAAGCAGTAATTTTCCATTGCTTTTTCTAAGCGCGTATAATCGCGGACCCATGAATATGCAAATTAGCCCCGCCTCCACTCACTCACACCAGCTCAGAGATCCACTCACTCAACTTTACTGACTTTTAATAACTTTTTTACAACAAAAAATTAACTATCACTGAACTTACTTAAACTGGACTGCGACGCTATTTTCTTCTAAACAAACTTTGTTGCATTATTTTTTCTTGTTATCTCTGTAAATCTGCTTTGAAACAATCTGTATTGTAAAAAGCAATATATATATAAATAAAGGTGACTTGACTACTGTAGTAAATCCAACCGTCTGCATTGACTTTGCATTACGTGAAGCTGCCTCCTTGTCATTTCTTGCTTCTAACAAAAATAAAAACAATGTTTAAAAGCTGCTGTGTGACGAGATGTACAGCAAACAAGCTAAATAAACCCAGAAATAAGTTTTTATAAGCTGTCAACCCGAAAAAATAAGCGTTTAAGCATATAAAAGTGGATTTATGAATTTGCACATGGTTTGTCTTAAAGGAACACTCCGACTTTTTGGGACTTTAGCCTATTCACCGTATCCCCCAGAGTTAGATAAGTCCATACATACCTTTTTCATCTCCGTGCGTGCTATAAGTCTGTTTGACACATCCACCGCTAGCCTAGCTTAGCACAAAGACTGGATGTAAATGGCTCCAGCTAGCATACTAATCCAAATAAGTGACAAAATAACGCAAACATTTTCCTATTTACATGTTGTGCTTTTTAGAGTCACAGAGTGTACAAAAAACAAAGTCACATGAGACAGACATATTTTAACTGTATAAATACTGGGAACTATATTATCTGAAGGCGAAGCACTCCTACTTGGGCGGAGTGATAACCGCAGCACCTGAGACGCGCCGTGGTGAGGAGCAGAGAGTTCGTTCAGAGCGCGTCTCAGGTGCTGCGGTTATCACTCCGCCCAAGTAGCAGTGCTTCGCCTTCAGGGGATATAGTTCCCAGTATTTATACAGTTAAAATATGTCTGTGTCTCATGTGACTTTGTTTTTTGTACACTCTGTGACTATACAAATCACAACATGTAAATAGGAAAATGTTTGCGTTATTTTGTCACTTATTTGGATTATCATAAATACTTTCCTGATCATATTGCACATCACATTCACATTGATCCACATTGCATTCAAGATAGCAGTCTTTATCAGTTCTTGCTTTCTCTGGGAATTGAACCCATGACCTTGGTGTTGCTAGTGCCGTGAACTACTTTAAGGAACAGAAAGACTGTCTTGCTTTAAAGAAATAAAAGAAAGTAGAATGTTATTTCTCATGGTGTGTTGTTTTCTGCAGGTTGTAGCAGAAAAACTGGCATCTTTGTGCTTCTAGGAACAGTCTGCATGATTATTTTCATCATCATGACTTCTGTCATCCGTGAGTGGTTAACATCATACTTTGAAAGTGTTGCGTTGTAAAATATTTGCATTTTAAAAAGTAATGCAATTTTTTTTTACAGCCTTTACATTATGCGAATTACAAAAAAAAGTTTGTTTTTGTTCACAGTTTTTCATCAACAAAGAACATTCTCAGTGCTGGAGAGTTGGATGGACATTCATAGTTCCAATCAAACTTCAGCCAAACCTCAAGAGAAGAATATTGAGACCTTGATGACCAATCTTGCCTCTTCAATCACATCCAAACAAGAGGAAAACCAACAAAAGCTGGGTGAGATCTTTTTTTTAAATATAAATTATGGACAGTATTTAAATCCTCCAAAACCAACACATGTGTCATGATTATGTTGTGTTTTGTGTTAGTTTCATTCCTGTGTGTTCGTTTCATGTGATTCAGTTCACTTTAGTCTTAATGGCCTTGCACACTGATTGCGAAATTCTCGTCCAAAATTTTTCACATGCGTAATCAGTAATAAAGGTTACTGTCCCTGCAATCCCTGCTGCCCGCGTGTGCTTATCCATCCTTTCACCCATATTCTTTTCTCTTTTTTCGGGGTTCTAAACAGATCATTGCGCAAACAACTGTTTTTTTTTTCACCGCCAATTTTGTCTCGACGTCCGTTTTCAAATAGACAACTTCCATTTTGCGTCATTTCTCATTCCACTTCTCGCGTGTGTTTTTGTGACAAAATGTGGTTTGGGGACCGGATAGAGTCGTTGGGTGACAGCGTTGTTGTCAGGTCGTGTAGTGTGTAACCCCTGTTGCAGATCATTTACGTAGTGTCACGTAGTGTGAACACCACAACGACTTCAAGACTCCAGAGCAAGTCATGTAGTCTAAACAGCACAGCGATCTGCCGACGTTTAAAGTTGTGTAGTGTGAAATAGGCATTGGACGAATCATTGTCGCAAAAAACGATCCCCAATCACACAGATCCGTGAAAAGGATTACAAATAGTGGTTGACCGATATATCGCCATGGCCGAGTAAACTCCAAGATTTTCTGATTTTTCTGGTGTTTAAAGTGGGACTTTTATTTTGACGGGCGGCGCTAAAAACACCAGAACGGCAGCGCGCGCCTGATCACACAGCGCTCACTCACATTCTCCGTCTTCAGTAGTTTTCGATCTCTGTCAGTCATATCTAATACTTTGTTTGACAGAACTGGTAAACAAAGTAAATGGTATACAAAAAGTAAAGCGTTTGCTTTTATATTATTTGTAACAGAAAAGGCAAACAATCAGGCTAAAAAACTTTCTCGTTTGCCGTCAACATTCAGCAAATGCGCATCTACATCATTTAAACAAATCTCTGAATATCTAATAAACATTTAATTTCACAAAGCTTGCATATTTAATCAAATCAAGCTGTGATATCTTGTGAAGTGTGCATGTGTAGCGTAGCCTGCATAAACATGTAACTCAGGACATATGGAGGATACAAAATCAGTTGAGTTTGATTCTGTTGCAATTTGTTCACGGTTTACCCCCATTTTGGCTTAAAACGCCTGGACTAATGTCTGTCTGGGGTCAAATCTTTAATGCAATGAATGTTTTCATGATTTAAGTTTCTCAGCAGAACATGATTGTTAAAGGAACACGCTGACTTTTTGGGACTTCATCTTATTCACCGTATCCCCCAGAGTTAGATAAGTCCACACATACCAGTTAGATTTTGCTGTATTTGGCCGACCAGTGGTATGGGTGGCTCGCCAATGTATTAGATTTCTCTAATACATAAAATAAGTAAGCTTGACCAGAGTTCTTGTGGGGAGAAGAATTTATTGAAGGTTTGTAGTGTAGCAGTCCTTCAGCAGCGATGTTATCATGTCGTCCTTCAACTATCTTCACCCAAAGTTCTGTTTGTGAGACAGAACTTTATACATGAAGACAATAGAAACCTGTTAGGACCTCCCACAGGAGATCGATCTAACTTCCTAATCCACTCTGAGCAATGCTGATTCTTTTTATTCATTCACACCAATCAGTTTCTGTGGGCCATACATCTGAATGGGCCATTTGGCACACACCTTTGCAGACACAGACAGAGTGGATTACATCTGATACACAGTCACAATGTAAATAAATCTGATGACTGAAAATACAAAATCTTTCATACTCTTCTCATCTCCGTGCGTGCCGTAACTCTGTCTGACGCACCCACCGCTAGCTTAGCTTAGCACAAAGACTGGAGGTAAACGGCTCCAGCTAGCATACTGCTCCCAATAAGTGACAAAATAACGCCAACATTTTTCTATTTACATGTTGTGATTTGCATAGTCACAGCGTGTACAAATAACAAGGTCACATAAGACAGCCATCTTCTAACCGTATACATACTGGGAACTATATTCTCAGAAGGCGAAGCACTGCTACTTTAGCGGAGTGTATGTATACGGTTAGAAGATGGCTGTGTCTCTTGTTATTTGTACACGCTGAGACTATGCAAATCACAACATGTAAATAGAAAAATGTTGGCGTTATTTTGTCACTTATTGGGAGCAGTATGCTAGCTGGAGCCATTTACCTCCAGTCTTTGTGCTAAGCTAAGCTAGCGGTGGGTGCGTCAGACAGAGTTACGGCACGCACGGAGATGAGAAGGGACTTGTCTAACTCTGGGGGATACGGTGAATAAGATCAAGTCCCAAAAAGTCGGCGTGTTCCCTTAACCACCTCTTCTCTTTGACACTAAATAAATAGTCTAAGATTTGATATTTGCATAAAAACATTGATTATTTACTTATGATTTGTCCCTCTTACTCTCCAAAAGAAATGCATGAAAAGAAGTTGTCTAATAGTGTGACCTTGATGACCGATCTCGGCTCGTCACTGAGTTCACTCGCATCCAAACAAGAGGAAAACCAACAAAAGTTGGGTGAGTGCTGGACGTACATTCAGCTTTGAATAATCCTAATATTTAAGACAAGCTGTATATCTCTATTTCTTTCTCCACAATTTTAACTCTTCAGTATCAACTAACACATGCCATTATTACGTCATATCTGATTTTTCAACATACACAAAGTAATTTTAGAAATTCGAACTGTATTCATGAAATACCATGTTCTTCAATTGTGCTTTTCTTATAATCAAGCTGATATATTGTTCTGTTTGGCTTTTGTCTCCGGTTAAAGCGGGCATGTCAAGCTCACTGGCGGACGTCAAGAATACAGTGGAGGAACTGAGATCAATAGTTCAAGCTTTGTCTTATAAACTATCATTAACCAGTGAGTAAACTCTAAATTAAATTTGAAAAATTGTGCTTATGTAGTTCCTGTTTTAATGCTGTTGTTTTGTTGGTGGAGTAAGAGGTGGAGTAAATGATGACAGAATGTTTTGTCTGAGAACTTAAGTGTTAATTTAGTTTTGTCCTCTACATAGACTCGCTTGTATCCGGCTGTACTCAAACTGAGTGGATCCCGTTCAGCAACAGCTGTTACCTGTTCTCTGGTCACTCAATGAACTGGACCGAAGCTAAAGATTACTGCGAAGAGCAGGGCGCGTTACTCTTAAAATTAGAAGAAGGCTCAGAGGAGGAGTGGGTGAGTAACAGAAACACACACATACACACTCTCACAAACACTCTTTTCCTTAACCCTTTCAAGCGCATGGTCACTGTGAGAAACCACCTTTTTTTCTACCTCTCATCTTGCTTTATAATTTAAAGCAGGAATGTTTCCATTTTTTAGGGTGTTTTAAGTAGCGGACAGGAGTTAATGTTTTCGCTGTAAGTGTTATGGAAGGAAACGATAAATGCTAATTAAAAAAAATTAAATAAAAAACAGAACATGAGGATACAAACATCGTCACATCACGCACCAGTAGCGCTTCTATCAACAAAAAAACTGAATAAAATCAGTGGAGATGGGCGGATGACACTCCTTGCACCATGGACAAAGTGTGAGTTGAATTATGCAGCCACAGTTTTCCATATCGAATTAATTTTCCATGATTGCCATTCCCTTACAAACAGCTGTATCCACAGCTTCCACTGGATATCTTAAAGTTATTCCCCTCAATTATTGCCCTTTGTAAACGAAAGTAGGGAAGCAATCAATTCAAGATGCAACTTTTTTTAAACAACCTTTCAGCCATTTGAATAGTTGTTGTATGGACATGGGATTAAATGACCATAAAATTAACTTTAGTTTAGAACTTTAGATGGAAAGTCAGAGTTTTTCTATATGCATTTTTTGGCTTTATGTTACAGACACTGGGGACCTGGGCAGCCGGATGACTGGCAAGGACATCCACAAGAGGGAGGAGAGGACTGTGCACATATATCCAGATATATGAATATTAATGACAACCACTGCTCCATCAAAATGAAATTTATATGTAAAGGACCGAAGGATTCTTAATAGCAACCCGTTTGTGTGTTGCTTCAAGAACACATTTGTTGTGTTTTATTTGTTTCTTTATTCATTTATAATGCTTTAATCAATCATTTAATTATTCCATTCTAATCATTTTTATTATATTACTTATTTCCCTTGCTCTCAGAATGCTTGCTGTTGTAGTTTAATCTTATGATTGTGTGGTTTCAAGAGATATTTGTGCTCACAAGTTAAGAGATTTTTAGTGTCACAGGACAATGCTGTGAAGCAGTAATTTTCCATTGCTTTTTCTAAGCGCGTATAATCGCGGAGCCATGAATATGCAAATTAGCCCCGCCTCCACTCACTCACTCACACCAGCTCAGAGATCCACTCACTCAACTTTACTGACTTTTAATAACTTTTTTACAACAAAAAATTAACTATCACTGAACTTACTTAAACTGGACTGCGACGCTATTTTTTTCTAAACAAACTTTGTTGCATTATTTTTTCTTGTTATCTCTGTAAATCTGCTTTGAAACAATCTGTATTGTAAAAAGCAATATATATATAAATAAAGGTGACTTGACTACTGTAGTAAATCCAACCGTCTCCATTGACTTTGCTTTACGTGAAGCTGCCTCCTTGTCATTTCTTGCTTCTAACAAAAATAAAAACAATGTTTAAAAGCTGCTGTGTGACGAGGTGTACAGCAAACAAGCTAAATAAACCCAGAAATAAGTTTTTATAAGCTGTCAACCCGAAAAAATAAGCGTTTAAGCATATAAAAGTGGATTTATGAATTTGCACATGGTTTGTCTTAAAGGAACACTCCGACTTTTTGGGACTTTAGCCTATTCACCGTATCCCCCAGAGTTAGATAAGTCCATACATACCTTTTTCATCTCCGTGCGTGCTATAAGTCTGTTTGACGCACCCACCGCTAGCCTAGCTTAGCACAAAGACTGGATGTAAATGGTTGCAGCAAGCATACTAATCCAAATAAGTGACAAAATAACGCAAACATTTTCCTATTTACATGTTGTGATTTTTATAGTCACAGAGTGTACAAAAAACAAAGTCACATGAGACAGACATATTTTAACTGTATAAATACTGGGAACTATATTATCTGAAGGCGAAGCACTCCTACTTGGGCGGAGTGATAACCGCAGTACCTGAGACGCGCCGTGGTGAGGAGCAGAGAGTTCGTTCAGGGCGCGTCTCAGGTGCTGCGGTTATCACTCCGCCCAAGTAGGAGTGCTTCGCCTTCAGGGAATATAGTTCCCAGTATTTATACAGTTAAAATATGTCTGTGTCTCATGTGACTTTGTTTTTTGTACACTCTGACTATACAAATCACAACATGTAAATAGGAAAATGTTTGCGTTATTTTGTCACTTATTTGGATTATCATAAATACTTTCCTGATCATATTGCACATCACATTCACATTGATCCACATTGCATTCAAGATAGCAGTCTTTATCAGTTCTTGCTTTCTCTGGGAATTGAACCCATGACCTTGGTGTTGCTAGTGCCGTGAACTACTGTTTAAGGAACAGAATATCTTGCTTTAAAGAAATAAAAGAAAGTAGAATGGTATTTCTCATGGTGTGTTGTTTTCTGCAGGTTGTAGCAGAAAAACTGGCATCTTTGTGCTTCTAGGAACAGTCTGCATGATTATTTTCATCATCATGACTTCTGTCATCCGTGAGTGGTTAACATCATACTTTGAAAGTGTTGCGTTGTAAAATATTTGCATTTTAAAAAGTAATGCAATTTTTTTTTACAGCCTTTACATTATGCGAATTACAAAAAAAAGTTTGTTTTTGTTCACAGTTTTTCATCAACAAAGAACATTCTCAGTGCTGAAGAGTTGGATGGACATTCATAGTTCCAATCAAACTTCAGCCAAACCTCAAGAGAAGAATATTGAGACCTTGATGACCAATCTTGCCTCTTCAATCACATCCAAACAAGAGGAAAACCAACAAAAGCTGGGTGAGATCTTTTTTTATTTTTTATTATGGACAGTATTTAAATCCTCCAAAACCAACACATGTGTCATGATTATGTTGTGTTTTGTGTTAGTTTCATTCCTGTGTGTTCGTTTAATGTGATTCAGTTCAGTTTTGTCTTAAGGGCCTTGCACACTGATTGCGAAATTCTCGTCCAAAATTTTTCAGTAATAAAGGTTACTGTCCCTGCAATCCCTGCTGCCCGCGTGTGCTTATCCATCCTTTCACCCATATTCTTTTTTTGGGGTTCTAAACAGATCATTGCGCAAACAACTGTTTTTTTTTTTTCACCGCCAATTTTGTCCCGACGTCCATTTTCAAATAGACAACTTCTATTTCGCGTCATTTCCCATTCCACTTCTCGCGTGTGTTTTCTTGACAAAATGTGGTTTGGGGACCGGATAGAGTCGTTGGGTGACAGCGTTGTTGTCAGCTCGTGTAGTGTGTAACCCCTGTTGCAGTTCATTTACGTAGTGTCACGTAGTGTGAACACCACAACGACTTCAAGACTCCAGAGCAAGTCATGTAGTCTAAACAGCACAGCGATCTGCCGACGTTTAAAGTTGTGTAGTGTGAAATAGGCATTGGACGAATCATTGTCGAAAACGATCCCCAATCACACAGATCCGTGAAAAGGATTACAAATAGTGGTCGACTGATATATCGCCATGGCCGAGTAAACTCCAAGTTTTTCTGATTTTTCTGGTGTTTAAAGTGGGACTTTTATTTTGACGGGCGGCGCTGAAAACACCAGAACGGCAGCGCGCGCCTGATCACACAGCGCTCACTCACATTCTCCGTCTTCAGTAGTTTTCGATCTCTGTCAGTCATATCTAATACTTTGTTTGACAGAACTGGTAAACAAAGTAAATGGTATACAAAAAGTAAAGCGTTTGCTTTTATATTATTTGTAACAGAAAAGGCAAACAATCAGGCTAAAAAACTTTCTCGTTTGCTGTCAACATTCAGCAAATGCGCATCTACATCATTTAAACAAATTTCTGCATATCTAATAAACATTTAATTTCACAAACCTTGCATATTTAATCAAATCCAGCTGTGGTATCTTATGAAGTGTGCATGTGTAGCGTAGCCTGCATAAACGTGTTACTGCGAGTGATGGCCGTGTGAATGCGGACAGGAGATCAGCTTCACAGGAGACGCGATCGAAAAACTTTAAATCCTTCATTTTAAAATATCCTGTGCTATATCCAGTTGTCCAATGTGTCAAATTCATATCGTTTTCACTGTGTGCTGTATGTAAAATGAGCGTTACCTTGTCTTTATTTGTAAAAAATATGATTACCAGTGCACACGAAATTACTAGATTACCGAGTGCCCCGTTACAGTGTTTACTTCCTTTTTATTCACATATTCATGTTTTTAAACAATTACTTTATTTGGAAAAATAGTGTAATAGGATTGCAGATTCAAGAAGTTGCCATCTAAAGTATAAGCATGTTCATTTTAAAGATTTCTAATTTATTAAATAATGATTAAATATAAAGTATATATATATATATAAAATATCGGCTTTATATCGGCCATCGGACACCCTGCTCTCGAAGATATCAGCATTGGCCATAAAAGAAACAACAATATCGGTCGACCACTAATTAAAAACGCTGTGTTCTGCTGCCAGGCCATTAGATGGCGAATTGGCAATGAAACACTATAGACTGAACATGTAGCCTAATACGTCATCATTTTCAGTTTAACGTGTCTGTTGTTTGAGACTTTGAAACCCATTTTCAAAAGTTAGCTTTTTTAGGCACTTAAAATGCCGTTGTCGTGTAAACAAGCGGCCAAAACGCATAAAAACTTTTAAGTTTTTAGTTGAAAACGGTGTCGCGTAAACAGCCCCTCAATCACCTCCCAGTTCGTCTCCTTTGTTACTGATTACGTTCACCTGTCTGTCATTAACTTTCCCATTTATACTCCGTCTCATTCAGTTCATTGTCGGTTCTCGTCTGTAGTGCGAGTCGTTTATGTGATCATTCTCTGTGTCATCTCTGTATTATCTTAATGTTTATTAAAGAAAGTAGCATTGATCTTCATCGTCTTCATTCTGTAAACTACCACATCTGTTGCTGACAACATGAAAATCGAAATCGAAAAAAAATTCCTACCAGGACACAACTGTGTATTTCTGACTGTAATAGCAGGACTTGTTTTACTTCTTTTTCACAGAGCGCCAGCAAGGTCTGTCACACACTGAAGTGAAGAGTTTGATGAACAGTTTGAGTTCTGCTGTATCAACGCTGACATCCGAACTGAGTGATGCAGGTCTGCAAATCTGATCATTTAAAGGAGACACCCATAAGAAATACTTTTAAGAGCAAACTCTCATATTCTTGATTGTTTATCATATATATATAGTTTCACAGTTGGCAACCAAGTGCAGAAACAGAATGAAACACAAAAAAATATTAGACTAAACTATAACTAAACTATTTACTATCTAAAAAACAAGCAACGTGACTTTGGTAAGACCGAAAGGCAAAATTAATTTTAAATTTAATAGAGTTATTTCATTAATTAATAAGACCTTATAATTAACATATAATTATCTTGTTATGCTCTCTTTTAAAATATCTCATATAACATTAACTGTATCTGGTTATGATACTTTGGGCCACATTCAAATCTCAGCATGTTTTCTTATTGGAGACATTAACACTGAATATATTTCCAAGGAATTTAAATTGCAATGAACGATATAGGGGAAAATATTAATATTTAAAGTTCAATGAAGTGCATAAAGTACAAAGTGAATTTAACATATTATTTCATTTGTTAACATTAGTTACATTTGTTAGTTAGCATGAACTAACAATGAACAATACTTCTAAAGAATTGATTAATCTTAGTTAATGTTAACATTAGTTAATGCACTTTGAACTATGAATATGTTTATTAAGCAACTTTTAAGGTGAAGTAAGCGATTTCTGAGAAACGCTGCTAAAAGTGTAGCACACTTGTAGCCAATCAGCAGTAGGGGGCGTGTGACCAGTCATAATGGGGGAGGAGAGAGTGAGCCAATCAGCAGTAGGGGGCGTGTGTCCACTCATAATGGGGGAGGAGAGAGTAAGCCAATCAGCAGTAGGGGCGTGTCCACTCATAATGGGGGAGGAGAGAGTGATCCAATTAGCAATAGGGGGCGTGTCTACTCATGATGGGGGAGGAATGAGTGAGCCAATCAGCACTAGGGCGCGTGTCCACTCATAATGGGGGAGGAGAGAGTGAGCCAATCAGCAATAGGGCGCGTGTCCACTCATAATTGTGAGCAGCCATATCGCCCACGACTGGTTGCCCACTGAAGCTAAGCAGGGCTGAGCCTGGTCAGTACCTGGATGGGAGACCTCCTGAGAAAACCAGGTTGCTGATGGTAGAGGTGTTTGTGAACCCAGCAAGGGGCGCTCACCCTGTGGTCTGTGTGGGTCCTAACGTAACAGTGTAGTGACGGGGACACTATACTGTCAAAGAGCACCGTCCTTCGGATGAGACGTAAACCGAGGTCCTGACTCTCTGTGGTCATTAAAAAGCCCAGGATGTCCTTTGAAAAAGAGTAGGGGTGTAACCCCTAAAAATGGGGGCGTTGTGGTTATAATTTTGTTCAGTGTAATTAAAATAAACACACATACTGATTCAAATATAAATGTTTCATTTAAAAATCTTGATGTTGATGTTCTAAAAATATGATGTTCTACATTTATAGCATCAAATAAACATGAATGAACATCAGACGGAATGTTGTTTTAACCGCGGAAAGGCATCAGTACACTCCGCTTCTCAAGTCAAATCCTCCCATGCTAATCTACTAACTCTCCTGACTGCATTTGTCGGACAAAGTGGTGGATGACGAAGTATGATTGGTCAGATCACCTGTCAATCAAGCTCCCTGCAAATGGTCAATTGTGATATGAACTGAACTGCTTTGCTCTGAGCTTTAATAAACTATTTGAATTAGCAAATGAGTATTGAAAAAGTTTGTATGTTTGTCTGTTTATTTTGGTTTAAAGTTTCGCATCAAGAAAGAAAGTTCTCAAGGCTGGAGAGATGGATGAGTAGCCATACTTCTGATCTAACCTCAGTCAAATCTGATGTTCAGATCTCAGGTGAGAACTTCATCATCATAATCATCACAGATCAGTTTTGATAATGGACTTTTAATTAACAATGTTTTTTTTTTACAGGTAGTGACTTAGAAAAGAAAGTTTCTGAGCTGCAGAATTTGGTGTCGAGTCTGAGTTCATCTTTGAACATGTTTAGATCAAGTAACACAATGGCCAACGGTTAGTGTCTTGACTGGCGCAACTCTGATGTTTTATTTTGTTTTATTAGGCCATTTATGGATAAAAAAAAAAAATGAAGTATCAGGATGATAATTCGTGATCTTTTGTCATATTTTTAGAACAGTTTAAACATAAATGACCTCCATGAAAAATGTGACATTTACCAATGTCTGTTTGGGGTCAAATCTTTAATGCAATTCATTTTTTCATGATTTAAGTTTCTCAGCAGAACATGATTGTTGAAGGAACACGCTGACTTTTTGTGACTTGATCTTATTCACCGTATCCCCCAGAGTTAGATAAGTCCACACATACCTGTTAGATTTTGCTGTATTTGGCCGACCAGTGGTATGGGTGGCTCGCCAATGTATTCGATTTCTCTAATACATAAAATAAGTAAGCTTGACCAGAGTTCTTGTGGGGAGAAGAATTTATTGAAGGTTTGTAGTGTAGCAGTCCTTCAGCAGCGATGTTATCATGTCGTCCTTCAACAATCTTCACCCAAAGTTCTGTTTGTGAGACAGAACTTTATACATGAAGACAATAGAAACCTGTTAGGACCTCCCACAGGAGATCGATCTAACTTCCTAATCCACTCTGAGCAATGCTGATTCTTTTTATTCATTCACACCAATCAGTTTCTGTGGGCCATACATCTGAATGGGCCATTTGGCACACACCTTTGCAGACACAGACAGAGTGGATTACATCTGATACACAGTCACAATGTAAATAAATCTGATGACTGAAAATACAAAATCTTTCATACCCTTCTCATCTCCGTGTGTGTCGTAACTCTGTCTGACGCACACACCGCTAGCCTAGCTTAGCACAAAGACTGGAGGTAAATGGCTCCAGCTAGCATACTGCTCCCAATAAGTGACAAAATAACACCAACATTTTTCTATTTACATGTTGTGATTTGTATAGTCACAGCGTGTAGAAATAACAAGGTCACATGAGACTAGACTTGTAGTCAAGACCGCCTAAACCGAGACCAAGACACTACCAAGACCAGAGGGTATCAAGACCAAGACAGACTAAGTCAAGACCAAGACCAAGTCGAGACCAAGACCAAGTCGAGACCAAGTCGAGACCAAGTCGAGACCGGAGGGGGGAAAAAACAGACTAGTGTTGAAGCTAAGCAATAACTTGTATTAATTCAAGAACAGCAACATACTGGTTCAGCCGCAGTTTACTACATATTAGACGGTATTACTTCAACTACACAGGCAAAACAATACAGAGACCGACCAGGTCGTGTGTGTGACTGTGAGCTCACTGTAAATGTTTTTGCAGGGTGAGATCAACTATGTGTAGCAATTGCATGACGGCTGTTACTGCACTATTAGAGGATTGAGACTCCCTTTACTTTTGTGTACTGTTGAGGACTGACATGACTGGTACTGACTGGTTCATCTGACAAAACATCAAACACCTCCAACACCATCTTGCTCCTCCAACAACTGTCTAAAGAATGAGAAATATGTAACCAATTGAAATTACACTTAATGTGTAGATGAAATCGTAATATCAAATTAAAGATACACAATTATAAACTTGGATTAGGCCTAATGTTTAGTCAACACAACGGAGATATGCAGATGATATTTAAAATACCATTTATTTAGTCTAACACCATCTTAAATACAATACTGTAATCAAACAACACACACACACACACACACAGAGACACCGTTGGTGGTGCGCTCTAAGTCATCTGTCAGTTGTGCAGTTACCCAAAATCTCCTGAATGAAGTTAAAACCCATCATGCCACTTATGTGTTTTTTAAATCAAGTGATCAAAGTGCTCGTTGCGCTGCGATCAGTGGCGCGTATACAGTGTTTTCTCGTGTGGCTCGCACACACGCCGCACTGTCTTCACTCGGACACGCGCTTCAATCCGTTGCGGATACTCTGGTACTATTCGTTCTGGTGAAATCACAAAACATAATGCACACAAACGTGTCCCTGCTTGATATACAACCACTGATGAACATAATCGGTTTTGATGAGAGAGAAAAAACTATACGGAAAATAAAAAAACATACGAGCGCGGAATCGAACCCAGAACCTCCGAAATGGTAGGCGAAAGTTCTGCCACTAGACCATAGAAACACATTTGAATGGTGCGAAAATAGTATTCTATTGCTAAATCCCCCGACCTATGTCGGTCTGAGACAGCGAGACCAAGACAAGACCAAGACCAACGACCGCCAAGGCCGTGACAAGACCGAGACCATGTAAAAGTGGTCTCGAGACATACATCACTACATGAGACAGCCATCTTCTAACCGTATACATACTGGGAACTATATTCTCAGAAGACGAAGCACTGCTACTTCTGGGGAGTGATTAGCGCAACACTGAGCGAACTCTCGTCTCCTCACCGCTGGGCTTCTCATGCGCTGCGAGCAAATCATTCCGCAGAAGTAGCCGTGCTTCACCTTCTGAGAATATAGTTCCCAGTATGTATATGGTTAGAAGATGGCTGTGTCTCATGTGACCTTGTTATTTCTACACGCTGTGACTATGCAAATCACAACATGTAAATAGAAAAATGTTGGCGTTATTTTATCACTTATTGGGAGCAGTATGCTAGCTGGAGCCGTTTACCTCCAGTCTTTGTGCTAAGCTAGGTTAGCGGTGGGTGCGTCAGACAGAGTTACGGCACGCACGTAGATGAGAAGGGTATGTGTGGACTTGTCTAACTCTGGGGGATGACTTTCTGTGGTCATTAAAAATCCCAGGAAGTCTTTCGAAAGAGTAGGGGTGTAACCCCGGCATCCTGGCCAAATTTGCCCAGTGGCCTCTGTCCATCATGGCCTCCTAATCATCCTCCTATATATATACTAATTGGCTTCATCACTGTCTCCTCTCCACCAGTAAGCTGGTGTGTGGTGGGCGTTCTGGCGCAATATGGCTGCCGTCGCATCATCCAGGTGGATGCTGCACATTGGTGGTGGTTGAGGAGATTCCCCCCTTCTATGTAAAGCGCTTTGGGTGTCCAGAAAAGCGCTATATAAATGTAATGAATTATTATTATTATTATACGGTGAATAAGATCAAGTCACAAAAAGTCAGCGTGTTCCCTTAACCACCTCTTCTCTTTGACACTAAATAAATAGTCTAAGATTTGATATGTGCATAAAAACATTGATTATTTACTTATCATTTGTCCCTCTTACTCTCCAAAAGAAATGCATGGAAAGAAGTTGTCTAATATTGTAACCTTGATGACCGATCTCGGCTCGTCACTGAGTTCACTCGCATCCAAACAAGAGGAAAACCAACAAAAGTTGGGTGAGTGCTGGACGTACATTCAGCTTTGAATAATTCTCATATTTAAGACAAGCTGTATATCTCTATTTCTTTCTCCTACAGAGCACCAAAATGATTTGATGGACAATTTGAACTCTTCAGTATCAGCTCTTCAGTATCAACTAACACATGCCATTATGACGTCATATCTGATTTTTCAACATACACAAAGTAATTTTAGAAATTCTAACTGTATTCATGAAATACCATGTTCTTCAATTGTGCTTTTCTTATAATCAGGCTGATATATTGTTCTGTTTGGCTTTTGTCTCCGGTTAAAGCGGGCATGTCAAGCTCACTGGCGGACGTCAAGAATACAGTGGAGGAACTGAGATCAATAGTTCAAGCTTTGTCTTATAAACTATCATTAACCAGTGAGTAAACTCTAAATTAAATTTGAAAAATTGTGCTAATGTAGTTCCTGTTTTAATGCTGTTATTTTGTTGTAATAAGAGGTGGAGTAAATGATGACAGAATTTTTTGTCTGAGAACTTAAGTGTTAATTTAGTCTTGTCCTCTACATAGACTCGCTTGTGTCCGGCTGTACTCAAACTGAGTGGATCCCGTTCAGCAACAGCTGTTACCTGTTCTCTAGTCACTCAATGAACTGGACCGAAGCTAAAGATTACTGCGAAGAGCAGGGCGCGTTACTCTTGAAATTAGAAGAAGGCTCTGAGAAGGAGTGGGTGAGTAACAGAAACACACACATACACAGTCTCACAAACACTCTTTTCCTTAACCCTTTCAAGCGCATGGTCACTGTGAGAAACCACCTTTGTTTCCATTTTTTAGGGTGTTTTAAGTAGCGGACAGGAGTTAATGTTTTCGCTGTAAGTGTTATGGAAGGAAACGATAAATGCTAATTAAAAAAAATAAAATAAAAAACAGAACATGAGAATACAAACATCGTCACATCACGCACCAGTAGCGCTTCTATCAACAAAAAAAATGAATAAAATCATATATGTACCAAATCACTGGGTGTCTGTGCACGAAAGGGTTAATACACTTTATTCTGCCTTTCAGTATTTTTTTTAAATCTCTCCTCCTAGGAATTTGTTACCCATTTGGCCAAACCATTTGAATACTGGATCGGTCTAACGGAAGAGACCACAGGCCAGTGGAGATGGGCGGATGACACTCCTTGCACCATGGACAAAGTGTGAGTTGAATTATGCAGCCACAGTTTTCCATATCAAATTCATTTTCCATGATTGCCATTCCCTTACAAACAGCTGTATCCACAGCTTCCACAGGACATCTTAAAGTTATTCCCCTCAATTATTGCCCTTTGTAAACGAAAGTAGGGAAGCAATCAATTCAAGATGCAACTTTTTTTAAACAACCTTTCAGCCAATTGAATAGTTGTTGTATGGACATGGGATTAAATGACCATAAAATTAACTTTAGTTTAGAACTTTAGATGGAAAGTCAGAGTTTTTCTATATGCATTTTTTGGCTTTATGTTACAGACACTGGGGACCTGGGCAGCCGGATGACTGGCAAGGACATCCACAAGAGGGAGGAGAGGACTGTGCACAGATATACAGAGATATGTTTATTCATGACAACCACTGCTCCATCAAAATGAAATTTATATGTAAAGGACCGAAGGATTCTTAATAGCAACCCGTTTGTGTGTTGCTTCAAGAACACATTTGTTGTGTTTTGTTTCTTTATTCATTTATAATGCTTTAATCAATCATTTAATTATTCCATTCTATTTGAATCATTTTATTATATTACTTATTTCCCTTGCTCTCAGAATGCTTGCTGTTGTTGTTTAATCTTATGATTGTGTGGTTTCAAGAGATATTTGTGCTCACAAGTTAAGAGATTTTTAGTGTCACAGGACAATGCTGTGAAGCAGTAATTTTCCATTGCTTTTTCTAAGCGCGTATAATCGCGGAACCATGAATATGCAAATTAGCCCCGCCTCCACTCACTCACTCACACCAGCTCAGAGATTCACACTCAACTTTACTGACTTTTAATAACTTTTTTACAACAAAATATTAACCATCACTGAACTTACTTAAACTGGACTGCGACGCCATTTTCTTCTAAACAAACTTTGTTGCATAATTTTTTCTTGTTATCTCTGTAAATCTGCTTTGAAACAATCTGTATTATAAAAAGCGATATATATAAATAAAGGTGACTTGACTACTGTAGTAAATCCAACCGTCTCCATTGACTTTGCATTACGCAAAGCTGCCTCCTTGTCATTTCTTGCTTCTAACAAAATAAAAACAATGTCTAAAAGCTGCTGTGTGACGAGATGTACAGCAAACAAGCTAAATAAACCCAGAAATACGTTTTTATAAGCTGTCGACCCCAAAAAACGAGCGTTTAAGGGCATAAAAGTGGATTTATGAATTTGCACATGGTTTGTCTTAAAGGAACCGTATGTAAGAAATGTATTTCAATTAATCATAAAATTGCCCTGATATGTCAGTAGACATTAAGAAATCATGTTCATTTCAAATACTTATATCACTGACAACAGTAGTCCGGCCAGGATATTGTCATTTAAAAGAGAAGTTGCAGCCCTCTACTGATGTTGTCATGTTGTGTTTTGGCCTGATGTGCCACCCTCCACCTATCGACCAATCACGAAGTCAGTAGTGTTTCGGCATCCGGGTTGCCAGCTCTGCTCTAGTCTTGCCATTGGAAGCACCTTGTAGCAGCCGACGTTCCTGCTGGATCCTGCAGCCTATCTGGCAACCTCGAGTCAGGGGGAGGAGGAGGGGATACACCGCTCTACAGTCATTTGAAAGTGATTGCAGTACCAGTTTTGGCCACAATACGGTTCCTTTAAAGCTACAATATGTCAAAAAAATTCGCCGCTAAGGGTCGCAAAGGTTGATGACGCAGTGACGAGCTGAATGCTGGGACTTGCTGTCAAGCTGATGGATCTAATAATGTTAATGGATGAGTGAAAACATTCATGTTTTTTAACATTACTGTGGTATGAAGCAGGTCGCGATTGCTAATAATAGACAGATATCACACGCGAGTCCCGCGGATATAAAGGAAAAAGGATTCACTCTACCGAACTACCCGCAACTGCTGAATTACTACTCACACAGGTCAGTTTATTTGACGTATTAAACTTGTGAGGTAACGCAGCGCTGTCTCACTCGCTCTAACGTTACACTATCACACTAAACAGCTTGTGTTGAAAGTTATAATGTTATTCTATGTGTTAGTTCGTTTGCTATATGAAACTAGCAGCTTACTAGTAAGCTAGATCAACATTAGAATAACATACAGATCATATTCTAACATTTCATCATGTTGAGCTATATACCATTGATTTGTTTTATGTACATTTGCTCACCTGTCTAATAAAGTATGTGCAAGAGCGGCGTCGCTGTCAAGTTGTGACTCGTGAAGCTCTGTCAAGTCCAAGTTTGTCGCGGACGCTAGCTCTCGGCATCTCGAAAACACCACACTGATATTGAGCCTCATTTTAGTTCTGCTTTTGTCCCAAAGTCTGCTTGCCATGGTCCATAATGTTTGAACGAAAAAAGCGTGCCCCTAAACGTTACGCACTATGCAGTTGTCCACGTCTGTCACCATGGTTACGTCATGGCTATGGCAGTACAAGCGGAAACCGAGAATAGCGCGGATATTGCGTCATTGACAGGCGACATTTTTTTCTGGGACGGCCGGGCCATTATTTAAAATGGGAATTTCTCTGAAATACAAAATCTTTGGAGACTTTTGGGATATTGTAAGTACACAACTGCAGGAAATATATCACACTGTGCAAGTGATTTTTGGAAATTTTATTACAAAATTCTTACATATTGTACCTTTAAATTACCTTTTATTCTGCCTTTCAGTATTTTTTTTATTATTTCTCCTCCTAGAAATGTGTTACCCATTTGGCCAAACCACGTGCCTACTGGGTCAGACCAGAACACAGGGGAGTGGAGATGGGCGGATGACACTCCTTACGTCATGAATAAAGCGTGAGTTGAATATACAGAGAACAGGATATTCGGTTCTCATTATAACATAAAAGTTCTCTAATGTGTTTTGTGCCATTGCTTTGGTAAAGTATCCATTAAAATTATGAACTACAATCGAAAGCACAATGCAGTTTTTTCCACGTTTTGTACATTTTAAAGTTAAACTCATCAATCTGGTGAACTTTGGGAGGTCAAAATCAAGAGCTCCGACACATGTTCAGTGTGCAAATTGAACAAAGAAAAAAAGATTGGTGAATTGACTTGTACCTGAACTTTAAAGGTGACTCAACCCTTTTTTTTAGTTGTGATATAGTGTCTTTGAGTTTAGTTGTTCCTGAGTCTCTCCGTAAGGCTGCACTTCTGAGTTATTTCTGAGATTTTGGATGAGTGAGATTATTTGCGTGTTTTGTTATTGTATCCGAAGCTTGTGTAAAGGATCGGCCTCTTCTGTAAGCGGAGCAGCAGCTCATTTGCATTTAAAGGGACACACAAAAACAGTGCATTTTTGCTCACACCCAAAAAGGGGCAAATTTGACAAGCTATAATAAATGGGGGACACCATAGATTTATATTACATCATGTGAACAGAAGCAGTAAGGTGAAGCTCATCTCTCTTTTTTCCATGTAAAACTGTATTTATTACTACACCAATTGAACCTTAGTGACATGGAGGGTAAAAGTTAGCAAATCTACGTGCATGGAAAACATTCTGCTAGCTAATGAGAAATGTGTATAATTAAAATTAGTATAAATTTTGTATTGGTGGATCAACCAAAAGCAAAGTATAATTTCTTACTGGTGCATGCCTTGCGTTTTTACCGTTTAGACGGGAACGCGATGGTGGAGCGTTTTTAAGATTTCCACTCTGGAGGGTGGTTTAACTTTTTTGCGTTTTTAAGCCCCAAAAACGCCGTCGCCGTGTAAACGAAAGGCACATCCGATAAAATATTTTTACGTTTTCAGCCGCAAGCGTTCTTGTTGCTGTGCGCTACTGTTTAAGGAACAGAAAGACTGTCTTGCTGTAAAGAAATAAAAGAAAGTAGAATGGTATTTCTCATGATGTGTTGTTTTCTGCAGGTCGTAGCAGAAAAACTGGCATCTTTGTGCTTCTAGGAACAGTCTGCATGATTATTTTCATCATCATGACTTCTGTCATCTGTGAGTGGTTAACATCATACTTTGAAAGTGTTGCGTTGTAAAATATTTGCATTTTAAAAAGTAATGCAAACATTTTTTTACAGCCTTTCATTATGCGAATTACAAAAAAAAGTTTGTTTTTGTTCACAGTTTTTCATCAACAAAGAACATTCTCAGTGCTGGAGAGTTGGATGGACATTCATAGTTCCAATCAAACTTCAGTCAAACCTCAAGAGAAGAATATTGAGACCTTGATGACCAATCTTGCCTCTTCAATCACATCCAAACAAGAGGAAAACCAACAAAAGCTGGGTGAGATCTTTTTTTTAAATATAAATTATGGACAGTATTTAAATCCTCCAAAACCAACACATGTGTCATGATTATGTTGTGTTTTGTGTTAGTTTCATTCCTGTGTGTTCGTTTCATGTGATTCAGTTCACTTTTGTCTTAAGGGCCTTGCACACTGATTTCGAAATTCTCGTCTGAAATGTTCACATGCGTAATCAGTAATAAAGGTTACTGTCCCTGCAATCCCTGCTGCCCGCGTGTGCTTATCCATCCTTTCACCCATATTCTTTTTTTGGGGTTCAAAGAGATCATTGCGCAGACAACTGTTTTTTTTTTCACCGCCAATTTTGTCCCGACGTCCATTTTCAAATAGACAACTTCTATTTCGCGTCATTTCCCATTCCACTTCTCGCGTGTGTTTTCGAGACAAAATGTGGTTTGGGGACCGGATAGAGTCGTTGGGTGACAGCGTTGTTGTCAGCTCGTGTAGTGTGTAACCCCCTGATACAGATCATTTACGTAGTGTCACGTAGTGTGAACACCACAACGACTTCAAGACTCCAGAGCAAGTCATGTAGTCTAAACAGCACAGCGATCTGCCGACGTTTAAAGTTGTGTAGTGTGAAATAGGCATTGGACGAATCATTGCCGAAAACGATCCCCAATCACACAGATCCGTGAAAAGGATTACAAATAGTGGTTGACCGATATATCGCCATGGCCGAGTAAACTCCAAGTTTTTCTGATTTTTCTGGTGTTTAAAGTGGGACTTTTATTTTGACGGGCAGCGCTGAAAACACCAGAACGGCAGCGCGCGCCTGATCACACAGCGCTCACTCACATTCTCCGTCTTCAGTAGTTTTCGATCTCTGTCAGTCATATCTAATACTTTGTTTGACAGAACTGGTAAACAAATTAAATGGTATACAAAAAGTAAAGCGTTTGCTTTTATATTATTTGTAACAGAAAAGGCAAACAATCAGGCTAAAAAACTTTCTCGTTTGCCGTCAACATTCAGCAAATGCGCATCTACATCATTTAAACAAATCTCTGAATATCTAATAAACATTTAATTTCACAAAGCTTGCATATTTAATCAAATCAAGCTGTGATATCTTGTGAAGTGTGCATGTGTAGCGTAGCCTGCATAAACATGTAACTCAGGACATATGGAGGATACAAAATCAGTTGAGTTTGATTCTGTTGCAATTTGTTCACGGTTGACCCCCATTTTGGCTTAAAACGCCTGGACTAATGTCTGTCTGGGGTCAAATCTTTAATGCAATGAATGTTTTCATGATTTAAGTTTCTCAGCAGAACATGATTGTTAAAGGAACACGCTGACTTTTTGGGACTTCATCTTATTCACCGTATCCCCCAGAGTTAGATAAGTCCACACATACCTGTTAGATTTTGCTGTATTTGGCCGACCAGTGGTATGGGTGGCTCGCCAATGTATTAGATTTCTCTAATACATAAAATAAATGTATTATTAAAATAAATAAGCTTGACCAGAGTTCTTGTGGGGAGAAGAATTTATTTAAGGTTTGTAGTGTAGCAGTCCTTCAGCAGCGATGTTATCATTTCGTCCTTCAACTATCTTCACCCAAAGTTCTGTTTGTGAGACAAATAACAAAATAACGCAAACATTTTCCTATTTACATGTTGTGATTTGTATAGTCACAGAGTGTACAAAAAACAAAGTCATATGAGACACAGACATATTTTTAACCGTATAAATACTGGGAACTATATTCTCTGAAGGCGAAGCACTGCTACTTGGGCGGAGTGATAACCGCAGCACCTGAGACGCGCCGTGGTGAGGAGCAGCAGAGAGTTCGTTCAGAGCGCGTCTCAGGTGCTGCGGTTATCACTCCGCCCTATATTCAGGGGATATAGTTCCCAGTATTTATACGGTTAAAATATGTCTGTGTCTCATGTGACTTTGTTTTTTGTACACTCTGTGACTATACAAATCACAACATGTAAATAGGAAAATGTTTGCGTTATTTTGTCACTTATTTGGATTAGTATGCTAGCTGCAACCATTTACATCCAGTCTTTGTGCTAAGCTAGGCTAGCGGTGGGTGCGTCAAACAGACTTATAGCACGCACGGAGATGAAAAAGGTATGTATGAACTTATCTAACTCTGGGGGATAAGTTGAATAGCCTAAAGTCCCAAAAAGTCGGAGTGTTCCTTTAAAGGAACACTCCACTGTTTTTTGAAATAGAGCTTATTCACCGTCTTTCCTACATTTAGATAGGTGGGCAAATGCATTTTTGTCTCAGTGCATGCATTGCTTTAGTTTGGCAGGGTCGCCGCTAGCTTATCTTAGCATAATGAATGGATTCCTTTGTTGCCAGCAGCATGTCCTGAGTAAAAGTGATAAAAAATAAAAAAATAAAACCCCACCTAATTATTTCTTGTGGCCTGCGTATTCACAACGAGTACAAATAGCGATGCAGATATTGACTAGGTGATTTCCAAGGCAGATATTGACTAGGGACTATATTAGGGTGAAGCACAGGCGAAGCACTGCTACTTGGGCAGAGATATCATGTAAACACAAAGTAGTCTGTTTTTGCTTTATTTCTATCTATCTTTCTTTCTTTCTAACTGATCTTGATGATCCATCCATCCTTCCATCCATCCATGGTCATGTTAAAACATGCTAAATCATGCTAGCAATGTGGTAAACCAACTAGAAACATGATAAATCATCATAAACCATGCTAGAACATTTTCAAACTTTCTGGCTAGGCTTTTTCAAGCCAACTTAAAGTTTGTCTACGAACTTTACCATAGTTACACAATATTCTTTGGAAAGAGGAATGGAAAGTAGTTTGTTATTATACACCAATGCCCTGTTCACTGTCATTGCAGGAGCTGTTCTGAATGTGTTCTGGATTGAAGCAAGTAGCAGCAAAAGTTATGATGATCTATCAGAATACTGATAGTGGTGAAGAAATCGCGAAATTGGACATGGAATATGAACGGAAGACGACATTTAGCAAAGGTTTGCTATGATACTAAAGTGTATTTGATACAGAAATATGTATTATGAGAGAAAGACTTTTAGTTCAAGTACCTTAAATGCCTGGTTACACTTTATAATCACTTTAAATAAGAAAGGTACGAGAGGCTGTGCTGTCATGAATAAGTTGTTAGGCATGACGCAAAGCAATATATGATGCTTAACAAAGAAATTAACCTTCAAATTAATATTCAAAATAGAATTATTGTAGCATTTGATTCATTATTTGAATGAACATGAACTATTGAACTGAACATTGAGGCTAATGTGCGACTGTGAACATTTTGAACAAAGATACGGAGCCCTGAAGGAACATGGTGATTGAAAAAATATGAGATGCGAGGGAAAAAATATTGCCACATTCCCCCGAAAAACTTTGCATTTGCTCACAAAACCTTCCGTTGTAAAACTACTAATAACATTTTAAGCTTTGGAGTTCATCCTGCAACATAGATAACTAATCTTT
Organism: Phoxinus phoxinus; assembly: GCF_949152265.1. Taxonomy (NCBI): domain Eukaryota; kingdom Metazoa; phylum Chordata; class Actinopteri; order Cypriniformes; family Leuciscidae; genus Phoxinus; species Phoxinus phoxinus. The sequence goes on along the minus strand of NC_136878.1, from coordinate 3,276,424 downwards.
CTTTCTTTCTAACTAATCTTTCTTTCTTTCTTTCTAACTAATCTTTCTTTCTTTCTAACTAATCCTTCTTTCTTTCTTTCTAACTTTCTCACAAAACCTTTCTGTTGTAAAACTACTAATTAGATTTTAAGCTTTGGAGTTTATCTTGCAACATCCTGTAAAATACTTTCCTGATCATATTGCACATCACATTCACATTGATCCACATTGCATTCAAAATAGCAGTCTTTATCAGTTCTTGCTTTCTCTGGGAATTGAACCCATGACGTTGGTTTTGCTAGTGCTGTGCGCTACTTTTTAAGGAACGGAAAGGCTGTCTTGCTTTAAAGAAATAAAAGAAAGTAGAATGGTATTTCTCATGGTGTGTTGTTTTCTGCAGGTCGTAGCAGAAAAACTGGCATCTTTGTGCTTCTAGGAACAGTCTGCATGATTATTTTCATCATCATGACTTCTGTCATCCGTGAGTGGTTAACATCATACTTTGAAAGTGTTGCGTTGTAAAATATTTGCATTTTAAAAAGTGAGTAATGCAAAAAAATATATATAGTGGTATGCATGTTTACAGCCTTTACATTATGCTGAGTACAAAAAAGTTTGTTTTTGTTCACAGTTTTTCATCAACAAAGAACATTCTCAGTGCTGGAGAGTTGGATGGACATTCATAGTTCCAATCAAACTTCAGCCAAACCTCAAGAAAAGAATATTGAGACCTTGATGACCAATCTTGCCTCTTCAATCACATCCAAACAAGAGGAAAACCAAAAAAAGCTGGGTGAGATCTTTTTTGTTTTTATTATGGACAGTATTTAAATCCTCCAAAACCAACACATGTGTCAGGATTATGTTGTGTTTTGTGTTAGTTTCATTCCTGTGTGTTCGTTTCATGTGATTCAGTTCACTTTTGTCTTAAGGGCCTTGCACACTGATTTCGAAATTCTCGTCCAAAAATTTCACATGCGTAATCAGTAACAAAGGTTACTGTCCCTGCAATCCCTGCTGCCCGCGTGTGCTTATCCATCCTTTCACCCATATTCTTTTCTCTTTTTTCGGGGTTCTAAACAGATCAGTGCGCAAACAACTGTTTGTTTGTTTTTCACCGCCAATTTTGTCCCGACGTCCATTTTCAAATAGACAACTTCAATTTCGCGTCATTTCCCATTCCACTTCTCGCGTGTGTTTTCGTGACAAAATGTGGTTTGGGGACCGGATAGAGTCGTTGGGTGACAGCGTTGTTGTCAGCTCGTGTAGCGTGTAACCCCTGTTGCAGTTCATTTACGTAGTGTCACGTAGTGTGAACACCACAACGACTTCAACTCCAGAGCAAGTCATGTAGTCTAAACAGCACAGCGATCTGCCGACGTTTAAAGTTGTGTAGTGTGAAATAGGCATTGGACGAATCATTGTCGAAAACGATCCCCAATCACACAGATCCGTGAAAAGGATTCAAAATAGTGGTTGACCGATATATCGCCATGGCCGAGTAAATTTCAAGTTTTTCTGATTTTTCTGGTGTTTAAAGTGGGACTTTTATTTTGACGGGCGGCGCTAAAAACACCAGAACGGCAGCGCGCGCCTGATCACACAGCGCTCACTCACATTCTCCGTCTTCAGTAGTTTTCGATCTCTGTCAGTCATATCTAATACTTTGTTTGACAGAACTGGTAAACAAAGTAAATGGTATACAAAAAGTAAAGTGTTTGCTTTTATATTATTTATAACAGAAAAGGAAAACAATCAGGCTAAAGAACTTTCTCGTTTGCTGTCAACATTCAGCAAATGCGCATCTACATCATTTAAACAAATCTCTGAATATCTAATAAACATTTAATTTCACAAACCTTGCATATTTAATCAAATCCAGCTGTGATATCTTATGAAGTGTGCATGTGTAGCGTAGCCTGCATAAACGTGTTACTGCGAGTGACGATCCTTCATTTTAAAATGATAAAATATCCTGTTGTACAAACGGCTTTGTGTGTGTGGCCCCTTTAAGACTTGTTGCCCTTTTAATTGTGACGCAAAGGGTTCTGTGAGGAGAAATGCGAGCCGATCCAAGTTGAAGTGTTATGTGTGCGTGCATCCGATCCTATAAAGTGAGTTAATTCTTCTTATTAATATACACTTAGGAGAAAGTTTATGTTGTAATCTTGCATATAATGGTTGATAGTTGGAGTTGTTACTAAATTTGAGTGTTTGATCGTTTAACTAACGATCGTTACATGCATGATCATATTAATCTGCTGTCAAATTATGCAATTGCTTTTATTATAATAATGCTGTCATATTTTTATGTTGAGAGAGATTGTTTTTTCATGTTCAAGAAAGATGTCTGTAGTAAATTGCCAATATAAGTGTGAGTTATTTAGATCAAAGCATTTAGAGATTATAGTTAGATGGCCTATTCAGATGCTAATATGGCTAATCAAGAAGCTATTGTGTCACTCTTATTGCAATTAATATTCCACACAGATTGTGATATTGGATTGTTAAATAATTGGATCTGAAGTCTGTATTATTTACTCATTGCAATTGTTATTTATCTTTGTACAGACCACACACAAATATATGCTTCAGTAAAGACATCAAAGGAAAGAACTGTGGTTGACTGAGTTCCTGGGTTCTGATAGGCCCATCCAGGGCGAGTGTTGCTTATCCTGCAGTTCTTAAGAAATAACATTCAAATTTCCAATTCCAAATATAACAAATGGTCCTTCGAGCCGGATAACACTTCCCTGGATCAAGATGTCAGCCAGTTCAGCATCAGTAAACCCCTCGGTTCGCCCAAAGCGCCGTCCGGCCTATTTACAAGATTATGAGGTGGATTTCCCAAGGCTTCATAAATCAGCTTCACCAGTTAGTATGAGAGAACAAACAGTGGATTCATCTGATGACGATTACACTTCATCACGCATTGGAGTATCTGCAGCAAAACCTCAAAGAGTTCATAGTTTACCTGGTTTTTCTTCCCTTTCAAGACTGACTGTAAGGGATGAGCATCACGACCTAGCCTGACTACGTCAGACTTCGTACTTCCGCTCAATTTCATTTCGCTTCTGTACTCAGTCTGAGACATCGACATGTCTCTCAGTTTTCCTCCGGCCTGAAAACAGCCGGCCAATCAACGAACAGAGGGCGGGCTGAGAGCCGTGACGTAGACGCTAAGCGCCGAGTTTGAGATTGGGGAAATCGAAAACGACCGTATGTTCACTCCGGTATATGTTCACTCCGGTATTTCTCTCGATGGTTTCGTTTTCACATTATTTATAATGAATTTTTAATTAATCATTATTTATACTTATAATTTATATGAAGCAAAGCGAAGTAGCAGAGTTTGGTATTACCAGGCTAATCATGACCTCCCAAACCTTCTACATCAGCGCATTTCCAACTCTTCCCACCTGTCATCACCACAATGTCCGGATCGACAACTACAGTTTCGAATCCAATGCAGAGTCCCTTCCCCTTGGTGATGGATACCAGAGCGATCGGTCAGATGCTAGCTCTATAAAGTTGCAAAGGATCTCAGAGGAGAATGCTAGACTCCGTGAAACACAGCAGGCCATTAATGCTGACCTCAAACGAATCGAAACAGCCAAAGATGAGTTGATTCAGCTTTTAGACAGAGCTTGTAGTCTGCAAAGCCCTTTATCCACTCCTAAGATCCAGTCTAATCATCCATCAGTTAAATTCCACCATGCAGAGCATGTGAATGATGAAGACCGGCCAGAGCCTCCTCCACCCATCGCATATGAAGAGCCAGTAATTAATAATCAGCATGACAAGCAAAGGCTTTACAGCAGTACAAGGGACACACCAACTTTCACTCCCGGACTCACTTCAGTGGAGAAGACTATGGATTTCTGCCATCTAAGTCGGTATGATGAGCAGCTGCAGTATGGTCAGTACCCTGCCCAAATGATACGTCCTCAGTATGTTTATGACCACCCATGGGAATCATCCACACGTCCTAATACTGAACATCACAGAATGGCATCCTATAATGTGGCACCTCCCATGGCATCTACGGATCTGACTGAGAAACATTATAAAGGACCATGCCCCACCATCCCATATTTCCGCAACAAAGATCCAAGTGAGTTTGCCCGATTAAAAATGGCCTTAGACAACCTTTTGCCACCTGATAGTACTGAAATGTTCAAATATCAGGTCCTGGTCGACCATCTGAAATTGGACGATGCTTGCTAATAGCAGACTCCTTCTTGCACTCCCCTACACCTTATAGAGACACCATGAAGGCCCTCAATGAACGGTTCGGTCAGTCCCACCAGATAGCATTAAAAAGGATTGCTACTATTCTTGATTCTTCTAATATAAGCCGCAATGACCCATCAGCCTTTGAGAAGTTCTCCCTTCAAGTGCAGTCTCTAGTTGGTCTGCTAAAGACATTAGGACAGGCGGGTAGCATTGAGCTGCAGTGTGGGTCGCATGTTGCACGCCTCCCCAGTAAGCTGCCACCTGAAAGACGAGCTGATTTTCGCCGCCACATGTTACATCGGTCTGGGGTGACATACTCATTGATGGATCTGGCCGAGTGGCTAAAATATTAATCTTGGTGCCAAAGCTATGATGATCAGTCAGCAAGAGAAGATAGCCGGCCCAAACGAGAGTCTCGGGTAGCTCCATGGTCACGCCGAACCACTGCCACTGTACTGACTGGATCTGGGAACAGTGCTGAGGTAACAAACACTACATATTCTTCTGCAAAGGTTGATGAGAAGGCTACGAGTAGGCCTTCAGTATATTGTTCCTACTGTCAGAACTCTGAGCATGCATTCAGTCAATGCCCCAAAATTCCAACCCTCACCATAGATCAGCTCTCAGAGTGGATACGTGCCAATAGGAGATGCTGGCGTTGTGGTCTTGCTCATCAGGCTATCCACTGTTGTCTAAAGAAATCATGTCCGCTTTGTCAGAGAAAGCATCTACGAATCCTCCATGAGGTAAATGAGAGGCCTGTCATAAAGGCATCCAAAACAGAGGTTTGCCTAGTCAGCTCAGCATCACAAACGTTGTACCTGAACAAACCAGTCAGCAGTAATAAGGTTTTACTCAAAGTTGTCAGAGTACTCTTACACCATGGCAATTGCACACTGGACACATTCGCAATCCTTGATGATGGCTCTGAGCGTACGATGCTCCTGCCAGAGGCAGCCCAGAAGCTTGTCTTAAGAGTTACACAAGAAAGCTTAGCTCTGAGAACAATCCGTCATGATGTGCAAACCCTTGATGGAGCTTCAGTCTCATTCTCCATTTCTCCATACTACAATCCGAAGAAGCGATATCTCATATCCATAGCCTTTACTGCCCCACAGCTTGATCTTGTTGATCACTCTTACCCAATTCTCAAGCTGCAGAAGCAATACAAACACTTGATTGGACTACCACTTCAGCATTTTGAAAAGGCAAAACCTCTTGTCCTTTTTGGTGCAGATCAAACTCACATAATCTCACCAATTGAGCCAGTAAGACTTGGTCCACCTGGGGGTCCAGCTGCAATAAGAACCAAATTAGGATGGACACTCCAGGGCCCGACCAGCCTGTTGGAGCAGAGACTTAAGCCAAACCAGCGTCTCCACATATCCATTCCTCTCAGCACCAAAGAAATGTTCAAGAATGTTGAAAGGCTGTGGCAAGTGGATGTTTTGCCATTTCAGAATGAAAAGGAGTGCACAAGATCCAAGCAGGATCAAAGGGCCATTGAGTTACTGGAAACTAAGACCGTTCATGTAGAGGTAGATGGAATACGTCGATATGCAACACCCTTGTTGCGCAAGTGTGACATGCCCTATCTTCATGCCACTATGGAAGCTGTCATGCCACGCCTACGAAGTACTGAGAGGAACCTCGCAAGAGACCCGAAACAAGCTGAAGCTTATTCCTCAGAAATCCAGAAATTGGTTTAGTCCGGAGCTATCAGAAAGATCCTTCCAAAAGATATGGAAAGAGACGGTGAATCCTGGTTCATTCCACACCATATGGTGCGCCACAATGAAATGAATCATGTGGTGTTTGATTGCTCCTTCCAGTTCAGTGGCCTCAGTTTAAATGATTCACTCCTCGCTGGGCCCACCTTGGGTTCATCACTTCTTGGGGTCTTACTCCGATTCCGTGAGCATGCAGTGGCCATCAGTGCAGACATCCGGGGCATGTTTCATCAGGTCCGCCTTCTTCCAGAAGATAGACCACTTCTTCGGTTTGTCTGGCGTGACTCAAAGGAGAAGGGTCCACCTGATATCTTTGAATGGCAATTTCTGCCATTTGGCACAACCTGCAGCCCCTGCTGTGCTACCTTTGCCTTACAACGGCATGTGAAAGAACATAGTCAACCTGATGAAGACGTGAGATTCTCAGTCGAACGGTGCTTCTACGTTGACAATTGCTTGCAGAGCTTGTCATCACCAGAGGAGGCTAAGCAGTTGGTTGACAAGCTGAGGGAGCTGTTAGCTGAAGGAGGCTTTGAGTTGAGACAATGGGCCAGCAATGTGCCATCTGTCATTCACCATCTTCCACGTGAAGCAAGATCGGATGGTCTTGAACTCTGGCTAGCCCATGAAAGGACAGATGTCCAGGAGTCCACATTGGGTCTTAGCTGGAATTGCCCTGTGGATGTCCTGACGTACCGTCAACAAGATTCAACAAGACATTTTCTCCTGGCTGTACCCAATGTTTAGATCTGTTGTGGTATTTATGCAAATTAGCACATCTGTAATTAGATTATGCACCGTTTGTCCATGTTAACAAACAATTAAAAAAAACTTGTAATACAATTTTTGTTTGTCTTGATATAAATAATCAACTCAGTAATTTTCATGGTGATATCTAAAGGTTAAATTTTTACCCTATTCATGTGAGAAAAATAATGAACAGGCGTATGAATAGGATATATTTGGGTCTTTTTCTGAACTTTCACCTAATGGGATTCTTCTGGGCTTTTTTCCCCCTTTCTCAGGACATATGGAGGATACAAAATCAGTTGAGTTTGATTCTGTTGCAATTTGTTCACGGTTTACCCCCATTTTGGCTTAAAACGCCTGGACTATAATGTCTGTTTGGGGTCAAATCTTTCATGCAATGAATTTTTTCATGATATAAGTTTCTCAGCAGAACATGATTGTTAAAGGAACACGCTGACTTTTTGGGACTTTAGCTTATTCACCGTATCCCTAACTCTCGTCTCCTCACCGCGGGGCTTCTCAGGCACTGCGAGCAAATCCCTCCACCCAAGTAACAGTGCTTCGCCTTCTGAGAATATAGTTCCCAGTGTGTATACGGTTAAAAGATGGTCATGTGACCTTGTTATTTCTACACGCTGTGACTATGCAAATCACAACATGTAAATAGAAAAATGTTGGCGTTATTTTGTCACTTATTGGGAGCAGTATGCTAGCTGGAGCCATTTACCTCCAGTCTTTGTGCTAAGCTAGGCTAGCGGTGGGTGCGTCAGACAGAGTTACGACACGCACGGAGATGAGAAGGGTATGTGTGGACTTATCTAACTCTGGGGGATACGGTGAATAAGATCAAGTCACAAAAAGTCGGCGTGTTCCCTTAACCACCTCTTCTCTTTGACACTAAATAAATAGTCTAAGATTTTCTTATAATCAGGCTGATATATTGTTCTGTTTGGCTTTTGTCTCCAGTTAAAGCGGGCATGTCAAACTCACTGGCGGATGTCAAGAATACAGTGGAGGAACTGAGATCAATAGTTCAAGCTTTGTCTTATAAACTATCATTAACCAGTGAGTAAACTCTAAATTAAAGGTGCAAAATTGTGCTTATGTAATTCCTGTTTTAATGCTGTTATTTTGTTGGTGGAGTAAGAGGTGGAATAAATGATGACAGATTTTTTTGTCTGAGAACTTAAGTGTAGGGATGTCCTGATACCACTTTTTCCAGGCCGATTCCGATACCGATACTTTCATTTTTGGTACTCGCCGATACCGATACCGTAACCGATACCTGTATTTTTTATTTTCAATTAATTTAATTCATGCATTTGTCATTTTTAAATGTATTGGTAGAGAAACCAAAAGAATGTCAAATCATATTTGTTTATTAAATGTAAACTTAATTTGATCATCAAATATATTTAATGCACTGCATATTCATTACTGTATAAATTAAATATAGATGGATCTTTTTGTGAAGTTACAAAAAAAGGTAGTCAAGAGTTAATCCTTTGTCTGGTTAACATTAAAACACAGCAGCAGATTAATTAAACTGCTGCCCCTTTAAGACCGAACGCACGGACCCTATTTAAATTATACGGTCTACGTTCACTTGACATATAATATACTTTGTTTACTAGAATACTCGCCAAGACGGACGTTTTTACATAGTTTTGTGTGAATTCATCCGTACAAGCGCAATACGTGAAAGAATTCCACTCAGTGTTCGCGCGCTGTCTGAGGCGATGGTTTTCGGGGCGCGCGCTTTGGATGTTTGAAGTTCATGTAACTTCTTGACCTGCAAATGTCCTGTAATAATGCAGGCAACCACTCGTTAAACATAAATAAGGTAACAGTTCATGTTTTACTTACATATACGATTTAGTTTTAATCCAAATAACACGTGCTGAGTGAACGATCAGCAATCCAGAGCATTCAACAGAATTGCGCTCTCTCTCTCTCTCTCTCTCTCTCTCTCTGGTCAGTTAATGTTAATAATAAGCTACATGCCTCGTTTTACTTTCTTTGCCATTGACATCCGACTGAACTACAAACTTTCCACTGACGTCTGATGCGCTCGACCAGCTCGCGCTTCGGTGCCGCGGCGCGCTCAATCCACTGCGCGTTTTTCTCTTATCAGCTCGCGCACCACAGCTATATAGGCGTTACTATATTTTGTTTAATATTTCACTAATATGATACATTTACTTCATAGACAGCCTTCTTTTTTATCCCCATTATAATTTCTGTTGTCAGTGCTTCTTTGTCTGGACACAAACACTGTACACACGCTGCCTGGTATCGGTTGTTGGTATCGGGGCGTTTTTACGAGTACGAGTACAAGTACATGAGCTCAGTATCGGGCCGATACCCGATACTGGTATCGGTATCGGGACATCCCTACTTAAGTGTTAATTTAGTCTTGTCCTCTACATAGACTCGCTTGTATCCGGCTGTACTGACACCGAGTGGATCCCGTTCAGCAACAGCTGTTACCTGTTCTCTGGTCACTCAATGAACTGGACCGAAGCTAAAGATTACTGCGAAGAGCAGGGCGCGTTACTCTTGAAATTAGAAGAAGGCTCTGAGAAGGAGTGGGTGAGTAACAGAAACACACACATACACACTCTCACAAACACTCTTTTCCTTAACCCTTTCAAGCGCATGGTCACTGTGAGAAACCACCTTTTTTTTCTACCTCTCATATTGCTTTATAATTTAAAGCAGGAATGTTTCCATTTTTTAGGGTGTTTTAAGTAGCGGACAGGAGTTAATGTTTTCGCTGTAAGTGTTATGGAAGAAAAACGATAAATGCTAATTTAAAATAAAAAAATAAAAAACAGAACATGAGGATACAAACATTGTCACATCACGCAGCAGTAGCGCTTCTATCAACAAAAAAACTGAATAAAATCATATATGTACCAAATCACTGGGTGTCTGTGCACGAAAGGGTTAATACACTTTATTCTGCCTTTCAGTATTTTTTTATATCTCTCCTCCTAGGAATTTGTTACCCATTTGGCCAAACCACTTCAATACTGGATCGGTCTAACGGATCAGACCACAGGCCAGTGGAGATGGGCGGATGACACTCCTTGCACCATGGACAAAGTGTGAGTTGAATTATGCAGCCACAGTTTTACATATCAAATTCATTTTCCATGATTGCCATTCCCTTACAAACAGCTGTATCCACAGCTTCCACAGGATATCTTAAAGTTATTCCCCTCAATTATTGCCCTTTGTAAACGAAAGTAGGGAAGCAATCAATTCAAGATGCAACTTTTTTTAAACAACCTTTCAGCCATTTGAATAGTTGTTGTATGGACATGGGATTAAATGACCATAAAATTAACTTTAGTTTAGAACTTTAGATAGAAAGTCAGAGAGTTTTTCTATATGCATTTTTTGGCTTTATGTTACAGACACTGGGGACCTGGGCAGCCGAATGACTGGCAAGGACATCCACAAGAGGGAGGAGAGGACTGTGCACAGATATACAGAGATATGTTTATTCATGACAACCACTGCTCCATCAAAAAGAAATTTATATGTAAAGGACCGAAGGATTCTTAATAGCAACCCGTTTGTGTGTTGCTTCAAGAACACATTTGTTGTGTTTTATTTGTTTCTTTATTCATTTATAATCCTTTAATCAATTATTTAATTATTCCATTCCATTTTAATCATTTTTATTATATTACTTATTTCCCTTGCTCTCAGAATGCTTGCTGTTGTAGTTTAATCTTATGATTGTGTGGTTTCAGGAGATATTTGTGCTCACAAGTTAAGAGATTTTTAGTGTCACAGGACAATGCTGTGAAGCAGTAATTTTCCATTGCTTTTTCTAAGCGCGTATAATCGCGGAACCATGAATATGCAAATTAGCCCCGCCTCCACTCACTCACTTACTCACACCAGCTAAGAAATCCACTCACTCAACTTTACTGACTTTTTTACAACAAAAAATTAACTATCACTAAACTTACTTAAACTGGACTGCGACGCTATTTTCTTCTAAACAAACTTTGCTACATTATTTTTTCTTGTTATCTCTGTAAATCTGCTTTGAAACAATCTATATTGTAAAAAGCGATATATAAATAAAGGTGACTTGACTACTGTAGTAAATCCAAACGTCTCCATTGACTTTGCATTACGTGAAGCTGCCTCCTTGTCATTTCTTGCTTCTAACAAAAATAAAAACAATGTCTAAAAGCTGCTGTGTGACGAGATGTACAGCAAACAAGCTAAATAAACCCAGAAATACGTTTTTATAAGCTGTCGACCCCAAAAAACGAGCGTTTAAGGGCATAAAAGTGGATTTATGAATTTGCACATGGTTTGTCTTAAAGGAACCGTATGTAAGAAATGTATTTCAATGAATCATAAAATGGCCCTGATATGTCAGTAGACATTAAGAAATCATGTTCATTTCAAATACTTATATCACTGACAACAGTAGTCCGGCCAGGATATTGTCATTTAAAAGAGAAGTTGCAGCGCTCAACTGATGTTGTTGTCGTCATGTTGTGTTTTGGCCTGATGCGCCACCCTCCACCTATCGACCAATCACGAAGTCAGTAGTGTTTCGGCATCTGGGTTGCCAGCTCTGCTCTAGTCTTGCCATTGGAAGCTCCTTGAAGCAGCCAACGTTCCTGCTGGATCCTGCAGCCTATCTGGCAACCTCGAGTCAGGGGGAGGAGGAGGGGATACACCGCTCTACAGTCATTAGGAAGTGATTGCAGTACCAGTTTTGGCCACAATACGGTTTCTTTAAAGCTACAATATGTAAAAAAAAAATCACTGCTAGGGGTCGCAAAGGTTTATGACGCACTGACGAGCTGAATGCTGGGACTTGCTGTCAAGCTGATGGATTTAATAATGTTAATGGATGAGTGAAAACATTCATGTTTTTTAACATTACTGTGGTATGAAGCAGGTCGCGATTGCTAATAATAGACAGATATCACACGCAAGTCCCGCGGATATAAAGGAAAAAGGATTAATTCTACCGAACTATTTGTTTTACTTATTTGTTTATTTATTTGACGAATTAAACTTGTGAGGTAACGCAGCGCTGTCTCACTTGGTCTAACGTTACACTATCACACTAAACAGCATGTATTGAAAGTTATAATGTTATTCTATGTGTTAGTTCGTTTGCTATATGAAACTAGCAGCTTACTAGTAAGCTAGATCAACATTAGAATAACATACAGATCATCTTCTAACATTTCATCATGCTGAGCTATATATACCATTGATTTGATTTATGTACATTTGCTCACCTGTCTAATAAAGAATGTTGAGGAGCGGCGTCGCTGTGACTCGTGAAGCTCTGTCAAGTCCACGCATTAAACTTTAGTTTACAAAGACGTGAATCTCACCGAGTGGTCGGGGATGTTCACTGATATGCTCACACAAAAATCGCTGCAACAGGTTTTATCGTAGTTTTTGTCCAACTCCATTGACTTGTTTTGGATGTGCTGTGAGGACAGCAGCATGTGTCCACATTTTTATCTTAAAGGAACACTCCACTGTTTTTTGAAATAGGGCTTATTCACCATCTTTCCTACATTAGAGCATTTTTGTCTCAGTGCATGCATTGTTTTAGTTTGGCAGGGTCGCCGCTAGCTTAGCCTAGCATAATGAATGTTGCCAGCAGCATTTCCTGAGTAAAAGTGATAAAAAAATAAAAAATAAAACCCCACCTAATTATTTCTTGTGGCCTGCGTATTCACAACGAGTACAAATAGCGATGCAGATTAAGACTAGGCGATTTCCTAGGCAGATATTGACTTGGGACTATATTAGGGTGAAGCACAGGCGAAGCACTGCTACTTGGGCATAGATATCATGTAAACACAAAGTAGTCTGTTTTTGCTTTATTTCTATCTATCTTTCTTTCTTTCTTTCTAACTGATCTTGATGATCCATCCATCCTTCCATCCATCCATGGTCATGTTAAAACATGCTAAATCATGCCAGCAATGTGGTAAACCCAGTGCTTAATTTGTAAAGTGGGAGGTCCCGGAGCGCAGAGGGGGGGTGGATCCGGCGACTTAAAACGGGGGTTGGAGGTAATGGAACAAAAAAAATTTACACTGCCTATGTAGCTTCTAAAAATAATAATATATATATATGTAATATATAATATATAATAATATGATAATGAACTAGTTCATGTTCATAGTTCTTTTTTTTATGAACTAAATTCACACATCTAAAAATGAACTAGTTCACGTTCATTTGTTAAATTCTTTTTACAAAGATGTAGGCTATTATTAATAATAATGTTATTTCAACACAATATCTCGTTATTTCGAAATAATATGTGTGCGTGCATCTGTAAATCCGGTGACACGTGTATTGATTTTTATTAATAAACAAGTATTTTCTCTAAAAGTGTCGACTCGGCTGCAAAGATGAAGTTGACGATCGCCATCTCCGTGTGAACGCGCTTATAGAGAGAAATGAACATAAATAAGCGGATTAGCTACTACATAATCAGAGAGTAGCCTTTTTCTTTTTTTCGTTTTGAATTATTTCGTTTAAAGACATTTCAAGCTTTGTGTATTTGATGTATTTGTCATGTCTGTGTGAGGCATACACTGAGTTTCGTTAAGTTAGGATGTGCTCTAGTTCACGTGCGCAAGTGAGCGCGCGGGCGCCTCCGTTATATTTGTTTCGTCGGCCTATTCATTAAATACAGGCAATTGGTTGATGAAAAATTTATTAAAATTAAGATACAATTTATACAAAACGAAATTCACTTTAAAGAAAGGCTTTCTATAACAACTTCAACGGTCAAAATCATGTCTGACCCGCTCCATGTCTCATATTCCGCATCCTATTTTACTCGGTCATGCTGTTCACTTTTCATAAATCAACATAAATGGAAAAAAAAAAAAAACATTATAATATTTTAACAAATATGAAACACGCTTTTTTAATGGCTACAACAGTAGGCTATATGCCTACATAGCACTCTCTATTTGTACAAATTTATGCACATTAATTTAATTCTGAATTTTGCACACACAAGTTGAAAGGCATTTGTTCAAATCAAGTTCACGGATAATTGTGCGTGCATTTATTAGCCTAATCATTATGATACTAAAATCCTAACAAATAGGCTATGCTAGGCCTATGTACAAAAAATCAGATGAGCCCATAATATGAACGGTTAAGCATTTTCCTCCCATAGAAAACCATTGGCCTATAAGAACGCTTAATGTGGCTTAATGCAGATTATATTGTCCCCTTATTATGTCGAAATAACGAGATATCGATACTAGACTACTGTGTCCACCGTGGTCTCCTTTTTGATCAGCGGAAACGATTTTTGCTTTTTTGGGATCTGACTGTCCAGCGTATTTGAAAAAGTTAAGCAAACTTTCCTGTCTTTTTGACATTATTTTAGTGACACAGGAGGTGCCGGATCCAATAAAAAAGGTTCCGGATCCAATGTCGGAGGTGACGGAACATGTTCCGGCGTGTTCCGGCTCAAATTAAGCCCTGGGTAAACCGTACCAGAAACATGATAAATCATCATAAACCATGCTAGAACATTTTCGAACTTTCTGGCTAGGCTTTTTCAAGCCAACTTAAAGTTGGTCTACGAACTTTACCATCCAGTTACACAATATTCTTTGGAAAGAGGAACGGAAAGTAGTTTATTATTATACACCAATGCCCTGTTCACTGTCATTGCAGGAGCTGTTCTGAATGTGTTCTGGATTCTCTAGGAAGCAAGTAGCAGCAAAAGTTATGATGGTCTATCAGAAAACTGAGAGTTGTGAAGAAATCCTGAAATTGGACATGGAATATGAACAGAAGACGACATTTAGCAAAGGTTTGCTATGATATTAAATTGTATTTGATACAGAAATATGTATTATGAGAGAAAGACTTTTAGTTAGATGTACAACTACCTTAATGTCTGGTTACACTTTCTAATCACTTTAAGTAAGAAAGGTACAAGAGGCTGTGCTGTCGTGAATAAGTTGTTAGGCATGACGCGAAGCAATATGATGTTTAACAAAGAAATAAACCCTCAAATTCTATTCAAAATAGAATTATTATAGCATTTGATTCATTATTTGAATGTACATGAACTATTGAACTGAACACTGACGCTAATGTGTGTTAATGACTACTGTGAACATTTTGAACAAAGATACGGAGCCCTGAAGGAACATGGTGATTGAAAAAATATGAGATGCGAGGGAAAAAATATTGCCACATTCCCCCGAAAAAATTTGCATTTGCTCACAAAACCTTTCCGTTGTAAAACTACTTATAACATTTTAAGCTTTGGAGTTTATCCTGCAACATAGATAACTAATCTTTCTTTCTAACTAATCTTTCTTTCTTTCCAACTATCTTTCTTTATTTCTTTCTAACTAATCTTTCTTTCTTTCTAACTAATCTTTCTTTCTTACTTACTTTCTAACTAATCTTTCTTTCTTTCTAACTTTCTCACAAAACCTTTCCGTTGTAAAACTACTAATTACATTTTAAGCTTTGGAGTTTATCCTGCAACAACTGAATGGATGAAGGCGTGACGTGTTTCGTAAAATACTTTCCTGATCATATTGCACATCACATTCACATTGATCCACATTGCATTCAAGATAGCAGTCTTTATCAGTTCTTGCTTTCTCTGGGAATTGAACCCATGACGTTGGTGTTGCTAGTGCCGTGTGTGTGTAGGGGTGTGCGATATTACGATTTTTGATCGTGGTCGATTAAAATGTCTCCACGATCTGCTTTTGAAGAAATATCGTAGGATCGTCCATTTTATCAGTTTGCATTTCTGGCGCCTCCGTCTCAACATACTGTACAGCGAGACGTATATCCACATGAAATGCAGAGGAACGGGACACTGTAGTTCATAAAAAGGAATTATTTGTATGTGCAAATAATTTAAAGCCTTGCCGGTTAAACATGTCATTCGCTGCTGATGCGCTATTCTAACGGGCGCTTTTCTTTTGAAAGTCTCTGGGGTACATCCACTGTTTGGTTACCCACATTCCTCCAAATAACTTTTATTTTCAACAGAAGAGGGAGACTTATTCGGGTTTAAAGCGGCTTGAGAGAATTTTAATTTTTGGGAGAACTATCCCTGTTAATAAAACAACAAAATACAAAGAGCATCTCACTCACTCTTGACTGAGAACTTTAATAGTAGCTTTAATAAGAATCAATGTAAAATTTATATAGTGAAGTCGATGTTGTGTTTTATTTTCATATTTGTTCATTTAATTACTTTCTTCAATGCTGTTAAATACACCTGTAGCTGAAAAAATAAAGCACTGTTTTTTTTATTTGTATATTAAGTTGTGTATGTGTATCTTTGTTCTTAATTTTTAATAACAAAGACAATGACAAATATTTTTTATCTTCGCCACTTTGGCCTAAATGTCTGCCATTCTTTTCTATTTTATATGTTGTTACCTAAGGCTTTGTTTTTAAAATAGGGACATTAGTTTGGCTGTGATGCTCAGTCACTTGCAAAATAGTAAAACCAACATGAAAAGGAATCGTGATAAAATCGTGAATCGTGATTTTCCTGAAAAAAATCGTGATATGATATTTTTGCCATATCGCCCACCCCTACGTGTGCGCTACTGTTTAAGAAACAGAAAGGCTGTCTTGCTTTAAAGAAATAAAAGAAAGTAGAATGTTATTTCTCATGGTGTGTTGTTTTCTGCAGGTTGTAGCAGAAAAACTGGCATCTTTGTGCTTCTAGGAACAGTCTGCATGATTATTTTCATCATCATGACTTCTGTCATCCGTGAGTGGTTAACATCATACTTTGAAAGTGTTGCGTTGTAAAATATTTGCATTTTAAAAAAGTGAGTAATGCAAAAACAAAAAAACAAAAAAAACATAATAGTGGTATGCATGTTTACAGCCTTTACATTATGCTGATTACAAAAAAGTTTTCGTTCACAGTTTTTCATCAACAAAGAACATTCTCAGTGCTAGAGAGTTGGGTGAACATTTATAGTTCCAATCAAACTTCAGTCAAACCTCAAGAGAAGAATATTGAGACCTTGATGACCAATCTTGCCTCTTCAATCACATCCAAACAAGAGGAAAACCAACAAAAGCTGGGTGAGATCTTTTTTTTATATATATTATGGACAGTATTTAAATCCTCCAAAACCAACACATGTGTCATGATTATGTTGTCATACCTGCAAACTCAGAAGGTCTGAAAAAGGTGACACATTACACAAGTTTGGTAGGGGCTACAATCTTGCAAGTAAATATATAAGATGTACAAAATCATATTTTAGGATACCTAACATGTCTGTGATATTTGTTTATTTGTCTTGCCTCAAGCTATAATGCAAATCGATTTGTAAAATTTGCAGATTCATCTATGGTAGCTTGATATTATAATATTGACGATATATGGTTATTATATCTACCACTCAAACATTGCAATGAAGTATCATATAGATTCAGTAAAACGGTAACCAATAGACTAGGCTACTATAATGACGCTGGCTTGTAAACGTGAGCATCGCGATCATTTGTCGTTTGAAAAAAAATAAAACCCATGAAATTATATTCATATGATTTGCTGAAATATATGCCACTGTACCTGGATGAAGACATTTCACACGCGACGCAAGCAGAACACCTGCATGTGAACTCCTCCTACAGTGTTCAGGGTTATCATGGTTGTCAACAAATGCACGTGCATGTATGACAGAGTTTACGACAGTAGTAGAGGACAATACTGTTTCCCAACTCTAGGGGGACCCCGAGAGCAAAAGTTACATGTTGTTGCTTTAATAAAGCTGATCTAGTGTTAGTGATCAAGGGCCCGTTTTACTTTAGAATGTCTCTAAAATTTCCAAACCCATATACTCCCGGATAAAACATCTATTAAAGGGCACCTATTATGACATTTAAAATGTTCCTAATGTTGTTTAGGGAGTCCCCAACAACAGTTTTACAGGCATGCAATTACAAAAAACACTTTTGTTTCCGTATAATATGCATTTATTTTTACCTGATTTGCTCACCGACTCCCAAATGATTCGTTCAACGACTCGTTTTTCAAACCCCTCCTTTGCGCGACGCTAATCTGCGATTGGTCAGATGACCCAGCAGTGTTTACAGAGATAATACTTATTGTTTAACACGGAGTACAATGATGCTTTTATCAATTAAATCGTGTTATAATAATTATTATAGTCCACTGCTTTGTAGTTTGTAGTAAAAAAACAAAAAATAAGATAAAGAATTTAATGTTATGTTAGCGAGCATAGCCCAGAGTTTATATTGTAAAAGCACAATCAGTCTTTGTTTGCGTTAGCCCGATGCATAAACATAACGTTTTTACAAAAAAAAAATGCAGTTACGTTACTACGAGGTATTATTCTATTCTTTAAGACAACTCCGAAAACAACGACAAACACTTCACACATCTCAATACAATTGTCATTGAAGACCTAGAAGCTAAACGGTGCTTACACAACAAACAAAATAATTATTAAGCATGCTACATAAAACATAAAAGCAACAATTATTAATAACACTTACAGGTTGTGATACGGAGGAGGAAGCTGATGCAAATACACTTAGAAATGAACCTTCCTTCAACATCAGCCGAATCGCGAATCCAAGTTTGATTGCATTTAAAAAGCAATCGTCTTCAAAATGGCGCCAACAAAGCACAAGGCTCGGACTATACTTCTGTGGTATAGTTATATGAATTGTAGCCACTTAGTCTTCAAATGCTCCTCCTTGGGCAGATGAAAAAAGTTGTCTTTTGAGTCGCACTTCAGAACACAGCGTCTCGTCGCCATGATGTTTCCCTGCTGGCCTTGGAGCGCAATAAGTGGGCGTATCGTATTCAAATAACTTGACAAGTTGACGTCATCTAGTCAGAGAAAAAGCTTCGGTCTTCTAACGATTCATAAAAATGACTCAGAGTCGACTCTTACTTTTGAAAGACAATAACTTTATATACGGTGCACTTTCATATTTCAAACTTTGCAGGATGTTTTTGTTCACTTAGATCTATGTTACACACTACATGAAAGGTAAATTTCAAAATTCCATAATAGGGGCCCTTTAACCTGTAGGCTGTTAATATATTGATTTTAAAGTTTGAACATATGTACAGATACAGATTTAACTACTGTGACTTAAAAATTCTTAAAATAAATAAAACCACTTTTCCTAAAGTAGAACACAGTCTTCTTTTCAATTAATGATATATGCATTCTTTATAACTAATTGCATACATAATTTTTTATTCTTTCAAGCAGACATATTTAAATTAATTAAATATAATTAATCCTTAAAGCTATTAACGAGCAGAGAATGCTTTTCTTTTTCTTTTGTTGCTTGATCAATAGTAAGGACACAGACCGCATTAGGTTTAACGTATTACCCACTGTCACTTTAAGACATCGGATCATTTCCAATGACATGCGGATCCAGAATTGCACATCCGACAGGCCTACACTCACAACTGTTTAAGATATAACCGACATAATTTACCTGAATACTCTCCAAAACCGACATTTAGACATAATGTTGTGTATTTGTCCATTCAGACACGAAACAGAGCTCAATTCAGTACTCGCGCGCTGTATAGGTGTCTATGGCTGCACGCTTCGGGTCGGGTGTGTGCGTGCGTGCGCATAAAAAAGATGAGACATGATGATGAGACATGCAGCGCATGCCAACTTGTGTCCCGCTGGGTAAATTACATCAGCTCGTTACAGTTTGTGCGCATCTACCACCAACGCAGGAAATCAGTTCTGAATGGATCGCTTCCCAAATCGTCACTATCTAACATTTTCGTCTAGTTTATTTGTTGACGAAAATGTCAATAGATTTTCGTCATTCTAAACTAGTTTTTATAATTTACTTCGTCTCGTTTTCGTCTGTGAAAAATGTCGTTGATGAAAATGATGCAAATTATTCGTCAACGAAATTAACACTAATGCAGTGGAGGAGATAGCCTTGCCAATTCTTCACATTGAACTAACATTGTAGGCTAACAGTAACAACACAATTTGCTGATCTCACGTTAGCTGACTAGCCGACAAGCTTACTTACTTACCAATATAACGTTAATGTTAAACATGTTAACTAACAACAACGTTAGAGAAAACAATTATATTGTTGACAGATAACAGGACTTAAAGGGCATATTGCAGGTTAGAGTACCCAGTGAGCCAATGTATAGAACAATAATGTAGGAACTAGATTTAAATATAAACATATACTTATAAAACGTTATTTAGGCTTCTGGAGTCGTTTTTGTGAGAAAATTTTACTTCCGCATTTGAAAACCGCCAAACCGGAAGTGACGTATCATGAGGGAGAGCGGTCAAAGTAAACAATAGGAAAGCAACAGCAATGGATCGCAATGACAGTTCGGACGCTGAGGAAATTGTAGCCTAAATGTTTACTCGTATGACAGACCTCAGCCATATAATTATGAGCCTTATATGAAGCCAAGAGAGTAGACAGGTCAGGATTAGACAAAACAGCGGTCAGAGGAGACGCATTGAGCTGTGGTGTGAGGAGAACAGGGCAGGAGTCGGGTCTCGATGAGAGAACAGTGTTAGCTTATAGACGTATTCACGTTAGCCGACGATATGTATAACACTATGCTCAGATCACAATATTGTAATTATGTGTCAGGCAATAGCAAAGCTAGTATTTAGACCCTTACCTGCACGTGTATGTCAGCCATTAGGAGACAGTTTCTAGAGAAAGAGGGACATTATAAAGGTTTTGAATGGCCCCATTTGGTGATAATGAATAAAAAAATAATCACAATCACAACTTTCTTACTGTATAAAAACTTTATATGTAGAAGCAGCCAACACAAACATTAAAATTCGGAGTACAGATTGAAAATGAACATAATATATTATATTATAATAATAATAATAATAAGTGTCGGCTGCAGACTTGCAAGACATTACAAGTTTATGGAGGATACGTTAATGAATTAAATTAAGACAAGGCACATTTTGTAAAACAAATGTACAATAAGTGATCTCTGACGGATCCGTGAGCGTCATGTTTCCCACCGGTGGCCGACCCACATGCTGACGGCGGACCGGGCGACCCGATGAAGGAGCCGGGACAATGTGCACATATCGCCGTCATCATATAACGTAACGTTAACTCATCATATCGCCGGGATTATAATCATGCAGTCTATAGTGAACGCTACACACTACCGCGTTTTTCAAAGCAGACGCAGAAGCGAAGGCCGTCTCTTACCCTGCACAAAACGCACACAAACACGGAAGAAAGCACCATCCTTTTTCTTGTTCGGAAACCTGTGGACTCGATGTTCTGACAGGCCATAATTCACAGTCATTTATCACGATAATTATTAATTGAAATACAATAACCACCGAAAACACAGTGAATCACGACCGCTTCAACATAATACCAGCCTATTCTGCACTGAGCGAACGCAGCGCCCGGCAAACGACTCCCCATTGTGACGTAATATGACGCGGTGGTGAAAAAAAAGCGTTTTTTCAACACGGTC
Organism: Phoxinus phoxinus; assembly: GCF_949152265.1. Lineage (NCBI taxonomy): Eukaryota > Metazoa > Chordata > Actinopteri > Cypriniformes > Leuciscidae > Phoxinus > Phoxinus phoxinus. The sequence continues at coordinate 3,255,175 of NC_136878.1, read as the reverse complement.
AAGGAAACGGTCACGTTTTCCACTGAATTTGTGCCCTTATGTCTGGCAAAACAATTTTTAATCGTGCATTTACTTTTCATATGGTATTTTCATACAAGGTTATATATTAATTCTGGAAAAAAAAAAAACTGCAATATGCCCTTTAACTCAAAAGTAATCAGTGTCCAAAGCATGAATTCATCCGCGGGAAAGCTGCAGCCAGGGGCGTGGGCGCTGCCGTTATCTTGACTGGGATTGGCCAAATGACTCGCGTGATGAACCCCCATTCATTCGCGGGAAAGCTACAGCCAGGGGCGCGGGCGCGGGCGCTGCCGTTATCTTGACTGTGATTGGCCAAATGACTCGCGTGATGAACCCCCCCACCCCCCTCCCAAAAAATAAAAACTCTTCGGATCTACACGATTCACGTGGATGACATTTTCCCATTCAAAACGGCGATTTTCGCCGAAAAGCGACTAGTTTGCAGGTATGGTTGTGTTTTGTATTAGTTTCATTCCTGTGTGTTCGTTTCATGTGATTCAGTTCAGTTTAGTCTTAAGGGCAGGGTCCGAAATTAACTTTTTGGCTCACCTGCCACGGGGACTGGTAGATGAAAAAATCCACCAGCCAAGCATATTTTTTACCGGCCAAAATAATAAAACAGCCTTTTTGTGTCACATATACATTAATTTCAGTACATTTAATTGAGATAATAAGGTATTATGTTGAATACAAACATAAAAAATTGTCCAGAGCAAAATTTGAAATGTATTATTTTTTATTTTTTATATAAATATATATATATATATATACATGTATATATATATATTAATTTAAACAGTATCTGAAGACAAACATTAACCTAATGTTACAGAGCCATAGGAAAGCATGGAGCTCTCAATGTCAGCAACAGCAGGCCTATTATTTTACTGTATATTTTGAGGTAAACCAAAAGCTTAACAAAATCTGAGAAATAACCAATACTGGCCCACGTCTGCTAAATAGTCTTTAAAAACTACATACAAAAACACTAGTCTAGCTACAGGAGGAAAAACATTAAGGCGGGCGTACACGGTGCGATTTTTGCGTCATGTTATTTTTGTAGCTCTGAAAAATCTGATTATCCCGGCAGCTAGGACATCCCACAAGATTTGTGTCAAAACAGAAAACATTTAATCACTGGATAGTTTTTTCGTTTATTTAAAGTGTGGTTTATGTCAGCTGATTGTGCGGAACGCTTTTCATAGAAGAAGGTGTTTTAGCACAATTCACACCCAGCGGTAATTCAGGAAAAATAAATATCCGAATGATCCACAAGAAACTATGGTCTTCCGACCTTTTACCATCGTGTCGATTTATTTTGATAAATATGTGCCAGGGAGAGAGAGCAAGACAGCGCTTAGGAGACGGTGAAGCCTTTATACTTTCGCCTGGCTCCACTGAGAGAGAGAGAGAGAGAGCGAGAGCGAGAGCGCGCGCGCGCGACCGGGGTTCGCTCTCTCTCTCTGCTCGTTCTTCAGTTAAACATGCGCCCTGTCACACGCGCAGCAGTTCGTCTACATTCGGCTACTCACCGATCAGATAAGACTATGGCGGGACAAACATTTTATTAAAAACATTTTATTACATTACTATTTTGGTATGAACATTCACCCGCCAGTGTGGCGGATAGCCTTTTGAGATTTACTCGCCAAACGGAAAATCTACCCGCATTTGGCGCTTGGCGGGTGTTAATTTCGGACCCTGCTTAATGGCCTTGCACACTGATTTCGAAATTCTCGTCTGAAATGTTCACATGCGTAATCAGTAATAAAGGTTACTGTCCATGCAATCCCTGCTGCCCGCGTGTGCTTATCCATCCTTTCACCCATATTCTTTTCTCTTTTTTCAGGGTTCTAAACAGATCAGTGCGCAAACAACTGTTTGTTTGTTTTTCACCGCCAATTCTGTCCCGACGTCCATTTTCAAATAGACAACTTCTATTTCGCGTCATTTCCCATTCCACTTCTCGCGTGTGTTTTCGTGACAAAATGTGGTTTGGGGACCGGATAGAGTCGTTGGGTGACAGCGTTGTTGTCAGCTCGTGTAGTGTGTAACCCCCTGTTGCAGTTCATTTACGTAGTGTCACGTAGTGTGAACACCACAACGACTTCAAGACTCCAGAGCAAGTCATGTAGTCTAAACAGCACAGCGATCTGCCGACGTTTAAAGTTGTGTAGTGTGAAATAGGCATTGGACGAATCATTGTCGAAAACGATCCCCAATCACACAGATCCGTGAAAAGGATTACAAATAGTGGTCGACTGATATATCGCCATGGCCGAGTAAACTCCAAGTTTTTCTGATTTTCAGATTTTTCTGGTGTTTAAAGTGGGACTTTTATTTTGACGGGCGGCGCTGAAAACACCAGACCGGCAGTGCGCGCCTGATCACACAGCGCTCACTCACATTCTCCGTCTTCAGTAGTTTTCGATCTCTGTCAGTCATATCTAATACTTTGTTTGACAGAACTGGTAAACAAAGTAAATGGTATACAAAAAGTAAAGCGTTTGCTTTTATATTATTTATAACAGAAAAGACAAACAATCAGGCTAAAAAACTTTCTTGTTTTCCGTCAACATTCAGCAAATGCGCATCTACATCATTTAAACAAATCTCTGAATATCTAATAAACATTTAATTTCACAAAGCTTGCATATTTAATCAAATCCAGCTGTGATATCTTGTGAAGTGTGCATGTGTAGCGTAGCCTGCATAAACGTGTTACTGCGAGTGACGATCCTTCATTTTAAAATATCCTGTTCTATATCCAGTTGTCCAATGTGTCATTCATATCGTTTTCACTGTGCTGTATGTAAAATGAGCGTTACCTTGTCTTTATTTGTAAAAAATATGATTACCAGTGCACACGAAATTACTAGATTACCGAGTGCCCTGTTACAGTGTTTACTTCCTTTGTATTCACATACTCATGTTTTTAAACAATTACTTTATTTGGAAAAATAGTGTAATAGGATTGCAGATTCAAGAAGTTGCCATCTAAAGTATAAGCATGTTCATTTTAAAGATTTCTAATTTATTAAATATTGATTAAATATAAAGTATATATAAAATATCGGCTTTATATTGGCCATCGGCCACCCTGCTCTCGAAGATATCGGCATTGGCCATAAAAAAATAAAAATCGTTCGACCACTAATTAAAAACGCTGTATTCTGCTGCCAGGCCATTAGATGGCGGATTGGCGATGAAACACTATAGACTGAACATGTAGCCTAATACACATGTGCATGACGTCATCATTTAACGTTTTTGTTGTTTGCACGGAGACTTTGAAACCCATTTTCAAAAGTTAGCTTTTTTATGCACTTAAAATCCTGTTGTCGTGTAAACGAGCGGCCAAAACGCATAAAAAGTTTTACGTTTTTAGTTGAAAACGGTGTCGTGTAAACAGCCCCTCAATCACCTCCCAGTTCGTCTCCTTTGTTACTGATTACGTTCACCTGTCTGTCATTAACTTTCCCATTTATACTCCGTCTCATTCAGTTCATTGTCGGTTCTCGTCTGTAGTGCGAGTCGTTTATGTGATCATTCTCTGTCATCTATGTATTATCTTAATGTTTATTAAAGAAAGTAAGTAGCATTGATCTTCATCGTCTTCATTTTGTAAACTACCACATCTGTTGCTGACAACATGAAAATCGAAATCGAAAAAAAATTCCTACCAGGACACAACTGTGTATGTCTGCCTGTAATAGCAGGACTTGTTTTACTTCTTTTTCACAGAGCGCCAGCAAGATCTGTCACACACTGAAGTGAAGAGTTTGATGAACAGTTTGAGTTCTGCTGTATCAACGCTGACATCCGAACTGAGTGATGCAGGTCTGCAAATCTGATCATTTAAAGGAGACAAGAAATACTTTTAAGAGCAAACTCTCATATTCTTGATTGTTTATCATATATATATAGTTTCACAGTTGGCAACCAAGTGCAGAAACAGAATAAAACACAAAAAATATTTGACTATTTACAACTAAACTATTTACTATCTAAAAAACAAGCAACGTGACTTTGGTAAGATCGAAAGGCAAAATTAATATTAATTTAAAATTTAATAAAGTTATTTCATGAATTAATAAGACCTTATAATTAACATATAATTATCTTGTTATGCTCTCTTTTAAAATATCTCATATAACATTAACCGTATCTGGTTATGAGACTTTGGGCCACACTCAAATCTAAGCATGTTTTCTTATTGGAGACATTAACACTGAATATATTTCCAAGGAATTTCAATTGCAAGGAACGATATAGGGGAAAATATTAATATTTAAAGTTCAATCAAGTGCATAAAGTACAAAGTGAATTTAAAGGGTAACTAAACACTAAACCAACTTTATTTAGTTAATGATCTGTAAGAATGGAGCTTCATAAATGCTGTTCATTGATTCGAGTACTTTTTTTAACATTTGAGTATAAAGTGTTTTAATTTTCAAATATATGGTGTAAAAACGTCTGAGTGCTGCCCTCTTCAGGTTAAACGGAATCTCCTGAAGTAGGGGTACTCTCTGACGTAGGGTACTCTGTGACGCTGCTCTGCCACGCCCCTGGCAGCCCCTGGTATAAAAGCATCTGGTTCCGTCAACACCACTGTAGCGAGTCAGGAGTTGGAAATTGGAATTACGAGTATTGAAAACGATCAGGATAGCGTATTTTAGCGCTGCTGGACTGTATAACTTTCCACCAGACTTGGAAATTAGGCGCCAGTGTTTACATGCACTTGTGTGACAAACGCTGCTATTCCTGCATGGACTCCACAACCGCCGGCGCGTTTTGCTGGATATTTTTTTTCACATAGCGGCAAAATATGCTTAACGGAGGTCAATAGTAATAATAATCCACTCAGATACTGGACCCATTCTCTCTTGCGCGGCTGCTTCGCTAGCATCGTCGGATGCCGATCGCGATGCGGGAGTTAATGCGATGCGACACCGCAGTTTGAGCTCGCGGCTCGAATTGATATGGTTTTGGCTCTGTGTCCACAGACAATTCGTCCACTTCAGGGGAATGTGGGGGAGAAAAGTCCTCGACTTTAAATGACCGCTCTGTTGTAAAGCTACTTGCGTCACTCCAGTCACTCTCCATCTTAGCGAGTCTGACAGCAGCTGTCAATCACTGCGTGTCTGTCAATCACCCGCTCAGCCCCGCCCTCGGTTCGTCCGTTGGGCTCTGCCCACTTTTCCAGCATTTTTCAAATATTGCCAGTGGGTGGAGTCAGGCTCTGACCAGGGGTTTAGTTACCCTTTAACATGTTATTTCATTTGTTAACATTAGTTAGATTCGTTAGTTAGCCTGAACTAACAATGAACAATACTTAATAAGAATTTATTAATCTTAGTTAATGTTAACATTAGTTAATGCACTTTGAACTATGAATATTTTTATTAAGCAACTTTTAAGGTGAAGTAAGCGATTTCTGAGAAAGGCTGCTAAAAGTGGATCGTACAGAGCACTACAACACACTTGCAGCCAATCAGCAGTAGGGGCGTGTCCACTCATAATGGGGGAAAGAGTGAGCCAATCAGCAGTAAGGGGTGTGTCCACTCATAATGGGGGAGGAGTGAGCCAATCAGCAGTGGGGGGCGTGTCCACTCATAATGGGGGAGAAGAGAGTGAGCCAATCAGCAGTAGGGGGCGTGTCCACTCATAATGGGGGAGGAGAGAGTGAGCCAGTTAGCAATAGGGGGCGCGTCCACTCATGATGGGGGAGGAGAGAGTGAGCCAATCAGCAGTAGGGGGCGTGTCCACTCATAATTGTGAGCAGTAGGGCTGAACGATACATCGAATTTTCATCGTCATCGCGATATGAACTCCCGCGATGAACACATCGCAACAGACAGCCTGACACGATGAATAATGCCTGGTTCAGATTACCACTAACTTACACGTTTTTGACTCCTAAAATCTTGTCGTGGACAAGAAACATGTCAGACTACACGTTGCTTTCCGACCAGTCATCGCGTGCCGTCACACACACACATTACTCGCAAACATTCACTCGCACGCACAGACACACAAACACACACTCACTGTCCCTCGCTCACTCACTCACGCACGCACACACACACACACACACACACACACACACACACACACACACACACACACACACACACACACACACACGCTCACCTCACACGCTAACTGGCGCACACACACACTCACTGTTGCACTCACTCACGTCTCGCCTCGCTCACATATTCAACCCGTCGTGGAGGACCGTTAAAGAATTAAACATGCTATAGTCTTTCTGTCGTGAAGCATCGCAGACGCGACGTAGGTTGTCGCCCACTATGACACACTATACGAGATGAAACGATCGAATCTTGCGTCCCGACGCCCGTTGTCGTTATTACGAATCTCCACGACACCCATACGTCAAACGGATCGTGCCAAAATCGCGCTAAAATCGTGTATTCTGAACCAGGCAGGTAATAAACGTTTGACCTATCAAGCAAAGAACCTATTAAAGCACTAAGACATGGGAACAGTATACTGTAGTTAACAATCACATTTATCGCAAGTCATATCGTCATCGCAATATTAAACAATGTTATCGCACATCGCAGCTTTTCCTCATATCGTGCAGCCCTAGTGAGCAGCCACATCACCCTGTAGCCCAAGACTGGTTGCCCACTGAAGCTAAGCAGGGCTGAGCCTGGTCAGTACCTGGATGGGAGACCTGAGAAAACCAGCTTGCTGCTGGTAGAGGTGTTAGTGAACCCAGCAGGGGGCGCTCACCCTGTGGTCTGTGTGGGTCCTAACGTCCCAGTGTAGTGACGGGGACACTATACTGTCAAAGAGCATCCTTCGGATGAGACGTAAAACCGAGGTCCTGACTCTCTGTGGTCATTAAAAATCCCAGGATGTCCTTCGAAAAAGAGTAGGGGTGTAACCCCTAAAAATGGGGGCAAAGTGTTGTGGTTATAATTTTGTTCAGTGTAATTAAAATAAACACACATACTAATTAAAATATAAATGTTTCATTTAAAAAACTTGATGTTGATGTTCTAAAAATATGATGTTCTACAGAATTAAGCTTTTCCTGTATTAGAAGAAATCGTGCTGATATGTTGTATTTTTTCTGTCTTTTGTATTCAACTAAAGCTGGCACGTCAAGCTCAGACCTGGAGAAACTGAAATCATCTATTCAATTTCTTTATTTTAAACTATCATGTGAGTAAACTCTAAATTCAAGATGCAATATTGTGCTCAAATATAAGCTATATGCAGCTCAAATATATGCAGCTTCTGTTTTAATGCTGTTAAAGGAGAACTCCGGTGCAAAATGAACCTTTGGTCTAATTACACATTGTTACCTAGTCAACCGTTATCTGAGATTTGTTTTCATGATTATTGAATGTAAATAGTTTTATCTCTAAAAACAGTTTAGCCTATAACGCTAGTATATGGGGCATGGAGTAATGACAAATAAAAATCGCTTGTTAATACCACTAACAAGGCTCAAAATAGCCCCACACTAACACGGTAGCATAATGAGGGTCCCTACATGCAAACCGAAGCATTGAGAACTGTGTAAGTGTCCAGACAGTTTAATAAGAATATATTTTATACATACAGTCAACTTCACGTATATAAGCAGAATCCATCTTTGAAAAACAGACTCTATCAATCGATCTACGAACCACCGATCCAAATGCGCTGAACTGTGTAGAATCTCATATGGTCCAGCGCATTTGGATCGGTGGTTCGTAGATCGATCCTCATTATGCTACCGTGTTAGTGTGGGGCTATTTTGAGCCTTGTTAGTGGTATTAACAAGCGATTTTTATTTGTCATTACTCCATGCCCCATATACTAGCGTTATAGGCTAAACTGTTTTTAGAGATAAAACTATTTACATTCAATAATCATGAAAACAAATCTTAGATAACGGTTGACTAGGTAACAATGTGTAATTAGACCAAAGGTTCATTTTGCGCTGGAGTTCTCCTTTAAGCAGCAGAATAGTTATTTTACCAATAAAGTTATAGCTTTAGGGCGCTTTCACACCAGCACTTTTGGTGCGCACCCGGGTTCGAATGACGTCAGAGTTTGTGTACTTTTTTCTTTTTATATATATAAATACTTCAAATCATACAACATCCGAAAAGTTAAATAATAATTTATGAAACCACCTCACAGAGAAAACTAGTCCTGCCCAAATATTATGGTGATGGTTTACCAAAATGAAAATTATATCGACTTCACAAATTTCACTACTTTGATGTTTTAATTAAATGTGTTGAATGACTAAGTAAAAAAAAAAAGATGTATGTCTTCTGTACTACAACATTATTCTGTAATGTGCTGGAGAAAGCAGGCGAAGGCGAGGATCTATCTGTAGGGTTTTAATGAAATAACACATAGAACAAATAATGTTCTCGAGGGACAAAGAAACAAAACCACGAGAAGGACCGAACTAGAAGCAACCATACATGTACAACAAGTGAAACACAAGGGCTCAAGGCTACGTTTACACGTGGACAGCTATTTTCATAAACGGACATTTCACGCCTCTCCATTTTCAAAAATAACATTTTGCACACCTGTCAGTTTTCAGAAAAGTGTTCGTTTACATGAACCCGTGTATATGCCATCAAGAGCATGGCAAACCTGTAGGTGGCAGTGTAACGAGAAGCTCAAGCCCACGTTAGCCAATCAGAATCCCGAAAATAGTCTCATACTGTGACGCCGGCTGCCTAAAACTCAGTCTTTCTCAGTTTACATGCCAACGTGCAAACAAAGTTTCCAAAATCTCCACTCTGGCCGGAGTTTTTAGAAAGAATCGTTTTCAGAGGCGAATTCTCCGTTTGCGTGTAAACGAAGCGCACAAACGAAGGGAAATGTCTCCGTTTTTCAAACTAACCATGTACGTGTAAACAGGGCCATAAATACACAGGGGCAAACAATCTTAAAGGGATAGTTCGGCCAAAAATGATATTAAACCCATGATTTAGTCACCCTCAAGCCGTTCGATGTCAATAATTTTTCAGACGGCCACATTTTCAGTTATTTTAGAAAATGTCTTCGATCTTTCAGTGGTTATAATGTCAAGTTATGGGGTCCAACTCCTTCAAGTCCCAAAAATTGTGCATGCATCCTTCACAAAAGTGATCCATCCGGCTCCAGGGGGATAAACGAAGGCCTTCTGAGGGTAATCCGTGCCCAACGCCGGCAACCATCTCCCGTCGTCGTAATTTCCATGCGTCGATCGTTGCCGGAAGACAGTTATTTTCATTTATAAAGTTTTAAATATGTATATTTTTACGACAAAACCACACGGATTACCCTCAGAAGGCCTTCGTTTATCCCCCTGGAGCCGGATGGATTACTTTTGTAAAGGATGCATGCACATTTTTGGGACTTGAAGGAGTTGGACCCCATAACTTGACATTATAACCACTGAAAGATGGAAGACATTTTCTAAAACAACTGAAAATGTGTTCGTCTGAAAAATGATTGACATATGCATCTCGAACGGCTTGAGGGTGAGTAAATCATGGGTTTAATATAATTTTTGGCCAAACTATCATTTAACTAGATAATGAGGAAATAGGACACACCTGGGGAGACGAATCAACATGAAAAACTACATAGGGCTACAAAACTTAGCACAAGACAGGAAATGACAAAAGTACACACAAGACATTATGCATTCTCTTCTCTCTCTCTCTCTCTCTCTCTCTCTCTCTCTCTCTCCCCCTCTCTCTCTCTCTCTCTCTCAGACTTATTTCCTGCAGGCTGTACTGAAACGGAGTGGATGCCAAACGGCCGGAGCAGTTACCTGTTCTCTGCAGACAGAAAGAACTGGACCCAAGCAAAACATTACTGCGAAGAGCAGGGCGCGTTACTCTTAAAAATAGAAGACGGCTCTAAGAATGAGTGGGTGCGTAGCACAAATACACACAAAAAAAAAATTCCTACCTTCCATTCTGTCTTTCAGTGATTAACTTTTATCCCCCTTCCTAGCAATTTATTACCTCCTTCGCCTACCCACGTGCCTACTGGGTCGGTCTAACAGACCAGAACACAGGGGAGTGGAGATGGGCGGATGACACTCCTTACACCATGAATAAAGCGTGAGTTGAATATATAGAGAACAGGATATTCGGTTCTCATTATAACATTAAAAAGTTCTCTAATGTGTTTTGTGCCATTGCTTTGGTAAAGTATCCATTAAATGAACTACAATCGAAAGCACAAACAATGCAGTTTTTTCCACGTTTTGTACATTTTAAAGTTAAATTCATCAATCTGGTGAACTTTGGGAGGTCAAAATCAAGAGCTCCGACCCATGTTCAGTGTGCAAATTGAACAAAGAAAAAAAGATTGGTGAATTGACTTGTACCTGAACTTTAAAGGTGACTCAACACTTTTTTTAAATTGTGATATAGTGTCTTTGAGTTTAGTTGTTCCTGAGTCTCTCCGTAAGGCTGCACTTCTACATTTGCGTGTTTTGTTATTGTACCCGAAGCTCGTGTAAAGAATCGGCCTCTTCTGTAAGCGGAGCAGCAGCTCATTTGCATTTAAAGGGACACACAAAAACGGTGCGTTTTTGCTCACACCCAAAAAGGGGCAAATTTGACAAGCTATTATAAATGGGGGACACCATAGATTTATATTACATCATGTGAAAAGGAGCATATGTCACCTTTAAAGGGTTTACATTGAGGCTTCTGTCGATTAATGAAGATTTGACGGATAAACTCGTGGGTCAATTGGAATCTTTTTGTGTCAAAACTGTGATAAGACTTTTCAGTTTTATGGACGTTGCCATTTTTTATATTACTTCGGTCACTGTTGCGGTTACTGGTAAGAGAATACAGGCTTGACTCTCGTTGCACGCTCATACACACAGTATTCGAGATGCTACTGTAAATTGCTGTGTGAACGGGACATTTCGAGACTCAGTGAGCGTGTCAGGTGCGTGGCGGGTCCGTTTTCATTTCGGCTCCCATGTTGACAGGTTAGAGCTTGCACACTGCCTCTGCGCGACACGCACGTCTCAGGCGCGAAAACGCGTGCATGCTAGAAGTGGAACCGACGCCTATTTTTCACACGACACACAAGCGTGTTGGAAGCGTTTCCAGGCAAAATAGAATAGGAAAATATGTTTATATGTAATTTTGACACGAATACATATTAAAAATGACATTTTGATGTTTTTGCCGTCAATACTGCCGACGTTGTCTTTGCTGTATCAGTAGGCTATATATTTATGTTTCAATATATAAACATATATATATATATATATATATAAACGGCGCCTATGTCCAGAGATAGCCCTCCCTGTACGTCACCTAGCAGCAACAGCGCCGCGGCAGAAACGTTTCTGGTGTGCAAAGATATAGAAAACACCACGCAGCCGCCACGCAACAGAACGCCACGCAGCCGCCACGCATCAGAACGCCACGCAACCGCCACGCATCAGAACGCCACGCAACAGAACGCCACGCAACAGAACGCCACGCAGCCGCCACGCATCAGAACGCCACGCATCAGAACGCCACGCAACAGAACGCCACGCAGCCGCCACGCATCAGAACGCCACGCAGCCGCCACGCATCAGAACGCCACGCAACCGCCACGCATCAGAAACGCCACGCAGCCGCCACGCAACAGAAACGCCACGCAACCGCCACGCAACAGAAACGCCACGCAACCGCCACGCATCAGAAACGCCACGCAGCCGCCACGCAACAGAAACGCCACGCAACCGCCACGCATCAGAAACGCCACGCAGCCGCCACGCAACAGAAACGCCACGCAGCCGCCACGCAACAGAAACGCCACGCAGCCGCCACGCAACAGAACGCCACGCAGCCGCCACGCATCAGAAACGCCACGCAGCCGCCACGCATCAGAAACGCCACGCAGCCGCCACGCATCACCCCCAATTTCCACCAGATGCGGAACGGCTGCAGAACGGCTCAGCTGGGTGACAGCTCCGTGTTCCGTCGTCCGTCAATACTCACCAGGTCCGGATTTGTTGCAGAACGGCTGCGGCCGAGGACCAACGAGATCTCGCTAATTCACGTGTGATCGCGCAATATGTAGTTTCGATAAACAGAACCACCAAACCAGGAACAGTTTTCCGCAATGATCATCATATTTTCCGCCAAATATGATCCGCCATGATCACGGTGTATTTTATTTTGAAAATTAAACGGATATTTTATTTTGTTTTGGTTTGTTCTGTTTTTTGCTCAACTTCCTGTCCTGCGCACTCTGCCCTGTAGTGCTGCGGAGCTCTCTGGCATCCGGCAAAAATAGAAGCTCTGCGTATCAGCTCCGGAGGGCTGCGGATCGCCGGAGTCGGAACGCAGCTGTTCTGCATTCAGTGGAAATACACACATTGACTTTAATGGAAACCGATTGACTCCGCCGCCGTGCCGGAGCCGTAACGCAGCCGTAACGCATCTGGTGGAAATTGGGGGTCAGAAACGCCACGCATCAGAAACGCCACGCAGCCGCCACGCATCAGATACGCCACGCATCAGAAACGCCACGCAGCCGCCACGCATCAGAAACGCCACGCAGCCGCCACGCAACAGAACACAGAACGCCACGCAACAGAAACGCCACACAGCCGCCACGAATCAGAACGCCACGCAGCCGCCACGCATCATAAACGCCACACAGCCGCCACGCATCAGAAACGCCACGCAGCCGCAGCGTAACAGAACGCCACGCAGCCACCACGCAACAGAACGCCACGCAGCCGCCACACATCAGAAACGCCACGCAGCCGCCACGCAACAGAACGCCACGCAGCCGCCACGCATCAGAAACGCCACGCAGCCGCCACGCATCAGAAACGCCACGCAGCCGCCACGTAACAGAACGCCACGCAGCCGCCACGCAACAGAACGCCACGCAGCCGCCACACATCAGAAACGCCACGCAGCCGCCACGTAACAGAACGCCACGCAGCCGCCACACATCAGAAACGCCACGCAGCCGCCACGTAACAGAACGCCACGCAGCCGCCACACATCAGAAACGCCACGCAGCCGCCACGTAACAGAACGCCACGCAGCCGCCACACATCAGAAACGCCACGCAGCCGCCACACATCAGAAACGCCACGCAGCCGCCACGTAACAGAACGCCACGCAGCCGCCACACATCAGAAACGCCACGCAGCCGCCACGTAACAGAACGCCACGCAGCCGCCACACATCAGAAACGCCACGCAGCCGCCACGTAACAGAACGCCACGCAGCCGCCACGCAACAGAACGCCACGCAGCCGCCACACATCAGAAACGCCACGCTCGCGCCACACTACAGAAACGCCACGCAGCCGCCACACATCAGAAACGCCACGCAGCCGCCACGTAACAGAACGCCACGCAGCCGCCACGCAACAGAACGCCACGCAGCCGCCACACATCAGAAACGCCACGCTCGCGCCACACTACAGAAACGCCATGCAACGGAAACGCCGCGCAACAAGAACGCCACGCAGCCGTCACGCAACAGAAACGCCACACAGCCGCCACGCATCAGAAACGTCAATTTTTTTTTATTTCAATACTGACTTGGTACCGAAGTAACGGTACTTTTAAGGGTACCGTTGGTAACAAATTTTAGATTATATTTTTGCAGACAATGGAGACCTGGGCAGCCAGATGATTGGACTGAACACGGCTTGGGAGAGGAAGGAGAGGACTGTGCGCATATTGCATCGGATAGGGTGTTTAATGACATCCACTGCTCTTCTAAACTGAAGTATATATGTGAAAAGGAAAATTCAGACAGCAATTAGCTGCAGCAAAGTGTGGTCAAAATTGAATAAATAAAATTTCCAAAGCACTGCGCAAATAGGCTTTGTTTTGAGTGTATTGACTTTTTGTGAGGTGGGAATAGTCCTGATAATTTTCTTTTTTTGTGTAAATTACAAATCACATTAATGATGTGTTTATCAATGTTGTGGTGTAGTTACTAATATGATTAAATTGATATCTCATTCTACCAAACTAACCCTTCTCACTTAAATGTTCAACAGTCAACAAATTCACACTGATAAACTCTGTAGGCCTATATACAACACTTATAATAATCGTAAATAAAATAACTTGTCTTCCTGTAATGCGTTGAAAAGGATCTGAATGATTTCCTGAATATTGTGATTAAAATAAATACATTATTTTAAAAAACTTCAAAATGTGTCACTATTTGAAATTATTATTGTGTGATTTTTTTTTATTGTTGCACAGAAGCAGTAAGATGAAGCTCATCTCTTTTTTTCATGTAAAATTGTATTTATTACTAGGACACCAATTGAACCTTAGTGACATGGAGGGCAAAAGTTAGCAAATCTACGTGCATGGAAAACATTCTGCTAGCTAATGAGAAATTTGTATAATTAAAATTAGTATAATTTTTGTATTGGTGGATCAACCAAAAGCAAATTATCATTTATTTACTCATGATGTATGATGATGAGTCTTCTGCACTTACCTGAGACACCCGGTGAAGAAGCTTCACACATCCTGCATCTGTGGCTTCTGTGTAACTGAAATAGCAGATTGTTATTTATTTATTTTTACATTTGGCAGACAATTTTTTCAAAGAAACTTGCTTTCAAGGTATCACTTATATGCATTCCCTGGGAATCAAACCAAATGACCTTGGCATTGCTACTGTTAGGAATGCTGTTATAGAAAACTGTTTTTATTGTAATAATATTTCACAATATTAATATTTGTATGTATTTTTGACCAAATAAATGCAGCCTTGAGGGGCAAGGGACTTCTTTTACTTATGACTTTACTTTGACCAGTATCACAAACTAATCATGGTGTAATTAATCTAAAACCCAACCTTTTGCTATACTGCTAAAATCATCTGAATTGAGTCAGATTTACTGAAGAAAAAGTGTTTGTGTGTCTGTGGGGAACTTGCATTTAAAGCCTTTTTCAAACAATGAGTGAAAAGGGTTAAAATGTTGTAATTTCATCAAAACCTATTTTGCAATGGGAAAATAAAAAGCGGATGCAGCACTAAACAGCTCACAAGTGCAGTGTACTCAAACATTAAGATATATTCTCTTGACAACAGTATTTTTTTACACATGTAATTGTTCTGGACTAATCTCGGGTATGATAATGTATTCATCCAGACAACTCCTCTCCCATGGCCTCATGGGACACAGTGGAAGCAGTAAATCACATATGGATTTTTTTTGTAGGGAACTACTTTTTTATTAAGTAAATGATCAGACATGCTGATGCAACCCCTCTTGTAAAAATTGTGTATTTAATACAAGGCCTGAGCCTGACAAATATCCTATAGTCAATATAGCACAACTTCTTATTGATATTTTAACATAATATTTAATTAGGCTACATAATTTATTAAAATACTGTTTGTGTTTTAGTTATATCTAAAACATATATAAATAAATGTCCCTCTCTTTAAAAAAAAAATTCACCGAACCATGCGATCTTTCAGCAATTCAAAAAATGCTTTGCTAACGGTTGTGCTCGAGTAACGTTAGCGCTGAACTGACTTTTCCGACTAATATCGATATTTAAATCGTCAAATATGAACTCATAGAGCATCGGTATATACATTAGCCCAACATTATTAACTTTTTGTCTCATTGAGTAGCAGTTTGTTTCAGTTTGTTCTCATTCAGCAGCATTCAGTGATCTAACGTTAAAGGAACACTCCGACTTTTTGGGACTTTTTGGGACAAAATAACGCAAACATTTTCCTATTTACATGTTGTGATTTGTATAGTCACAGAGTGTACAAAAAACAAAGTCACATGAGACACAGACATATTTTAACCGTATAAATACTGGGAACTATGATAACCGCAGCACCTGAGACGCGCTCTGAACGAACTCTCTGCTCCTCACCACGGCGCGTCTCAGGTGCTGCGGTTATCACTCCGCCCAAGCAGCAGTGCTTCGCCTTCAGAGAATATAGTTCCCAGTATTTATACGGTTAAAATATGTCTGTGTCTCATATGACTTTGTTTTTTGTACACTCTGTGACTATACAAATCACAACATGTAAATAGGAAAATGTTTGCGTTATTTTGTCACTTATTTGGATTAGTATGCTAGCTGCAACCATTTACATCCAGTCTTTGTGCTAAGCTAGGCTAGCGGTGGGTGCGTCAAACAGACTTATAGCACGCACGGAGATGAAAAAGGTATGTATGGATTTATCTAACTCTGGGGGATAAGTTGAATAGCCTAAAGTCCCAAAAAGTCGGAGTGTTCCTTTAACGTTAATTCAAAAATGATGACGCAACCACAAATACAAACGTTAATTTTTCAGATTCGTCAGACTTCTAATAAAATTATTAAAGCGTCGTCTTTGACAATCTATAAACCTACTATCAATCTGTTTTGAGTTGTTTAGTTTACTTTTGCACATTACATACCCGTGAAAGGAAAACATGAGAAGAAATAGGACTTGCTTGCGCTTGACAAAGTAATTGACAAACTGAATTTGATGCGCATGCGCAGTAGCTTCAGTAGCATCACCGAGTTGTATTGTATGCGGGTTGTATGGAAATAAATATGGAAGCCCAATCCGCCTATAAAAGTCGAGTTTATGACAAAAGGACATTAGAATTTTGATTTATTTTTATATGTCATTATGACACAGTATGTCAAAATGACTATTATTTCTTTGTTATAATTGTAAAAAATGTATATCATAGCCTAGCCTATTTATTACTTTTTATGTCATAATTTCAATTTATGTCAATTATGACATAGTAAGCCATAATTATGACTTAAATGTCATATTTAAGATTTACCAAAGCATGATTTTTTTTATTATGTGGCGGAAATGATCTCCAATAGATAAAAGCACACACTAGCCTACTTTTAAATAAATAACCCAATTTAATCAAAACCAGAGGTCTGGTTTCTGCACCAAAATGCTCATTTTGACATATGCTAATTCTTTATGGTGAAGGGTGAAAGTTCAAACAAGAGGTGACAAACCACAGTGACCCCGAGTGAAAACAGATGATGCTGAAAACACTGAGCAAGCCGTTTTAATTCGTCTTTTAGCTTGTTACAGGTCAATATTCTTTGGAAAGAGGAACGGAAAGTGCTGTGTTATTGTATACACCAATGCCGTGTACTGTCATTGCAGGAGCTGTTCTGAATGTGTTTTGAATTGAAGCAAGTAGCAGCAAAAGTTATGATGGTCTATCAGAAAACTGAGAGTTGTGAAGAAATCGTGAAATTGGACATGGAATATGAACGGAAGACGACATTTAGCAAAGGTTTGCTATGATACTAAATTGTATTTGATACAGAAATATGTATTATGAGAGAAAGACTTTTAGTTAGGCTAGATGTACAAGTAGCCTACCTTAAATCATGCCTGGTTACTAATCACTTTAAGTAAGAAAGGTAGGCTAGGCTGTGCTGTCGTGAATAAGTCACGGCTGAAGGGCGTTGTTAGGCATGACGCGAAGCATTATACATTATGTGATGCTTAACAAAGAAATTAAGCTTCAAATTCTATTCAAAAGAGAATTATTATAGCATTTGGTTCATTACTTGAATGTACATGAACTATTGAACTGAACATTGAGGCTAATGTTTGTTAATGACTACTGTGGAAATTTTGAACAAAGATACGGAGCCCTGAAGGAACATGGTGATTGAAAAAATATGAGATGCGAGGGAAAAATTATTGCCACATTCCCCTGAAAAACTTTGCGTTTATTAACAAAATCTTTCCGTTGTAAAACTACTAATTAGATTTTAAGCTTTGGAGTTTATCCTGCAACATCTGAATGGATGCAGGCGTGAAGTGTTTCGTAAAATACTTTCCTGATCATATTGCACATCACAATCACATGCATTTGACAGATTCCCTTATCCACATTGCATTCAAGATAGACATTTTTATCAGTTCTTGTTTTCTCTGGGAATTGAACCTATGACCTTGGTGTTGCTAGTGCCGTGAACTACTGTTTAAGGAACAGAAAGGCTGTCTTGCTTTAAAGAAATAAAAGAAAGTAGAATGTTATTTCTCATGGTGTGTTGTTTTCTGCAGGTTGTAGCAGAAAAACTGGCATCTTTGTGCTTCTAGGAACAGTCTGCATGATTATTTTCATCATCTTGACTTCTGTCATCCGTGAGTGGTTAACATCGTACTTTGAAAGTGTTGCGTTGTAAAATATTTGCATTTTAAAAAGTAATGCAAACATTTTTTTTACAGCCTTTCATTATGCGAATTACAAAAAAAAGTTTTGTTCTCTTACGTAGAGTTCTCTCGTACTGCGTCGAAGAACGCTACGGGAAAGATATTTCTTTGTCGAGATTGAAGCCAAAAATTAATCCTTAATTTTGTAATATTGTAAAACGCTTTTCTGAAGCATACAACCTAGGCGGAGCAATACAGCTCACCCATTGGCTGCTCTGCCAGAAAAGCACAGCCTATGCGAGGCCAGGACGCTGACCAATGAGGGCGCTCCGCGCCCTTCTGCGTCACCTCCCGCCCAAACAGGCGTGGCCTAGGCCTATAAATACGAGCATAGCTGTCTAACACGCCGATTTTCTTAAATTCAACGAAGCTGCACACATCGCTGGATTGATTCGAGCCGCCACAGCCGTTTGGATACAAGCACCTCAGCAGGACGAGCCCTTACCTGAAGCCGCTGGTCTTCGCCGCCTTCAGCCGCCGTTCCCTGCTGCGCTTCTCCGGCGTGGATATATCCTTTCAGTTTTGTGTGTGTTTTGTGTGTGTGTTCGCCTACCGCGTCACACGCTTTTTCCTCACAAAAGAGCACGAGCGTCTTTCTAAAGATGTCTCGCTTTTCCTGCGGCTCCTGCCGAGCCGCGCTCATCGACGGGGACCACCACGAATTATGTGTTTCCTGCTTGGGCGAGGAACATGCAGCTATCGCTCTCGGTGATGGCGGCTGCCATCACTGCGACATGATGCCAATCGCGACTCTGCGGACTCGCCTTGCATCTTTCGCCGAAGCTGCTCAACCGCCCCCTGTAGCGCCGCGCCGTAAAAAGCGCCGTGCTCAGCGGGTCCCGGAACCTCCCTCCACGAGGAGCTCGCCGCCGCCGCCGCTAGCTCCTCTCAACGTTTCGCTCGAGTCGCTCACCGACGGACAACAGCCGCAGCACGCCGCTTTGTCCGTTATGGAAGACGACCAGCAAGCTGTATCAGAGGGAGATGATGATTGCTGTTCGCTTCTCGCTTCGGAGAGCGAGGGTTGGGCGAGCTCCGTGGACCTCCCCTCCCCCGCTGTTCGAGAGCGCAGAGGAGGGAAGATCAGCATCGAGGCGGAACTGATGCGTCTGCTCACACAGGCCGTGTCGAGCCTCGGCCTCGATTGGTCGACGCCCGAACAACCTGCACTCAACCGGCTGGATGGACGCTTCCTCTCTGGAGACCGCGCTGCGCCCCCCTCCAGACACGCACCGTTTCTTCCTGAGCTTCACGAAGAGGTAGCGAAATCGTGGAAGGCGCCATTTTCAGCCAGAGTACGTACTTCTGCCTCGCCAGCATTCTCCGTAGTGGACGGTGCTCGAGACAGAGGCTACCACGCTCTCCCTCCGGTCGAGGAGGCGGTAGCGACTCACCTTTGCCCACCCTCTGCTGGACGGCGGGCTAAGGGAGTCCTACCATCCAAAGCTTGCCGCACGTCGTCAGCTCTGAACGGTCGCGTGTATTCCGCCGCCGGACAAGCTGCATCGGCGCTGCACACCATGGCGGTGCTCCAAATCCACCAGGCCAACCTCCTCTGCAAGCTAGACGAGGAAGGCCCGGGCGCGATCAGTGTTCCGGACTTGCGTAGCGCCACAGACCTAGCTCTTTGCGCTACAAAGTCCGCCGCACACGCCATCGGCAGGATTATGGCCACAGCTACTGTTTCCGAGAGACATTTATGGCTGACTCTCTCTGAAATGGCGGAATCCGAGCGCTCTGCGTTTCTCGACGCCCCCATTTCACTGGCTGGCCTCTTCGGATCCTCCGTGAAGGACTTCGCGGACCGATTCGCCGAGGTACAGAAAACTTCGCAGGCCATGAGACTTTTCCTGCCAAAGCGCTCCAGTTCCGCAACAGGCCGCCCTAAACAGCCGCCTGCCCGAACTCAGCAGCGCCCCGCGCCCGCCGCACCGGCCCAGCAGCAACAGGCCCGAGAGAGACCACGGTCTCGCTCCGCCGGACGCCGCCCGCCACCGCGTGGTCCTCGGCCCAAGATCTCAATCAAGCCCGAGGCCTCGGCGCCATCCTAGCCCTGCTAGGAAAAAGACGGTGTTCGGGTCCCGCTGCGGCCGGACTTCCACCAAAGATTCCCGCTTGTACAGCCCTAAGTTCCGCGTTTGTACCAGTGTACTCAGCAGCCAACAAACCGGCCGTAAAGCCCGTTTGCCTGCACACAAACGCCGTTTTCACGGCGACCCAGATAAATCTAAAAAAGAGTTTAATTTCTGGTGTTCCGGCCAAGGCCGATGGTGTAATGTGTGTAACTGCAATGCCCACCCAGTGCCCATTCATTCACACAAGCACAGCCCCGTTCAACACAGGGTTTGCACACATAAAATCGGCTCACACCGATTGTGCTTTACGTGTAGTGAGCGTGCCCACTGTCCAGTGCCCACAACCACTACACACTGCACGTTCCGCGGTTTCTGTAAAAACGAAACTAACGAACGGTCAGTCAGTACACAAACACAGTGTCCCCGGTGTTATAAATGTGCCCGCCACCAAGCGCCCACGTTTATTCACAAACATAACGAGCCCCGTAGGGCTCGCCCCGCGTGCTCTCTCTCAACTCAGAGAGTCGAGCGCGCGCGGGACGCATACTGTGTTAAACATGTCCCCCGCCTCAGACGCCACGGCGTCCATGTCACAGCACATGGTTGCTCTCGTGTCGCCGCCATTTCGCGACCAGAGCCCAGATTACATTCAACCCCTAGTCACACGTGCAGATGCATGGGAAGGACTACCCGGGGTTTCAGAATGGGTGCTAGAGACTATAAAAAGAGGCTATTCGCTACAGTTTTATCGACGCCCTCCCCGTTTCACGGGAAAAGTCGAAACCACGGTAAAAACAGAAGTAGCACATCTACTTCGAGCCGAAATAGCGAAGCTATTGAGCAAAGGGGCCATAGAGCCTTTATCTCAAGCTCAGAGCGAAGGGGGCCTGTACAGCAGATATTTCCTGGTACCGAAGAAAGACGGGGGTCTCAGACCCATTTTAGATCTAAGGCGTCTGAACAAAACGCTTGCAAAGCGGAAGTTCAGAATGCTCACGACCAGAAGTATCCTCGCGCAAATTCGCCGAGGAGACTGGTTTATGGCAATAGATCTGAAAGACGCGTATTTTCACATACAAATTGCGTCACGTCACAGGCGATTTTTGAGATTCGCCTTCGAGGGCCGGGCATATCAGTACACAGTCCTGCCATTCGGCCTATCCCTAGCACCTCGTACATTTACAGTGTGCATGGACGCGGCGCTGGCACCCCTGAGACTCCGGGGCGTTCGAATTCTGAACTATTTGGACGATTGGCTAATTCTGGCTCAATCGCCGTCAGAACTCGCTCACCACAAGACACTAATACTCGATCACCTCGAGTGCTTAGGTCTGAGAGTCAATTGGGAGAAAAGTTCACTGTTTCCCAGTCAAAGGATCTCCTTTTTAGGACTGGATCTGAACTCACTGTCTATGACAGCACAGCTGTCATCACAGCGCAGGCGAAATACCCTGCAAATGGCGAAATCCTTCCTCAGCGGCCACATAGTGCCACTCAGGAGATTTCAGAAAATGCTGGGCCTCATGGCCTCAGCCTCAACAGTGCTGCAGTTGGGCCTGCTGCGCATGCGCCCACTACAGTTCTGGTTGAGAACGCGCGTACCGCGCCGAGCATGGCTACACGGTCGCTATCGCCTCAAGGTCACTCAGGAATGCATTTCAGCCCTGACACCATGGAGAGCGTCAGACTGGTACCGGTCAGGTGTAAGCCTGGGGACTTCCTCGAGCCTGAAGGTGGTGTCCACGGACGCGTCCACCTCAGGCTGGGGAGCACTGCTCGACGGCAGTCCGCTCTTTGGCCAGTGGTCAGAGCGAGCCGAACTACCGCACATAAACTGCCTGGAAATGATGGCAGTGGACTTTGCGCTGAGGCGCTTCTGTCCCCGGATAAAAGGACACCACGTCCTGGTCCGCTCGGACAACATGTCGGTAGTAGCCTACATAAACCGCCAGGGTGGCGTGAGATCCCGGAACCTATTCAGGTTAGCGGAACGCATACTGGTGTGGGCCCAGCACAACCTGCGCTCGTTAAGAGCAATGCACGTGCCAGGCCACTTGAACGTAGGCCCGGACAGACTCTCACGGAACAACGTTCCCACGGGAGAGTGGTCCCTACACACACAGACAGTGCGTCTGCTGTGGAAAACGTTCGGCAGAGCGGAAATAGACCTGTTTGCAAACCAGGAAAACGCTCATTGCCCAGAATTCTTTTCGAAGAGCGCGAACGCGCTGGCCAGAGTCTGGCCCCGCCGCCCGCTCTATGCTTTTCCTCCTGTCTCACTCCTGCCTCAAGTGCTGGAGCGTATCAAGGAGAGCGGATGCTCAGTACTGCTAGTTGCTCCATTCTGGACGAATCAGACCTGGTTCCCAGCTTTGATGCGACTGAAAAGTACTGCCCCGTGGCCGATTCCAGTGAGGAGAGACCTCCTCTCACAGGCCAAGGGCTCGATTCTGCATCCTCACCCCGAGCTTTGGTCCCTACACGTATGGGCCATAAACGGGTACCCGCTAACCTCCCAAGAGGAGTGTTAGACACGATCGAACAAGCTAGGGCTCCGTCTACTAGACGGCTCTACGCTTCCAAATGGTCGGTGTTCTCTGGATGGTGTTCAGATCAAGGTCTGTCACCACTTCAGTGTGGAGAACCGGAGATTCTCTCCTTCTTGCAAGAGCTATTGGATAAGGGAAGAACCCCATCCACGCTCAAAGTCTATGTGGCTGCCATATCAGCGTTCGTTAATCCAACGCTTGGCCGTTCACTAGGCAGGAACGACCTGGTGGTCCGCTTCCTGAGAGGCGCCAGGAGGTTAAACCCTCCAAGGCCTCCTTCAGTCCCCGTTTGGGACCTTTCTACAGTGTTGAACGCTATGAAAGGGGCCCCTTTCGAGCCTATTCACTCAGTTGACATGAAACACCTGTCTCTCAAGACCGTGTTTCTTTTGGCTCTCGCTTCAGTGAAGCGTGTGGGAGACTTGCAAGCGCTCTCAGTGAGAGCTTCTTGTATGGAGTTCGGGCCAAACGACTCTATAGTCGTATTGAAACCGAAGCATGGGTACGTGCCTAAGTCCCTCAACACACCGTTCAGGGCTCAGGTCATCTCCCTGTCGGCCCTGCCGGCCTCAGAGGACGGAAATAGCTCCCTTTGCCCGGTCAGGGCATTAAGAGCTTACGTGTCCCGCTCCGCTGTTTTTCGACAGACGGAGCAGCTCTTCGTTTCGTTCAGCGGGCGCTCCAAGGGACGAGCCGCAACGAAACAGAGTCTGTCTCGATGGGTAGTGGACGCCATTGCGCTAGCCTACGCATCTAGAGGCTTGGAATGCCCTTTGGGCATCAGAGCACATTCCACGAGAGGCATGGCCTCCTCATGGGCTTGGTATAGCGGAATCTCGTTACAAGATATCTGTATGGCGGCAGGCTGGGCCTCCCCGTCTACATTTATTAGGTTCTATAACCTAGAGGTTCCTGCGTTGCAGGCTAAACTGCTCTCGGTCTAGAAGACTATGTATAAGTGTTCCTGCCCCGCACTGCGGCCCAGGTCACTTCAATGGTAATATGTACAAGTGCTCCTGCCCCGCGCTGCGGCCCAGGTCACTTCAATGTCTAATATGTATAAGTGTTCCTGCCCCGCGCTGCGGCCCAGGTCACTTCAATGTTTTAAGCATCACTCACTGACAATGTGTCCCATGAGCATGCTATTACCCTTCATATATATCTATATTTACATATATATGCTATTATGCCTTAAGAGGCACTATTATAAGGGATGATGCTATTTTAGCCGCTCTCCCTATACTTCTTGGGGTAGGCGCTTGTATACCAGGGCGCGCGCGCCCTTAGGTGTCTGTGTCGATCCAAGAACACGCACGGCGGTTTGCATAGGGTTCCCGTAGCGTTCTTCGACGCAGTACGAGAGAACTCTACGTAAGAGAACGTACTCGGTTACTAACGTAACCTCGGTTCTCTCTAGGAGAGGGAACGAGTACTGCGTCTCATGCCGTGCGTGTCCACGCTGCGTCGCTTCATTGACGAAAATCGGCGTGTTAGACAGCTATGCTCGTATTTATAGGCCTAGGCCACGCCTGTTTGGGCGGGAGGTGACGCAGAAGGGCGCGGAGCGCCCTCATTGGTCAGCGTCCTGGCCTCGCATAGGCTGTGCTTTTCTGGCAGAGCAGCCAATGGGTGAGCTGTATTGCTCCGCCTAGGTTGTATGCTTCAGAAAAGCGTTTTACAATATTACAAAATTAAGGATTAATTTTTGGCTTCAATCTCGACAAAGAAATATCTTTCCCGTAGCGTTCTTCGACGCAGTACTCGTTCCCTCTCCTAGAGAGAACCGAGGTTACGTTAGTAACCGAGTACGTTTTCGTTCACAGTTTTTCATCAACAAAGAACATTCTCAGTGCTGGAGAGTTGGATGGACATTCATAGTTCCAATCAAACTTCAGCCAAACCTCAAGAAAATAATATTGAGACCTTGATGACCAATCTTGCCTCTTCAATCACATCCAAACAAGAGGAAAACCAACAAAAGCTGGGTGAGATTTCAATTTCTTATATGTACTGTAGTGAACATGTAATTTTATTGTTATGTTCTCTTTTAAAATATCTCGTATAACATTAACTGTATCTGGTTATGATACTTTGGGCCACATTCAAATCTCAGCATGTTTTCTTATTGGAGACATTAACACTGAATATATTTCCAAGAATTTAAATAGCAAGGAATGATATAGGGGAAAATATTAATATTTAAAGTTTGATGAAGTGCATAAAGTACAAAGAAATGTTAGCATGAACTATCAATGAACAATATGTCTTGTCTATGCATTTATTAATCTTAGTTAACATTAATCATTGTTAACATTGGTTAACTAATGTTAACATTAGTTGATTCACTGTGAACTAACATGAATATTAATATTTTTATTAAGCAACATTTTAGGTAAAGTAAGCAATTTCTGAGAAACGCTGCTAAAAGTAGATCATACAGAGCACCACAACACACTTGTAGGGGGTGTGTCTACTAATAACGGGGTAGGAGAGAGCGGGCCAATCAGCAGTAGGGGGCGTGTCCGTGCATAATGGGGGAGGAGAGAAAGAGAGAGCCAATCAGCAGTAGGGGGTGTGTCCCATCATATTGGGGGAGGAGAGAAAGAGAGAGCCAATCAGCAGTAGGGGGCGTGTCCACTCATAATGGGGAGGAGAGAGAGGGAGCCAATCAGCAATAGGGGGATTTGAAGAAAGACTGTAGACAGAGAGATGGCTGAGAGACATTAAAAAAGATAAAAACTCAGAGGAATATCACTGGAAAAAGAAGGGTTATGATCAGACAAGAGCTTTAGGACCTGCGTTAATATTAGAGAGGTTAGAGAGCAGGAAGGCCTGAAAATGGATGCCGAGGTTGCGTTGTTTCTGCTCCATCTGCAATAATGCTTTGCTTCAGCTATGATAAAGAGACACCCACTCTTGCATTGCGTGCTGCTCGTGCATTTTGGGGGCGGAGCAATAAACGGAAGGGTGTGTTTGTTGATTTCAAATACCGTTATAAGCAGTTTCTCAGAAATCACTTACTGCACCTTTTTACAAAGGTTAAATGCTGTAAAAATAAAAATACTCATGCATAATCAGATGTTTAATGAACACAGTACGCAACCTTGTTTCCACCACAGAACAAAACATTTTGAAAGATAATTGCGACTTTTTATCTCACAATTCTGACTTTTTTTCTCACAATTGCATGTTTATCCAGTATCTCGCAATTATGACCTTATAACATGCAATTGTGAGATATAAAGTCAGAATTGACTTTTAATTCTGACAGAATTGCAATTATCTTAAAAATGTTTTATTCTGTGGCGGAAACAAGTTTCCATAGTATGCTAAGTTCTTTTCTAAGACAAAACTGATATGAGCAGATGTTGATTATGTATTTTTATACTTTCTCATTCACTAAGCCATTACAGTGATTGTAATGTATTGTATTTATGGCTTTTGTCTCGTGTTTAAGAGTCTCTGTCGAGCTCATTGAGTGTCCTGAAGAGTTCAGTGTCAGATCTCACTTCATCTGTCTCATCGCTTTCTTCTCAACTATCAGTCACCAGTGAGTAGACACTACATTACATGTGCAGCAGGGCCGGATTAACCATTAGGGCAACTGGGCAATTGCCCAGGGGCCCAGGACATCTAAGGACATCTATTATGATTAAAATGTCTCCACGATCTGCTTTTGAAGAAATATCGTAGTATCGTGCATTCTATCAGTTTGCAGTTCTGGCGCCTCCGTCTCAACATGCTGTACAGCGCGACGTATATTCACATGAAATGCAGAGGAACGGGACACTGTAGTTCATAAAAATTAATTAGTTGCATGTGCTTTAAAGCCTTGCCGGTTAAACATGTCATTCGCTGCTGGTGAGCTGTTCTAACGGGCGCTTTTCTGAGCGCAATAACGTTACACCCCGACGCGCACATGCACTAAAAGCCTGTATAACAGCGCCTGTTACTGGACTAAGTTATCTTTCGAGTCTTATTGCTCTAATACTGTCAAATACACACAAGGTTTACAATAACAAAGTTGGTTATGTCTAAAGTGAAAGAACAGTAGAAAAAAATAAGAAAAAAAATCTGCTTGTCAAATGCGTGTATATTAGACTCGTCGCGGGCAGATCTTAAAGAGACAGTAGCCCTAATAGTAAACATGCTGCCGCTTGTCCTTAAAGGGATAGTTACCCAAAAATAAAAATTATGTCATTATTTACTCACTCACTCTAATGTTGTTCCATACATGTATTAATTTCTTTCTTGTGCTGAACACAAAAGAAGATATTTTGAGGAGTGTGGCTAACCGGGCGGTTGCTGGTCCCCATTGACCATAGTAGGAAAAAAACATCAACTGTTTGGTTACCCACATTCTTCCAAATAACTTTTATTTTCAACAGAAGAGGGAGACATATTTGGGTTTGAAACGGCTTGAGAGAGTAGGCTAAATGATGACAATTAAAAATTTCCCTGTTAATAAAACAACAAAATACAAAGAGCAAATCCCTCACTCTTGACTGAGAACTTTAATATTAGCTTTAATAAGAATCAATGTACAATTTATACAGTGAAGTCTATGTTGTGTTTTATTTTCATATTTCATATCATTTAATGACTTTCTTCAATGCTGTTAAATACACATACTGTTGCTGGAAAAATAAATATGTTTATTTCATTTGTATATTAAGTTAAGAGGGGGGGGGCCTCTGCGCCCCTCATTGTGCCCAGGGGCCTCTGAACTCTTAATCCGACCCTGATGTGCAGCACTCCATTACACTGCAATCAGGGCGTGAATTATGGAGTGAGGCGTTTGAAACCCCCAAAGGACACCAAAACAAAAGTATTTAGCAATAAGTCAACAGGTCATTACATAAGTCTACTATATTTAACATCTAAATGCAACATCTACTTCTTTTCCACAGTGCGGCAGCAGGATATGAAGAGTTTGAATGACAGTTTGAATTCTGCAGTATCGGTGTTGACATCCAAACTGAATGATGCAGGTGTTAAAATCATTTAATAATCTCACATATTTCTTATTATCTGTGTATTGAGGAAGAGAAATCTTTTAACTCCTACCTTTTTTCTCCCAGTCAAAACGCTGGAGCAGAAACAGACTGAAACCGAACGATCGCTGGACAGTTTGAAGTCCTCCACACAGTCTGATCAACAGAACAAACAACAGGACTTCGGTGAGTCAGAAACTCTAAAACTTAAAAAAACTAAAAAAAAAAAAAAAGTTTGTATGACGTTAGGCTTGCATAATATAATTCAAGCCCGTCTCAATAAAAACATCACTGAAACGACATTGCTGAGATATCATATTTATGGCTTTTGTCTCGTGTTTAAGAGTCTCTGTCGAGCTCATTGAGTGTCCTGAAGAGTTCAGTGTCAGATCTCACTTCATCTGTCTCATCACTTTCTTCTCAACTATCAGTCACCAGTGAGTAGACACTACATTACATGTGCAGCACTCCATTACACAACAATCAGGCCGTGAATTATGGAGTGGGGCGTTTAAAACCCCCAAAGGACACCAAAACTAAAGTATTTAGCAGTAAAGCAATATGCTACTATTTAGGGATATTGGCTGATAAATGGTAATTTTTTATATTGTCGTTATCAATCCGATAAGAAAATTAGACAGATATATCAAAGCCGATAAATAATAGATAATTTAGCCTATACTTCAGTTAAGAGATGTGCTGTTCGCCATGATGGTTTTGAATGATTGGAATCACTT
The DNA here is from genome assembly GCF_949152265.1 of Phoxinus phoxinus. Lineage (NCBI taxonomy): Eukaryota > Metazoa > Chordata > Actinopteri > Cypriniformes > Leuciscidae > Phoxinus > Phoxinus phoxinus. Next base: position 3,226,581 of record NC_136878.1, on the reverse strand, counting down.
CAAAAAGAAATATAGTTAAGTGCAGCACAAATCTGTTATATAAGCTTCATGATATTAATAAGAACACGACTGTAAAATAATGTTGTGAATTCTTGTTCGCCAGTGTTTCAGCGCAACGAGCGTGTTAAGCGCGTCTATGGGTTCACTTGAGCATTCGCAGCATTTTGTGATAGTTTGTCGGTGCTTTCTCCGTCCATGCAATATAAATGCACAGTCTATGGTTCAAACTAGGCTATATATGTTTGATTTATGTTGAAGTGCTTTTAATGGCGAGCCTTTAGTATTCAGGCTATCAAAGTATTTAGATTCATCGGCCAATATATCGTTTATCGGCTTTCAAATGTAAAGAATTATTGGTTATCGGTATCAGGCAAAATGTTCATATCGGTGCATCCCTATTACATAAGTCTACTATATTCAACTTCTAAATGCAAAATCTACTTCTTTTCCACAGTGCGGCAGCAGGATATGAAGAGTTTGAATGACAGTTTGAATTCTGCAGTATCAATGTTGACATCAAAACTGAATGATGCAGGTGTTAAAATCATGTAATAATCTCACATATTTCTTATTATCTGTGTATTGAGGAAGATCATTCTTTTAAATGCAACCTTTTTCCTCCAGTTAAAACGCAGGAGCAGAAACAGACTGAAACCGAACGATCGCTGGACAGTTTGAAGTCCTCCATACAGTCTGATCAACAGAACAAACAACGGGACTTCGGTGAGTCAGAAACTCTTTAAAAAAAAAGAAAGTTTGTATGACGTTAGGCTTGCATAATATAATTCAAGCCCGTCTCAATAAAAACATCACTGAAAAGACATTGCTGAGATATCATATTTATGTCTTTTGTCTCGTGTTTAAGAGTCTCTGTCGAGCTCAATGAGTGTCCTGAAGAGTTCAGTGTCAGATCTCACTTCATCTGTCTCATCGCTTTCTTCTCAACTATCAGTCACCAGTGAGTAGACACTACATTACATGTGCAATACGGCACACCATTACACAACAATCAGGCCGTGAATTATGGAGTGGGGCGTTTGATACCCCCAAAGGACACCAAAACTAAAGTATTTACCAGTAAGTCAATATGCTACTATTTAGGGATATTGGCTGATAAATGGTAATTTTTTACATTGTCGTTATCAATCCGATAAGAAAATTAGACAGATATATCAAAGCCGATAAATAATAGATAATTTATCCTATACTTCAGTTAAGAGATGCGCTGTTCGCCATGATGGTTTTGAATGATTGGAATCACTTCGAAAAGAAAGATAGTTAAGTACAGCACAAATCTGTTATATAAGTTTCATGATATTAATAAGAACACGACTGTAAAAGAATGTTGTGAATTCTTGTTCGCCAGTGTTTCAGCGCAACGAGCGTGTTAAGCGCGTCTATGGGTTCACTTGAGCATTCGCAGCATTTTGTGATAGTTTGTCGGTGCTTTCTCCGTCCATGCAATATAAATGCACAGTCTATGGTTCAAACTAGGCTATATATGTTTGATTTATGTTGACGTGCTTTTAATGGCGAGCCTTTAGTATTCAGGCTATCAAAGTATTTAGATTCATCGGCCAATATATAGTTTATCGGCTTTCAAATGTAAAGAATTATTGGTTATCGGTATCAGGCAAAATGTTCATATCGGTGCATCCCTTACATAAGTCTACTATATTCAACTTCTAAATGCAAAATCTACTTTTCCACAGTGCGGCAGCAGGATATGAAGAGTTTGAATGACAGTTTGAATTCTGCAGTATCGATGTTGACATCCAAACTGAATGATGCAGGTGTTAAAATCATTTAATAATCTCACATATTTCTTATTATCTGTGTATTGAGGAAGATCATTCTTTTAAATGCAACCTTTTTCCTCCCAGTTAAAACGCAGGAGCAGAAACTGACTGAAACCGAACGATCGCTGGACAGTTTGAAGTCCTCCATACAGTCTGATCAACAGAACAAACAACGGGACTTCGGTGAGTCAGAAACATCAAAAAAATTTAATAAAAGTTTGTATGATATGACGTTAGGCTTGCATAATATAATTCAAGCCCGTCTCAATAAAAACATCACTGAAAAGACATTGCTGAGATATCATATTTATGTCTCATCTCGTGTTTAAGAGTCTCTGTCGAGCTCATTGAGTGTCCTGAAGAGTTCAGTGTCAGATCTCACTTCATCTGTCGCATCTCTGTCCTCTAAACAACAGCTCTCTGGTGAGTTATACATCGCATTCACAATACTCAATAATGCAGTTATTGCAATATTGTACTCAAATGAATCTATTTTAAGCATGATTTCAGAAACATAATCATAATTGTTGATTTCATGGACCTGCATGCTGATACTGACATTATTCTTCACATTGGAAATAATTGGATTGAAATGAAATTCACAGGACACTGACTGCAGAAAGTCTAACCAGGTCTGATGTGTTTTCTTGTGTTCTAGAGGAGAGAGTCATGAACGCACTAACGGATCTGAAATCTAACATGAGAAACAAAACAGCAGGTACTGCATCCACACTCATAACAATAAAGCTTCCAGAAGAAGGTTTTCGCAGCGATGCTATAGAAGAAACATTTTTAGTTCCTCAAAGAACCTTTCAGTGAACATTTTGGAAAATGTGAAGGACCATTTGTAAGACACACTACGAAGAACCTTTTGTGGAATGGAAAGATTCCATGCATGTTAAAGGTGCTCTAAGCGATGTCACGCATTTTCTAGACCAAACATTTTTTTGTCACATACAGCAAATATCTCCTCACTATCCGCTAGCTGTCTGTCTCCTGAACACACTCTAAAAAAACATGGCCTCTGTAGACACCCCAGGCTCCACAAACAGCAACAAAAACAAACTGGGCTACCCGCACCACGAAACATAACAAACAGTGTTCCAGCCAATAACCGACAAGAAGGATTTGGGGGTGGGGTTTGGGGGGTTAGTGCGCGGATGAGGAGGAGGGAGGGTCTAGCTAGCCTCCGTTTTGTTTGACAATAGTTCGAACGTTAACAAGAAGTGACGTCACCCAGGATCGCTTAGAGAACCTTTAAAGTTCTTTGTGGAACCTTATAAAACGGTTAGTTCCAATCCTTGATTCTGATTGGTCAATAGCTGTGTTTTATTCACGATAAAACACGGCTATGACCGCTTCACCCAACTGTTCACTACATCACTACACTACACTACTTGTGTATCACTACACAACACCCCTAGAAACCACTCTTAGCAACGATCATGTTTGATCTCATCGATATTGTTCACTGAAGCTATAGTAGAGTATTGTGAGAGATCGAGTGAGCGAGTGTTCCTACATTTACAGTAACGTTAGATATAGCATTTTCCTTCAGGTCAGTCCTATATATTCATAATAAAAAAAATCAGTTTGAATGTCCGCTGCGATATCTTGTCCTTTTAACAGTTAAGGGGTTTTCCCGTGCCCATAGTCATCTGTCAGTGTCGTCTTCCTTCTCCGTGATCACAAGTTTGAGTCTTCTCTACTGACCGACTCACTCATAAAGACAGTCTTTGCCGCCATCTATTGGCGAAATAATGTTGGCTATGTAACTTCTGTTGCCGTTTACAGTCAGGGACTATTTTTTCCAGCGGAAGGAAGGCTTTTCGTGATTTTACTTCATGAAAGTTCCATAGATACATAATTTTCGGCTTTCATAGTTGTATTGTGTGGTAACCGTTTTGTAAAAGCAATAAGGTACTCGAGGCAAGTGCTGTAGGCTATTGTGAATAAGTCACGGCTGAAGGGGTTGCAGGCACTCCGCGAACGCCCTTCAGCCGTGACTTATTCACGATACAGCACAGCCTCTCGTACCTTATTGCTTACTTGGATGCCTATAAAAAACCTTTATAAGAGTGTAGCGCTATTTTATGTGGTTGAAGGGAAAGTTCACCCAAAAATGAAAATCCTGTCATTAATTACCCTCACGTATTTCTAAACTTGTAACACTTTTACTCTTTATTGGAACGCATGAGAGCACCACAACACATGCGTGTTGTTGACGAGAGAATGTGTGCTGGAGATAAATATTTTGTTAATAAAGCGGTAAACTGTTTTTTTGAGCAAAAAAAAAGCACTCGTGTCGCTTCATCAAATTGAGGTTATACCACTGAAGTCACATGGATTAATTTTAGGGATGCGCCGATATTAACATTTTGGCCGACAACAATATCTGATAATTCTTTATATTTGAAAAGCCGATAACTGATATATTGTCTGATAAATCTAAATCCAAATTTGTGTCACGATCCACACTCAAGGAGAAGGTAAGGTCCAGGCGCAGTATTTATTTGAGGGGTAATCCGTACTCACAATCCAGTCCAGGCAAGGGTCAAAAACCAAATAGCAATCCAGAAACAAGAACACAGATAAGAACAGGCAGCAACAGGAACGGAAGTGTCGGGACATTAAACAAGGACTCCGTGACAAACACTGAAACAGACAGGGTATATATACACAAGTGCAAACAAGGTGACGAGAAACAGCTGAAGGAAATGAACAATCAGTGACAGACAGGCTTATGGGAAATGTAGTGAAAATGCCTAGACACCGTGAAAACTGAGACCTCTAATGTTAAACCCAGGGAACCACCAGACACTGTGACATAACCTCCCCTCTACGGAGCGGCTACCAGACGCTTCAAGACCACAAGAAACAAACAAAACAAGAGTCCAGGCGGGAGGTGGAAAGGTGGAGGATCAGGGGGTGGGATGGGGGGCCAGGTCCATGGAGGGGGACAGGAACAAGGGAGAACGGCTTAAGCGGCGGCCAGGGCGAAACTGACAGTCCATCGGGCGGCCAGGGCAAAGCAGACAGTCCATCGGGTGGCCAGGGCGGAGACGACCCCTCGGGCGGCCACGGCGGTGAAGACCCCTCGGGCGGCCACGGCGGTGAAGACCCCTCGGGCGGCCACAGCGGTGAAGACCCCTCGGGCGGCCACAGCGGTGAAGACCCCTCGGGCGGCGACCAGGACGAAGACGACCCCTCTGATGGCCACGGCAGTGAAGACCCCTCGGGCGGCCACGGCGGTGAAGACTCCTCCGGCGGCCACGGCGGTGAAGACTCCTCCGGCGGCCACGGCGGTGAAGACTCCTCCGGCGGCCACGGCGGTGAAGACTCCTCCGGCGGCCACGGCGGTGAAGACTCCTCGGGCGGCCACGGCGGTGAAGACCCCTCGGGCGGCGACCAGGACGAAGACGACCCCTCTGATGGCCACGGCAGTGAAGACTCCTCCGGCGGCCACGGCGGTGAAGACTCCTCCGGCGGCCACGGCGGTGAAGACCCCTCGGGCGGCCACGGCGGAGAAGACCCCTCGGGCGGCCACGGCTGAGAAGACCAGGGTGAAGACGACCACTCGGGCGGCCATGGCGGAGACGACCAGGGTGAAGACGACCACTCGGGCGGCCATGGCGGTGAAGACCAAGGCGGAACAGGAACAGACCCTGGCTCAGGAACTGCAACAGACACCACCGGCTCAGGAACTGCAACAGACGCCACCGGCTCAGGAACTGCAACGGACACCACCGGCTCAGGAACTGCAACGGACACCACCGGCTCAGGAACTGCAACGGACACCACCGGCTCAGGAACTGCAACGGACACCACCGGCTCAGGAACTGCAACGGACACCACCGGCTCAGGAACTGCAACAGCAACAGACACCACCGGCTCAGGAACTGCAACAGCAACAGACACCACCGGCTCAGGAACTGCAACAGCAACAGACACCACCGGCTCAGGAACAGCAACAGACACCACTGGCTCAGGAACTGCAACAGCAACAGACACCACCGGCTCAGGAACTGCAACAGCAACAGACACCACCGGCTCAGGAACAGCAACAGACACCACTGGCTCAGGAACTGCAACAGCAACAGACACCACCGGCTCAGGAACTGCAACAGCAACAGACACCACCGGCTCAGGAACTGCAACGGACACCACCGGCTCAGGAACTGCAACAGCAACAGACACCACCGGCTCAGGAACTGCAACAGCAACAGACACCACCGGCTCAGGAACAGCAACAGACACCACTGGCTCAGGAACTGCAACAGCAACAGACACCACCGGCTCAGGAACTGCAACAGCAACAGACACCACTGGCTCAGGAACTGGAACAGACACCACCGGCGCAGGAACAGACACCGGCTCAGGCACAGGAACAGACACCGGATTGGCAAGCGTGACGTGAAGCTCCTCTGGATCGGCAGACCTGCTGTGTCTCCTCCAAGCACGCAGTACTGCTACTGCATAAAAAAGGAAGACTGCCTTCTTTGCCATGACAGGACTGATGGGAACAGCCTCCGGCACAGGAACCGTCTCTGCATCGGCAGACGTGACGTGGACAGTCTCTGGATCGGCAGAAGTGACGACGTGGACAGTCTCTGGATCGGCAGACGTGACGTGGACGGTCTCTGGATCGGGAGACATCCTGTGCCTCCTCCACGCATGCAGTACCACCACTGCATAAAGGAGGAAGACCGCTCTCTTGGCCATGGCAGGACTGATGGTGGTCTGCTCCGAGCCGATCTCAGGGATGACTGTGGCCTGCTCGGAGGGGGCGGCCTCCGGGACGACAGCGGGCTGCTCGGAGGGGACGGCCTCCGGGACGACAGCGGGTTGCTCGAGGACGAACTCAGGGTCTTTGGGGAAACTGGAGGTCTTCCTCCTCCGTTTTGGATGCCGATGTGCAGGCTCTGGGCTGGACAGAAACCGCGGCGGATGGAGCTCTGGACTGGACATCACCAGCCTAGGGTCGAAGAGGGGCCAGAATGGAGAATGGTGTCGGGATTCCTCTCGACCACCTCCTCCACTGCGGCCTCCACGGGTCCCGCGAAATCTGACCAACCGGGTCCCCTCAAAAAATTGTCTCCTCTCCCGCTCGGTGGCTGGGGAAGAGACATTAAAAAACATACCGCTGGATCCTTGCATGACGGAGTCCTTCTGTCACGATCCACACTCAAGGAGAAGGTAAGGTCCAGGCGCAGTATTTATTTGAGGGGTAATCCGTACTCACAATCCAGTCCAGGCAAGGGTCAAAAACCAAATAGCAATCCAGAAACAAGAACACAGATAAGAACAGGCAGCAACAGGAACGGAAGTGTGGGGACATTAAACAAGGACTCTGTGACAAACACTGAAACAGACAGGGTATATATACACAAGTGCAAACAAGGTGACGAGAAACAGATGAATGAAAGTCTTACGGGTTTGGAATGACATGTTTGAGTTTTTAATGGTGAACTTTTTCATTTTCGGGTGAACTGACCCTTTAAATCTGCTCTTATTTTGCATCTTTTCTCTCTCTCTCTCTCTCTCTCTCTCTCTCTCTCTCTCTCTCTCTCTCTCTCTCTCTCTCTCTCTCTCTCTCTCTCTCTCTCTCTCTCTCTCTCATGCAGATGTTCCTGTAACCTGTAAATCTGGCTGGATATCGTACAAAAGCAGCTGTTTCTTGTTCTCCATTAATGAGCTCAGCTGGACTGAGGCACGAGATTACTGCAAAGCACAGGGCGCGTCACTCCTCAAAATAGAAGAGGATGACGAGGAGTGGGTGTGTAACGTTCATGGATCCGCATAGCATTATTTTGATTTTACTTTTTTTATTTTAAATTAGTTTCTATCTTCCCCCTAGGCATTTCTGCGCACACATGCCATATCCGAGCACTACTGGATCGGTCTAACGGATCAGACCACGGGCCAGTGGAGATGGGTGGATGACACTCCTTACACTATGAACAAAGAGTGAGCTGATTCAGGCATTATTCACTTTGATTCACAAAAATATTTTTTAGCAAATTGCATGCATTAAAATGTACATTTGAATCATATACATATACCTTTTAGAGGCTTAGTACCAAATTTTGGCCTCACAAGATGGCATTACATTTACATGTTTATCCCTAAATATGATCTAATATCCACATTATATTCCATGGCGTAAATTGATTTTCTGTGAAGATTTTTTAAGCTAACACCGTAGTCCTTGGTGATTTATATAATGCAAGTCAATGGCTACCATCCCTTTGAGAGTCAATAATAATAATAATAATAATAATAATAATACCTGTGGCTCTTGACAATTCACTAAGGTATATAATTACAGTTAATGTGGAAGATGTTTTTTTTTTGTAGAGATGCCCCTGAAACCATTAGTAATTTATTTTGGGAATGTCCTACGGTATCCTTTTTTTTTTTGGAAGATTTTAAAAATAACAAAAAGAAATGAACAAAATATAAAAAAAATTAATTAAGATTAAAGATGCTATGTAGAATTGAGAAACTCTTGTTATTAGCGATAACACCGGTGGCCGTGAAGTGAACTGCAGCAGCACTTGTTGCTCGTTCTCACACTCGTGCTCACGTAACGTACAAGAGAACGTGATTCAAGGCCTCAATATACTCAAGGAGAAGCTTTTTTAAATTTGTTGTTTAACAGTAAAAAGTTGGAAATACCTTAGCAGTGATTTACTGTTAATGAACATCCCGACGCCGTCCACTGCTGAGAGCGACGTTTAGATGAACATGTGAATATGTGCTGCTCTTTCCTCTCAATAACACATTAAACACACACAAAAATTACAACGGTGAGAAAACAAAACAGCAGTTCAGAAAGCATCTGATTATGTGAGAGATGTTTGCCTCAATAATTGCAATTAATACATGAAAATACTTACATATAGCCCCTTTAATCTGGTAGATGCTGATGTGATGTTTTGGTGATTCTCATTGGATGGTGATAATTTTTTTTATTTTTTATAATTAATTTATTATATTTGCTTGTTGTCTTCATAAAGTCAAGTGGTTTGGAAAAAAAACATAGTTTCCAACTACATTTTAAATTGTTAATATATATCTAAAATGAAGAACTTATACAATGTTTTTCTGTATTTTTTCTTTCTTTCTTTTTTACATCTGACATGTTTGGTTATATGTTCTAAAAAACAAACAAAAACAAAGTACCACACATGGTAAAACTATTTGAACTAGAAATCAATGTGTTTACGATTATGATAATTTAAAATAATGTGATAATAACAAATACCAGTTTGCAATATCAAGCATAATAGTTTGTAAAGATAAAGCCAGACATCGGAAGCCTCACACATTCAAGTCAACTTTTATGTTAAAAATAAGGTCGATCGTGGTGTCAAAGTTTTCCGTTTTCCAAATATTGCTCATTATAATCATGAATAGGAAAGGAAGCAGTTATATTTCAAGATGATGTATTTCAAGCTTTTGCTTGTCAAGAAGAAACAAAAATGCTTGCATTAAACAAAAATGTCATCTGTTTAAATATTTGTTGTTGGTAGTGGTGTTGGGATTAAATGCATATATGAAATGAACTTTAGATCGGATGGGATGCCATAAAGTTGTTATAGTGTATATGCAGATGCGATGGTGTGACATTTGTTGGTTGTCATTATTCACAGGCGCTGGTCTCCCGGGCAGCCGGATGACTGGAAAGAACACGGTCTGGGAGAGGAAGGAGAGGACTGTGGGCAGATTGCATATGTGAAACTAAATGACAGCCACTGCTCTAATAAAATTAGATTCATTTGCAGAGTGTAATTCTGAATCTGAAAAGAGCTGTGGTGTAGGGCCCTATGGAATATTTTCATATTATTCTATTTGTTCCATTGTCATTTTTCTGGATTTCATTTTAATGGTTTGATTACATTTTAATAATCAAAAAGCATGTCTAATTAATTGAATTCATAAAAACTAATTATTAATTAAAAAAACTAATTATTTCTATGTTTTTTTTCCAGAAATTTCCTGGCAATTCAAAAATGAAGGCATAAAACATTAATTTAATGTATCTTTTAATCATATTAAATAAAATAAAAAACCGTCAAACAAAGTGCTGCACAACATGAAAGAGAATTTTTTGATTATTCCTTAAAAATTATTTTAATAATAATTTATTATTATTATTAGTGTTAGTATTCTTAAAGGGCACCTATTATGACTTTTAAAATGTTCCTAATGTTGTTTAGGGAGTCCCCAACAACAGTTTTACGTGCATGCAATGTCAAAAAACACTTTTGTTTTCGTATAATATGCATTTATTTTTACCTGATTTGCTCACCGACTCCCAAATGATTCGTTCAACGACTCATTTTTCCAAACCCCTCCTTTGCGCGACGCTAATCTGCGATTGGTCAGATGACTCAGCAGTGTTTACAGAGATAATACATTGTTTAACACGGAGTACAATGATGCTTTTATCAATTAAATCGTGTTATAATAATGATTATAGTCCACTGCTTTGTAGTTTGTAGTAAAAAACTAAAAATAAGATAAAGAATTTAATGTTATGTTAGCGAGCATAGCCCAGAGTTCATATTGTAAAAGCACAATCAGTCTTTGTTTGCGTTAGCCCGATGCATAAACATAACGTTTTTACAAAAAAAAAAAAATGCAGTTACGTTACTACGAGGTATTACTCTATTCTTTAAGACAACTCCGAAAACAACGACAAACACTTCACATATCTCAATACAATTGCCATTGAAGACCTAGAAGCTAAACGGTGCTTACACAACAAACAAAATAATAATTAAGCATGCTACATAAAACATAAAAGCAACAATTATTAATAACACTTACAGGTTGTGATATGGAGGAGGAAGCTGATGCAAATACACTTAGAAATGAACCTTCCTTCAATATCAGCCGTCTCGCGAATCCAAGTTTGATTGCATTTAAGTTGGTAAAGCAATCGTCTTCAAAATGGCGCGAACAAAGCACAAGACTCGGACTATACTTCTGTGGTATAGTTATATATGAAGTGTAGCCACTTAGTCTTCAAATGCTCCTCCTTGGGCAGAAAAGTTGGCTTTTGAGCCGCACTTCAGAACACAGCGTCTCTTCGCCATGATGTTTCCCTGCTGGCCTTGGAGCGCAATAAGTGGGCGTATCGTATTCAAATAACTTGACAAGTTGACGTCATCTAGTCAGAGAAAAAGCTTCGGTCGTCTAACGATTCATAAAAATGACTCCGAGTCGACTCTTACTTTTGAAAGACAATAACTTTATATACGGTGCACTTTCATATTTCAAACTTTGCAGGATGTTTTTGTTCACCTAGATCTATGTTACACACTACATGAAAGGTAAATTTCAAAATTCCATAATAGGTGCCCTTTAATACATTGAGACAGCTAAATTCTACTGTACTATTGGACAGGTTGCTATGAAGACTTTGGAGTTTCTGTTTGTTTATGATATGACGATCGTTTTTCTCAAATGAAGTGGTGAAATGCTGATGAAGTGACTCTCAGAGGGGCTCTGGAGCTGAAGTTCATGCATTAATGTCCTCATATGAGGCGGCAGAGGGTGAAAACACCGCGAGAAATACAGCATTATACAGAAAATTGCATTGTGGGTTCTACCATTCCATCAGCATTTTCCGCATTGTGGAAATCTACAACAGGTGCCATCAAGATGACAACATTTGAAACACTCTCTAGTTCAGTACTTTGAACGGTATTAGATGTATTAAACTGTGTAAAGACAGAGAAAGCAAACCCTGTAAATCCTCTCTTGCTTTTTTGTGTTTAATTACCATTTAAATTCAAATAAAAAAATTAAGTAGTTATCTGTTTTTCTGTTGTCCTGTTCTTAAGGGCCCAATCTCAAGAAACCGAAATCTCTGTTGGAGGGATGCTATGATATTTCTCCAGTATTCAGATTAGAGGTTAAGAAATATGAGTATTATGACCCAGACTCAGACTTTTTTGTCCCATTTAGGGAAACTATGATGAGCATTAACCACATATATACAGTATGGCTACATATTAAACCAACGATTATATCCAAAAAATCATACATTATAAAACTGTCCAAAACACACATTAAACTATATACCAGACTCTATTCTTAATTCATAAAGTAAATGTAAATTCCTCTGTAGAGATATTAGGATATTAATGCCACCCGTTTCTGATAAATTCCTAGTGGGAAAGAGTTTATTTTAGTATCATTACTATATATACATATAGTATTTATAAATATTTTTTATTAAGTTTGATATTTTTTTCATCCTTTCTAATTTTAGTTTGAGTTATTCATTCTGTTATATTTTTGTCCGTTTATTATATATATATATATATTTTATTTCTATTTTAGTTTAGAAACTTTATATTTCTGTACATTTATTTATAAATTATATATAAATTATCAATTTTAGTAGCCTACTTAAACTTGATAATAAATATTTATTTTAGAAAGGCTTTTTTTATATTTTATTTAATTAAAGTAAATTATTTTAACAGTTTTAGTTGGTCAAATTCATGATGTCAAACCTTTAAAACTTTTATTAAACCGTTATACTGTTCAAAGATCATATTTTGCAAAACTAGGCCAAGTTCATTGGTCTTTTGTCATACTGATATATAACCTATGAAAGCTGAAGATTAATGTACATTTCCAATTAATTTCTGACATACAAATCCTGCTGGAAAATGAAGGAAGCATGAAGTGCTCTGGAGATGTCCTGGTAGACGGCTGCGTTGACTCTGGATTTAATAAAGCACAGTGGACCAAAGTCCTCTTTTCTGATGAGAGCCAATTTTGCATCTCATTTGCAACTCCAGCCGATGACATGGCTCCCCGAACCAACACAGACTGTGGAAACTTCACACTGGACTTCAAGCATCTTGGATTGTGTGCCTCTCCTCTCTTCCTCCAGACTCTGGGACCACGATTTCCAAATGAGATGCAAAATTTGCTCTCATCAGAAAAGAGGACTTTGGTCCACTATGCTTTATTAAATAGAAATCATTTTGGGCTGGTGTAACACCGGCACCATGTTGCTGTCTGGGATCTCCCTAACTGTATGTTATACAGGTTTACCATACATATGCCTAGGCCTACTCTTTATTCCGGACATGGCCATATAGCATCAGCAGGTCGGGATTTCTGAAATGTCTGGGCACACACGAACAGAATCCGCTGATAAAAGACACTTTGACACGGTAGCGTGTCAAAATATCCACTATTAACCACATTTTATGCGCATTGTAGATCCGTTCACAGAAGCTAACTGCATTTTTAATATATCTTCCAAAAACAATGAATCATTAGTTGCATAATATATTCATTGATTATATTGTTTAATTTATGAATTGATGTCTTCAGTTTTCTGTACTCGTAACTTGGCAACACCTTAGATGGTTAAATAATTGGTAAAAATTGGATGTGTGTGTGTGTGTGTGTGTGTCTGTGTGTGTGTGTGTAACACTGAATAAATGCTGATTAATAAACGAATGCATTGCGTTCTCTGCATTAACCGTTTGAATTTAGAGGGTTTATTTGTTTTACAGCAGAGAATATATATAAAAAAGAATAAAAGGCCAAATTCAATCTGTTCATCATTATATAAAGCGATCGAGTCTCTTCTGAGAATTTGGGTGAAGAGTTTAAATGGGGACGGACATGTAACGTTACATCTCTCAGATTTCGTTTAAAATATCTTAATTTGTGTTCCGAAGATTATTTAAAATTTCTTACAGGTTTACAGGAACGACATGAGGGTGAGTAATTATATATATTTTTTTAAATCTTCATTTTTGGGTGAACTGTCCCTTTAATTATGCGTGTTGGTTCGACCGCGCGCAGACCAGCAGCGGTGACGTCACGTGCAGCGCGAGCTATGAGCGCGAGTTCCACATGACGTCACAGACCAAGTTGTTCAACGGCGATTATCAGACTCGACTCGAGATTCACTAACGGACGAACGAAGTGTACAAACAAAACGCAGTCTACCGCTATTAAACAACAGGCACATCGTGTTCACACAGCTCGTTGAGATGACTTTGATGGATTTTTTTGCTCAGGTAGTTCAGTCTCTAGGTCAGTCACTAGTTCAGACACTAGGATACGAACACAGTGTCAACAACATGAGTCAGTATCAAAATAGTTGCGCTGCTGTGTTCGAGGAGAGAAATCTGAACTACACCACAACTGTGGCGCCTGACCCAACTGGTAAGTTACTAAGTTAATACACATCAGAACTGACACACAATCTGACATAAATGATATACTAGTCTCATACAATCACGGACAAAGAAAGTATTGGTTTGAGTAACTTAGAGACATCTGGGGCCTGTTTCAGAAAGGAGGTTAAGTGAAAACTCTGAGTATGTTAACCCTGAAATGAGGGAAACTCTGGGTTTTCCGTTTCAGAATGGGAGGTATATCAAACCCGAGAAAGCAGAGTAAGTCAAGCCCGTTTCTGAAAGAGAGGTAACTTATACTCAGAGTCAGTTACCATGGCAACTTACTCTGTGAACCTAACCTGGTCGGGAGCAGGTTTTCTTCGGTAAACCCAGAGTTTCTTGCGGTCTCCTCCCCTTTTTTAAAGAGGAAGCGGTGTTTAAACACTTCATTCATTCTTTCTGTACATTTATTTATTGCTGTTTTCTCCGCTGTTTTAAAAAAGAAATTAATAAGATGAAGTATATGTAACGTTAACTCCTTAACTGGCAACTGAAAATACAGTACATTAGAGTTACATCATGCAGTTCTAAACAAATTCTACAGAATTAAACTGTGGCATTTACTGAAAATCACTTGGGGGATAAGAATGTCCTTTTATACTTAGATATAAACTTAGATTCTATAGGCTACGCCACATACAAATGTGAATGTGTAGATTGTCTGATGTGTAGACACATAATATTAACATTACCCTGTAGGCCTCTCTGTGGTGCAGAAACTGTTTCTTCATACCCATCATCCTGTGAAGATACACTTTATAACACTATTTGTCATCATTTCTGGTGTATTGAGTAGGCAACTTACAACGGTCTGGGGTTCTGTTGGGACATGAGGCTCCAAAAGACAGATATTAGTCTCTAGATAGATATTAGTCCCAATAGATATCAGAATCTATTGGGAGTGGGACCAACGAAAAACCCAACCCAAAGTAAAATAAATGGAAATATCAAAAATACCCTATAAAAAACCCTAATAATGTAATATGTCAAATGTTTGTAAAGTCAGATAGCATACACCCATGATATGCTCAAGCCTTACCTGATTGAATTATGTTTTTATAATATTTTTTATTTTCAGCTGCTGCCACGTTCTTTTAATGCATGCAGTCATGAAAATTAAAATTAGGTTGAATAACTGTTCTTCCAGTTTCACCTGATATTATAACAGTTACTCTAAAATAGTTATCAATTACTACCTACAAATGACATCTTCAACAGTGTAATTAGATTAATGTAATAATTACTATCTTTAGAAAGTATTAGTCTACTTATTATTAATTACTAAGTCCCATATCAACCTCAACCACTTGAACAATACAATGAGGAGAGACAAGAAACTGCACTTTTAATGCTTTCAAAATGAACAATATACAATTGCATGAATTATTCTTGAATTGACCAAAGTGTGTAGAGGGAGAATTTTAAATTCAAAATATATGTTAAATCCACTGTTGTTTTATACAGAATTCTTCTATAGTCTATGCAGTAGCCTATTTAATGCAATTACATCATATTTTATTTTAAATTACAGAAGAATTAAGAGTAATCCCTTTAATTAAATTACAATATTTAGATTACATGGTAATTAATTACACCCAACACTGTATAACAGTAATTCCTCTTTGTGTCTGGCGCTGTTGCCATGGTGACTCATAATATCTGCGCTCCATTGATAATGGCTTTTAATAGTTGTGGTGCATGCGCTTAACTCAGAGTCAGTCAACTTAGAGTTGATTGAACTAACTAATTTCAGCTGATCTGAAACCGAAAACTCAGAGTTTCCCATCTCAGGGTAAGTCAACTCAGAGTTCAAGTTTTAACTCAGAGTTGGTTGAACCTCCTTATTGAAACAGGCCCCTGTAACGTTAACGTTAACCAACAATAACTTGTTGTTCAATAACATTTCTCTGATGATTTCTCCTGTGTTTTCAGACTTTTCTCTCATCATCCATCTGGGTCTTCTTCTGGTTCCGACCATCGCTGGACTCGTACAGTTTCTCTGTACGAAGTGCCAGTCTCGAGGTAAAACTCTTTAAATACTTTAGATGGAGAAACTCTCCATTTATACCGAGTTTAAACGGATTGTTTTCTTTGACCTGTTTCCTACTTTCTGTCGCCACCTATAGGCTGCGATAAGACATGAGCAAAATGCAGATACTTGATGTGCGTTTATTCAGGGGTTCAAGCTCAAAGTGCTGAAACCCTATTGTAATTGTGAGGGTTTGTAAAACTGATAGTGCAGCCCAAACCGTAAGGCCTAGAGACTTGAAACCTGGCCAGATGGTAGGCCTCAGTTTGGGGAGAACCTATCAGAGTACGACCCCGATTGGCCCATAGGTGGCGCTACAGCAACCAAAAGTACAAAATCGCTCATAACTCCTGGACGGTTTGGCCTAATATCGTATAGAGCTGGTAAGTACCGCCCATCCGTAAAACTCCAAGTGGACCTCTAGGTTGAAAAAGCGTCAATGCAAGTGAATGAGAGAAAATAATTATTTTCTGATCCCGTTTGAATTGTGCCATGAATGTGAACATATGTTGTCTGTGAATTTTTTATATAATTTCTCATGTAACGAGTTTGACAGTATATTGTATGATTCTTTGGCTAGCAGTTGTGGAATAGACATAACGAGAAAGACTACACGTCGCATATGTGACGTCGCCGCATAACACATTTATTACACATTCCACATGCCCAGACCTGAAGTGGTTTTAACCACGCTCAACTAGTTTGTCCTCTCCCTGAAAGAAGGCGGTGAAGTGCACCAAAGACACAGGCATGTTTAGCGGGATCCGTATGCTAGTGGTGGTGACGTATAGCGATCTTCGCCCGTGACGTCACGACGCTGTTACGTGCGCTCTGGTTGGCAAAAGAAAAGTAATGACCGCTTGCAGCGCAGCGCAAACACAGAAGAAAAATAGTTGTATCGTGCGTTGTGATCGGCTGTGTTAACAGGTTCGATAAGAGTAATCCCAAGAGCTTCTACCGCGTACCTAAACAGCCTGAATCAAGAAAGAAAGCTTTGAATTTCTGCAATTAGGCGTCTAGAACCCAGCGTAAAACAATGGGAGCCAGCGGACCACGATCGCGTCTGCTACATTTTGCGTTAAAAATTACAACTAATTTTGTAAATAAATGTTACTAGTAGGTTCTATCGCATTGATGGGTTAATGAATGAATGAATAACTGTACAAAATACCTCGGAAGACGTGTCAAAAGTGTTTGTTTACATAACCTTTTGTGTGCATGCTGTGACTGAGCAATGGAAGTATAATAACACTGACATACCCTTATAAATTTAAGGCAAATTTTTGTATTTTCATTCATACATTTTTTGTTAACCAATGTTATATATCAGAGGTAAGATAATTTTGATTCAAAATATAGCCCATGGTCCATGGATAAATTACACCTGTATTTTACTCTAGTTGTAGCACATTTGCCAGTTATCCTTAGTGAAAACAAGTAATATTCGTAATTATGACTTACTTATAGGCATATAAAGATTTGTACGCTTTCATCGACTCTCTGGTAAACTTAGATGGCGTGTCGATGAGATACAGGTAGATGTCGCCGAATGTCAAATCTGGCCATGTGTCTGGGCTTTTGCTCCAATTCTCACTCAGGTGATATGGATCAGGCAGAGAACATGAACCCTGGTTATATAAAAGCTTAATCTTATATCTCCTTTTAGCTTCTTATCACCGATCACCGATCATTATTTCACTCCGAGACGTCGCGGTAAAAAACAGCTCGACTTCGCCTTGATATTTCATCCCTCCCACAGTGATCAATCAGGACATATTTAGTATCAGTGGATTGCTCGGAATTTCGGGATTATTATGATGCTAATGTCACCGCTATATCTGAAAAACTGACTGACTCTCTCACGAGTGATGGGCTTGACACACGAGGGGACAAACGACTGCGACAGGCGAAACTCGTCGCCACCCGGCGTGTGCAGGTCTACTTGAACGAGCGCGGAATTTCACATGCACGAATGTCGCCTGTTGCTTGGCTGGAGGAGGCTGGCTGCCCTCTCTCATTATGTAATGATGTAATTACTGACGGGATCAGTCTATGTTCTCCAAACTTTAGTTTTGACGATTGATAGACGGTGAAAAAAAGTGACTTATTTGTTACAGTATGTGTTCCAATTTGAGTATGAGCTTGTGGCCCCGCCCAGTGGAGTTACTACGTCACAACTCCAGTCTATTTTAGCCGGCATTTTGGCGTCTGCTACTGATTCACAGCCATTTGAATGTAGAAATACAACTTTGAGCTTATTTTTCTCAAGATATGTCCTCTAACATCAGAAAAATGCCACAAGAACATGTTAACACCTAGAAAAACATGATTTTCATTGGAGTGGGTCTTTAAAGGGAACCAATTATGCCTCTTTTTCTCTGATAAGTCCCCAGAGTGTGTATGTGAAGTTTTAGCTCAAAATACCCCATCGATTATTTTTACCCATACGGAAATGTAATATATGTACACATATGAAATATACATATATGAAATATATCCACATGTATAAAATATATATGCCCATATATAAAACCTATTAGAAAATGGAACAATTGACATATAAAACCAGCCCATATATTTTATGTATGTATAATAGTGTTTTTTTTATATACATGTCACATATATAATTATCAGTTTTCAAATATAATTTGTGTAGTATTTGTTTTGTTTTTATGAGCTGGTCAAGAAGAGGTAAAATAATAATAAATAATACATTTTATTTATAAAAGATTCAAAAATGAGATAGAAATTGAAATGAAATGTGGATATGTAGACTTGATCTGTAGACTTGAAATAAATAGTTAAATAGTAAATAGTTTGGCATATATAAATTAAACATATCGGTGACATATATGGTCAAAACATAGTACAGTATTATATAAATAATAATCATATACATCATATTAATATATGTCAATATACTCATTTAATATGGCAAATTTATATATGTTAAAAACCTATATCAACATATATGTAGAGATATGTATATGTGATAGTAATATATTGTCTTATATTTAGCATATATGACGGCGTCACTATAGCCTGGCTCCGCCCTCCTACGTACTTCCGCTCAATTTTCATTTTCCTTCAGTACTAGGTCTGGGATTGTGGTGTATTCTTTGGTTTTCTGAAATCAAAATTTCACCGGTCCAATCAGCGAACAGAGGGAGTGGCTGAGAACGATGACGTTGATGTCGTGCGCTAGTTTGAGTTGTAGTTCAGTATAGTAATGGCAGCGGAGAAAGATGCGAGCGATCACTGATCACTAGGGCTGTAATCAACCAAAGGAAATCTTGGTCAACTGAAAGTCCTGAAGAGAGAGTCCTGAAATTTTCGACTAAAAATCGACTAAAAATGACGTTAAGGAAAAAAAACGTTAAATTAATTAGCTGCGCACTGTGCGCAGTACTTGGTAGCCTTATTATCCGCCTAAATGAATTATAAATAAACATAAAAAAATAGTAGGCTATTTGCAGTATATTAAATCGTTTTTGACCTAATTATTTTGCACTGAAATGAGTCTGACACACAAGTCTGTCGGCTCTGACAGCGTTGTATCACGTGCACCTGCGCAATATCATAGCCTATGATTTCCGAAAATAGTAATATGTTGTCAACTAGTGATATCATCACAAGAACTTTTGAGGAATATGCAACATAATTTAGACAATTGTTTTTATCATATGTATTATAATAACTGACAAGCACTATAATTTCAGCCGTGCAGCTCGCACAGAGTGAGGCTGAACACAGGAGCGCAGCTTCGCGGCTGAGACACGAATAGACTATTAACTTAAAGCTTTACTCTTAACCCTTTCACACGTAAGTTTAAAATATTCTAACTGACCCCCCAGCGTGAGTTTTTCAAGGCGACCGTTATTTAGAACCTGTCACTTTATCGTTTCCATGGTGACGCGTCATTGCTTGTCACGTGACACAGCGCAAACACAACACAGCGCTGAATGAATGATGATCTGCTTTTATGTAATTTTCTCTTTTTGATTCAAAATATTCAAAAATATGTTAGATATAGCATGAAACACAGATATTCCGATTGTCAAATATGTGCATGTGGATGTGTTTGGTTGTTTAAACACTTTTATAACGATCGCGTTAGTTGAGCTGTATGCGCGATGGGCGGCGCCATGTTAGTTTGTGCTGGATTTACAACACGTCAATTCCTCCACTTCTCACGAAATACATGAAAGTAAGTGGCAGGTTAACTGAGAAGAATAGGGTAAAATGTAAAGCTACTTACACATTGTGTATCTGGTATGAATAAAACATGTCGTCTTATTATAATGGAAAGGATTATTATTGGCGCTTCCATAGACATCTGTGTGTATTTTACAAACTCAAATTCAGTGGTTTGCTAGTACTTATGTGATTTTAAAGGGCACCTATTATGACATTTAAAATGTTCCTAATGTTGTTTAGGGAGTCCCCAACAACAGTTTTACATGCATGCAATGACAAAAAACACTTTTGTTGTCGTATAATATGCATTTATTTTTACCTGATTTGCTCACCGACTCCCAAATTATTCGTTCAACGACTCGTTTTTCAAACCCCTCCTTTGCGCGACGCTAATCTGCGTTGATTGGTCAGATGACCCAGCAGTGTTTACAGAGACAATACTTATTGTTTAACACGGAGTACAATTATGCTTTTATCAATTTAATTGTGTTATAATAATGATTATAGTCCACTGCTTTGTAGTTTGTAGTAAAAAACTAAAAATAAGATAAAGAATTTAATGTTATGTTAGCGAGCATAGCCCAGAGTTCATATTGTAAAAGCACAATCAGTCTTTGTTTGCGTTAGCCCGATGCATAAACATAATGTTTTTACAAAAAAAAAAAAAAAAAAAATGCAGTTACGTTACTACGAGGTATTACTCTATTCTTTAAGACAACTCCGAAAACAACGACAAACACTTCACATATCTCAATACAATTGTCATTGAAGACCTAGAAGCTAAACGGTGCTTACACAACAAACAAAATAATTATTAAGCATGCTACATAAAACATAAAAGCAACAATTATTAATAACACTTACAGGTTGTGATACGGAGGAGGAAGCTGATGCAAATACACTTGGAACTGAACCTTCCTTCAATATCAGCCGACTCGCGAATCCAAGTTTGAGTGCATTTAAGTTGGTAAAGCAATCGTCTTAAAAATGGCGCGAACAAAGCACAAGGCTCGGACTATACTTCTGTGGTATAGCTGTATATATGAATTGTAGCCACTTAGTCTTCAAATGCTTCAAATGAAAAAAGTTGTCTTTTGAGTCGCACTTCAGAACACAGCGTCACGTCGCCATGATGATTTCAAGTTTGCCTTGGAGCGCAATAAGTGGGCGTATCGTATTCAAATAACTTGACAAGTTGACGTCATCTAGTCAGAGAAAAAGCTTCGGTCTTCTAACGATTCATAAAAATGACCGAGTCGACTCTTACTTTTGAAAGACAATAACTTTATATACGGTGCACTTTCATATTTCAAACTTTGCAGGATGTTTTTGTTCACTTAGATCTATGTTACACACTACATGAAAGGTACATTTCAAAATTCCATAATAGGTGCCCTTTAAATGCCTGAAACCTAAAATAAACATTATGTGGTTGACAACACTGAATAGTTGTGATATATGACAAGCGCGAGCACGTCCATCTCTGGCTCAGCGCCAGCCAACGCGCGAAAGCACATTTGAATTTAGCAGTTGATCACGTGATGCGCTGACCGTTCTAATCACACCGGTGTGATCGTACGCTCCAGGGACCAGCCAAGACTGATCACACCGGTGTGATCGTATGTGCGAAAGGGTTAAACACAAAAGGCACGTCCATTTTAATAAAAAAATTATATTTATTAAACAAACCAGATCAAGACCAAAAACGAAATAAAGTGCATAACTGAAAATAAAGCATAGGCTCAAAACTAATACAACCAGTGGGCACAGCGCATTGCGCATTGGGCTCCAATCATTTTTTACCGTTTTCTATATAAAAAAAAAATGCTGCCACACTGCCGATGTCTTTGTTGACATGGTAGAAGAGGACTGACTATGAATTAAACGCTCACAATTAAATAAATAATATTCAGCTAACCTTCTAGTAGCCTTTCTTCAATCTGTCTCTCTTCTCCGGTGGTTGGGCTAATCCAAAAGAAGTGAAAACAAGGGGGGTGTTCTGAAGACAGACTGTTACCTGTGGAACAGGGGTGCTCTAAAAACACCCCCATTAGCAATTAGTGCTTTCCACCTGATGAAACGAACGCGGCAAAACTGATGAAATGAACGCGGGAAAACTGATGAAACAAACGCGGGAAAACTGATGAAATGAACGCGGCAAAAAATCGACCAATCAGAATTTTGGTCGAGCCAGAACGTATCGACCAACAATCGACTAATCGACTGGGAGATTACAGCCCTACTTACTGATCAGTACACAGCATTTGCGGCAGATCCGAACCAAGCGCAGCGGCATATTGTTAATGATTAGACCCAGCTTCGACAGTTGACTGAATACATTATCACTGTCCTTAGTGTCAAACATAGGTGTCGATTTCGGTGGGGACGTACCCACCAGGTTTCGTCATGAGTCATTTTGTACCCATTTTGAGTCATTTTTCTTTTTTTTTACCTCGAGCTCAATTTAGTCGTTCTGCTGCTGCGCTGGGTACACGCTTCTCTGTTCATAACACTGCAACAACTGTAACATTGGGAAATGTTTGGGGGAGGGCGAGGGGTGGTTGGGCACGCGGCATGAGAACCGTGGGGACTCAACCCACAGCCGCTCCGCTGCCCTGCTGAAAATGTGAAGTAGAAACGCTTAATAATGTCAGATAAAGTCCAAAATAATTTGAATTTGGGTTAGATTTTTTTTACCGTTTTCAGTGGTTATGAGGAGCAATATGAGAGAGAAATTTGGTAATCATTGTTTATGTACATTAAACCACGCCATGTCATATTGTCAACATGGTACTTATGAAGCAGAATAGTGGGTCATATGTCTAATGCTTTTTGAAAACTTAAGGTTTTCTACTTCATGTGATTACCACTCTGATTCATGTCCGCTTCAGCCTGATGTTTGATATTAGTTTTAATTTTTCTTTAGGCAACATGCAGAAAAAAACCATCATGCATGCAACTTTACCCGAAGGAATGGATATCAGCAGCAGCGTCGAGGACCGTCCACTAACACCCGGACAGGAGCCGACTCCAGCCACTGATGCACTTGAGACCGAGCCAATGATCGATTATGCTCAACCCTCGACCAGCGCTGCTGCGCTATCACAGGACCGTCCACTAACACCCGGACAGGAGCCGACTCCAGCCACTGATGCGCTTGAGGCCGAGCCAATGATCGATTATGCTCAACCCTCGACCAGCGCTGCTGCGCTATCACAGGACCGTCCACTAACACCCGGACAGGAGCCGACTCCAGCCACTGATGCACTTGAGGCCGAGCCAATGATCGATTATGCTCAACCCTTGACCAGCGCTGCTGTGCTATCACAGGACCGTCCGCTAACACCCGGACAGGAGCCGACTCCAGCCACTGATGCGCTTGAGGCCGAGCCAATGATCGATTATGCTCGACCCTCGACCAGCGCTGCTGCGCTATCACAGGACCGTCCACTAACACCCGGACAGGAGCCGACTCCAGCCACTGATGCGCTTGAGGCCGAGCCAATGATCGATTATGCTCAACCCTTGACCAGCGCTGCTGTGCTATCACAGGACCGTCCGCTAACACCCGGACAGGAGCCGACTCCAGCCACTGATGCGCTTGAGGCCGAGCCAATCTTCGATTATGCCCAACCCTCGACCAGCGCTGCTGTGCTATCACAGGACCGTCCACTAACACCCGGACAGGAGCCGACTCCACCCACTGATGCGCTTGAGGCCGAGCCAATGTTTGATTATGCTCAACCCTCGACCAGCGCTACTGTGTTGTCTGAGAGAAAACCCAGCAGCAGCCCAACAGATGCGCCTGCGCAGAACAACCCGACAGGTAACTGAGGACATTCATACAAATCAATATTACTTGCATGTGTGTAGAAATAACAGTGGGACACTTTTTAAGAGGTTTGCGATATCACAATATTTGATCGTGGACAATTAAAATGTCTCCACAATCTGCTTTTGAAGAAATTAGTATCGTGCAAATTCTATCAGTTCAGTTCTGTTACATTCACATCACACGTTAAAGGTGCAGTGTGTGATTTTTAGCGACATCTAGTGGTGAGATTTGCGAATTGCAAACAAAGTCACTTACGGCCTATCCCTCCCTTTTTAAACTCGAAGGAGAAGCTACGGTGGCCGACGTAACCAGCAGCACATTTCTCCCCACATAGCAAACGCTGTCTGTAGCGCTGTTTGTTCGCTGTCGGCTACGGTAGAAACATGACGTCACAATATGTCGAACTTCATTTAAGGGGGTGCCCGCGGTTATGTAGATATAAATGACTCATTCTAAGGTAATAAAAACATAACGGTTCATTAAGTAAGGTCTTTATACACCACTGAAAACATAGTTATGGATCTTATATTGCATTTCTGGCAATAGATCCTCAGAAATAATACACATTGCACCTTTAAGACAGAGGTAGAGTTACACTGCCATTCACAAAAGTTCATTATTTGCATGTGATTGAAAGCCTTGCCGGTTAAGCATTTAATTTGCGTGCTGTTTCTGTTCTAACATGAGCACATAAACCCAAAGCTCGCACTAAAAGCCTGTCAAGCAGCGCCTGGTTACTGGACTAAGTTATCTTTCGAGTCTTATTGCGCTAATACTGTCAAATACACACAAGCTTCACATAAACACAGTTGGTTATGTCTAAAGTGAAAGCACATTATGCATGTCATATGCGTGTATATTAGACGTGCGCCGGTCTTAAAGTGACAGTAGCCTAATACTAAACATGCTGCCGCTTGTCCTCTTGACCTTTAAGGGCCCCCATTATGCTATTTTAAAGGCTCCTAATGTTGTTCGGAGTCTCCTACAACAGGATTAATATACACAGTTTTAGCTAATAGTGGCCCACAGCTGATTAGCAGAAATATTTCAGTAAGAATAATAACGTGCTGAAATCAAAAGGATGAGATTGCCGTTTGCACATTAGTTTCTTGCTTGTTTTACAGGACAATACAAATATGCATATATGCTCGTCTTCTCATTAACAGTGTTTTTCTATTTCTGACATTTCATGCCTGTTGGGTTTGCATTTTTAAATGAAATTGACTATTAAAAGGATCGCTTCTGTGTGCTGGTGTTTATCCCAGTCTTTTTAAACTAGTTGAATGAATGAATGCTCGCGAGGTGCCTGTAGCGATGTTAAATAGGCTAGGCTATTTAATCAATAACGCACACAGCGAAGAGGAAAATGACAGTCAACTACTTCGAATATTATAGCTTTTTGGGCATAAACATGTAAATAGTGAAAAGATTGACACTGAAAATTGACACAGAATGGTTAAAATATTTGATCCAAATAAATAAATGTTGGTGGTTGGTACTGATGTTATTCATCTGTTCTCACACACTTCAGCGTTGCGGTCGCTAGTTTAGACAAACTCTGAAACCCTGTGCTGATATGCCGTATTTTTAACACCACAGACAATATGGAAAAACCTATAATTGGCTCCTACATAATCAATATTCTTTGCTTTCAGAAAAACACACAAAAGGGAGGAAAGGCCGTTCTCTTCTCGGGAGAGTAGGGAAAGCTGTAAAGTGTGGCATCCAAACCCTTAAAAGCAAACTGTGTCCCCGTGTGCCTGACCGAGAGCCTCCGCAGGAGCGTTCACAAACATCCGGACAAGAGCCGACTCCAGCCAAGTCAACAAACCGTGAGTCTCCACTTATAAACTGTGATTAATATAGCAATGAACACATATAATCTGTATGCTACTTTGACTAAAGAGGTAAATGTACCCTGCGTATCACGTACCACTGGATTCATGTTCATTTCAATCTATTGTTCTGGTTTTATTGGTAATCTCCACTCATACTGGCTCCTGATCTGCACAGGTGCGTTCAGTCAGAGAGCTGCACGGGTCCGATTTTGTAAATCCGCACCCGCCCGTACCCGCAGTGCTTAAAACCGCATCCGACCCGTTTTCCGACAGCAGCACCAATTAAAATCCGCAACCCGACCCGACCCGCTTAAAATAGAACCGAGACCCGACCCGCACCCGAAATAAAATCAGTTTAGCCAATCACATTATAGACACACTTTTTTCAAATTTGTAGCCTATTGCCTTTGGCGGCTTGCCTTAACACAAGGACAACAGCCGAAGCTGTCAAAAAGCCGATAGCCTGTAGCCTGCATGGCAAACGCGTTACCACAAAACAATTCAATTTCGTCTAGCACATCAGCTTCACAATTTTATATATATTTATATATTATTTCATCAATGTTTATTAAATGAGAAGTGAAAAGCATAGTAGCCTAAGATCATACGTTGTGCAATATGTCGGGAGACAGAGGCAGACATTATTGACCACTTCATTACAAGTTTCTTACTGTAGCTATAAAGCCTTTCTTTAAATTGAATTTCGTTTTGTATTAATTTTATCTTAATTTTAAATGATGTTTTATAACCAATTGTCTGAATTTAATAAATAAGAAGTAATAGCAGACATCAGGACACGGAGCGGAGGCAACGGCGCATGAACTGGAAATTAACGAAACTCAGCGTATAAGCTACATGCCTCACAGACCTGAGAAACATAGAAAGCTTGAAATGTGTAGCCTACTTTTAAACAAAACAATTCAAAACGAAAGAAAACAGCTCTGTCTCTGTCACAGCCACGACCAAGTGATCTGAGGGCGCGCGCGCTTCCTTCTGTGTGACGTGTACGCAGACTGGTGCATAGAAATGTATACACTAGATATCGCATTAAAGACATTCGTTCCAATGAACTGCCGTAGCCGAGGCAACATCTAGTGTATACATCTATGCACCAGTCTGCGCACACGTCACACACCAGGAAGCGCGCGCGCCCTCAGATCACTTGGACCTTTCACAAGGCGCCGCATCTCACTGTGCACGGTTGCCACTTCACTACTGTCAGTCTGTGTAAACGATGAATTTCGAACTTGTCCTGGAGGATAGTTTTGTAGATGTGTTCCTAAAAAAATGCATTTATTTTTACATTTGCACATGACTGTTTTGAACCCGTGTTTAGACCCGCGTTTCCCCCGTGTCCGACCCGACCCGCACCCGTATCCGACACAGTTGGATATTTTTCACCCGTTTGAGCAAAATTTGCGGGTCACCCGTCGGGTACCCGAACCCGTGCAGGACTCTGCGTTCAGTCTCATGCTGGATGTTAACACGTTGTTTCTGTGTGTTTTTCAGTGACCTTAATGTTTCCCAATGAACCGAGACTGCAACATGAACACTTTCGGTCTCTTTATAAAGTGGGAAAGAAACTGGGATATAAGTTGGGAAACTGGGAATATGATCGTGTCCATAAAGGAATCAGAAGATCGGACGGCCAGAAAGTATGTTGCTTTTTCTCCATAAACAAACGTTTTGTCTCTTGTTTCCTTTTGTGAACTTTGAGTCCTGCCATAAACATCAGTGTTGACAGTTTTGATCAAAAAGTGTTTAAAAAATGTAAAGACTGTGGATGATCATGTACATGTTGAACTTAACGTTTGCTAAAAATTTCTTTATTTTTTAGGTTGCCATCAGATTTGTTGATAGGCACAAATTTCTGGAACTATTGAACATGGTAAGTTGACAAGACTTTATTCTTCATGAAATTCTTGTAAGAGTTGCTTTGTTAAATTCGGTATGTAGATAGTATGAGATATAACTGAATTACACAACTTAAGCCTAGAGCATCAGTTATGAAGTTCATGTAAAGTTTTTCTTCCCACATTAGCTCGGTTTCCATCCAAACGTGAAGCACATCTTTTTCATATAAAAACATACAAATGTGAATTAGGTGCGTTTCCATCAGGTTGTTTTTGTGCTGACTACGTGGTATTGGTAACCTAGTAACCAGCAGTAAATGAAACACCGTCAGCGGAAACAGTGATGTGTGTCGACTCAATGAGCGACTGCTTTAAGAGAACGCTGTGAGCCGTTTTCCTTTTTGTAGTTTTGTATGTTAATACAAGTAAAGATAATATGATTATCCTTTCGCTACACTGCTTAGCCACACGACAAGTAGTCACTAGCTTAATGTTATTTTGATGTGTTTTCATCCTTAAAGGCACACCGCATAACTTTTGGCCACTAGGGGCGCTAGACCTGTAACTTTCACATCTAGCGCCCCTAGAGGCCACAAGCGCTGCAACACTGTCGCAAAAGTCAAGAAGACATCCACAATCCCTCTCGCGTTTTCTCTTTTTTGCCTCCTCAGAAGCCGTTTTAAACTTTTTCCTCGCCTCAGCCATGGCCAGGAGTCGAGCAGGCGGAAAAATAGTAGCAAAAGCGTTAGCTCCTTGAGTATATCAGAGCTTGTGGTCACGTGACGCTTGTAAAGTGATTTGTTCTCCAGGCATTCTCCAGGTCACATGACCTGGCCAAAGACGGTGCGTCTTCTCCAAACTTACATGGGCGGTATTTCAAGAGGGCAGCCCCGCTCAGAGCATTGATAGTGTCAAGCGCTGTATATTGGCCTGAGGAATCATTTAAAATAACTCATATGCTTCAACTCTTTAAGTCACAAAGTCCGTGTGTGCCTTTAATATCAGGTCAGAAAACAAGAGCAGTAACTCTTGACTCTTGAAATCTAAAATCTGAATGCATTTTAATAACAGACAACATAAAGTCAGAACGTAGAATTTGTGAATTTTTTACCTTTAACAACCTTATAAATGTGTTTCTGTTTTAAGTGTGATGCGCTTACAATGGTTTTATTTTGAATTATTCGCATTAATCCTTTTTCGCACAACCCAAAAACCACCTCAAGCGAGTGTGAAACTTTTTCTTTTTCATTTGCCGCTTCCATCACTTGTTTCCGATGCGATACTTTAAAATGTGCATAAAAACAGGGTGATGGAAACATAGCTAATGCTTTCATCTTTCATTTCCCTCACTCTTTAATTAGGAGATTTGAAATTAGCAAATGTTTTGTCAATCTCGTTTCTTTAGCCGGACTCTGTCAGAGAGGGGGCTCGATTGCTGAAATTGCAAAAGTCTCCAACTTGCGAGCATATCATACGGTTGTATGACCGTTTCATCATGGAAGACAAATACATCCTGATAATGGAGCGTTTCCCTGCCTGCGTGACCTTGAGGGAGTTCGTCAGAAGAAACCGAGGGTGCCTGACTGAAGACACAGTGAAACGCATCATGTGGCAAATCTTTGGTGCAATGCGTCACTCCATGGATCATGATGTGTTTCACATAGTATTAGAGCAATCGATACTGATCAACCCAAAAACCCTGCAGATAAAAGTAGTAGACTTACCTGGCGGAATTCCCTTCCCAAGTGAGTTGGCTTTTTGAACACAGATCACTGATGATGACTGGTGATGTTTTACTAAACACTGGACATGTATTGCTTGCAGGAAGTGAAAGACATCGTGCTCAATTGAGAAAGTCTGCATTCTTCTCTAGATACATACTGAATTATCTCCTCACTCAAATTAGTCATCCGCCTGGGAAAGAAATACAGCTGTCCAGAGGTAAGATCGATAACACAAACGAAGTGGAAATAACATTGCTTGAAAAACATATAAAAGCTCTGACACATAAAGTGACAGTAAAATGATGAGTGTCAAACCTCGACGACGAATGAGGACTGATGATAGTAACAGCAACAAATGCTTTGTGTTTCATGGTCACGTTCACCTTACGTGAACCACAGAAAGGACAAACGTGATTAATCCGCTCTCTTCTGAAAACTTTCACAGAATGTCTGGAGCTTTGTCGGCAGTTAGGTCAGAAGCTTCGTCAGCAGCTTATGGAGAAGCAACTGTACAGCTTAGAGAACATGCGGGATCATCCCTGGTTTGCAGATATACCCAGAGAATGAAGAAGACGGAAGCCAAAAAAGTAAGAAAAAGAGATGTTGTTTTGTCTAATCAATTCAGGCCTTTAAATCAAAAAGACATTATTTGAGAGAACAGACTCAGACCTGCCAGCCTGTACGCATTTTGACCTCACAGTACGCTGGTACGGTTTGTCACTCTAAACTACGCAAAAGCCTGGAGTTCGACCGATCATAGCGCTGGTTCATTCCCCAAATAGCAAGCAAGGATGATTGACAGATGCGTAAGGCTTATGATTGAAAAGAGACAGCAACACAGAATCCCGCTCGATCCCCTTCCACTCCCGCCGTCTGGCGGAAAATCTCTTTTGCATTTCTAATCCAAACAACGTCAAACTTGGCACTGCGCTTACTCGTGCCCGTAGCAAGACACCTGTCAAGTTTGAAATCAATCGGACTAACGGTTCGAGAGATATGCGAATAACAGACAGACCTTCCTGTAATTTATAGATAGATAGATAGATAGATAGATAGATAGATAGATAGATAGATAGATAGATAGATAGATCTTGGAAATTGGCTGAGCGTGAACATGAACTTAAAAGCAAAACCTGCTAATTATTCACAATTATGAACTAGCAGCATAAGGGCCTGTTCACATATCGCGTCTTTTGCGCTCTCAAGTTCGTTATTTCAAATGTAGGAGCGTGGTATGCGCGCTCATATTGGAAGCGGTTTTTCCAAGCACATCCGCGCTTCAACTTTTCAGAATGCCGCAAGCAAGTTCTTGTCACGTGACAAGAACCAATAATCAGCTTCCTCACCTTTTCTGTTTACGTTGCAACCTCAGCAGAAAAATGGAGGAGCAGCTCATCATTGCGGTCCAGGGATTTCCTGAACTTGTCAAGCTCTCATTATTTATCCTTGCTGTAACGGAGAGTGCAGCTGATGGTTGCTTAGCAACGACAGACGCCTCCGGAGCGCAACCGCCCTAGTGCTTTGGAAAAAGGAGAACGCTGCGCGCCTAGCGTTTTTTACACGTTTTTAGGCGCAATATGTGAACAGGCCCTAATGCAGCTCTATGTTAGGCCAGTTTTACTAGTGAATCATTCAGCTGTAATCTGTGCTAATAAAAAAATATGTTTCTAAGCAATGTTTGTTGTTTACAGAAGAAGTGCGTGCGAGTGGAGGAGATGCTGCGCAAGACATGTGAAGTATTGCATTTTGTAACTTTGTAGCCTAACTTGTTCGGTGAGGCCATGGAGAAGGACGTCCGGCGCCTCAGGAGAGGGAAGCAGTGCCCTATCAACACTGTTTACAGTGGAGGTGGGCAGCTGTTGATCTCAACTGGGGATGTCGTCGGACAGTGGAAGGAATACTTCGAGGATCTCCTAAATCCCACCGACACGTCTTCCATTGAGGAAGCAGAGGCCGAGGGGTCAGAGGTGGACTCGTCCATCACCCAAGCTGAAGTCACCGAGGTAGTCAAGAAGCTCCTCGGTGGCAAGGCACCAGTTGTGGTTGAGATCCGCCCTGAGTACCTCAAGTCTCTGGATGTTGTGGGGCTGTCTTGGCTGACACGCCTCTGCAACATCGCGTGGCGGTCGGGGACAGTGCCTTTGGGCTGGCAGACCGGGTGCAAGATATATCGACTCAATATCGTTATCGCGATATCACGTTTCCGATACTATATAGAACGTCTCGCGATAATTATGCAATATTTTGTTTATGATGCGTCCCGTCCAACATGCACCCCTTTTGAAAAATACAAGTCGCTTTGTAGCGTTGCATTTCCCCCGACTCATTTCCTGGTTCTCCTTCTCCATAAACAACATGAAATCAAGGAGAGGTTAACTTTTCACAGTGGTCAGAAAGAACATGGGAGACACTTTGTTTCTCTCAATATGACTCTAGCCGCCCATATGGAAATGTAATATATGTACAAATATGAAATATATCCACATATATAAAATATATATGCCCATATATAAAACCTATTAGAAAATGGAACAATTGACATAAAACCAGCCCATATATTTTATGTATGTATAATAGTGTTTTTTTATATACATGTCACATATATAATTATCAGTTTTCAAATAGAATTTGTGTAGTATTTGTTTTGTTTTTATGAGCTGGTCAAGAAGAGGTAAAATAATAATAAATAATACATTTTATTCATAAAAGATTCTAAAATGAGAGAAATTTAAATGAAATGTGGATATGTAGACTTGATCTGTAGACTTGAAATAAATAGTAAATAGTTTGGCATATATAAATTAAACATATCAGTGACATATATGGTCAAAACATACAGTATTATATAAATAATAATCATATACATCATATTAATATATGTCAATATACTCATTTAATACGGCAAATTTATATATGTTAAAAACCTATATCAACATATATGTAGAGATATGTATGTGATAGCAATATATTGTCTTATATAGACAATATAGCATAAATGACGGCATCACTAGCGATATAGGGACATATTTGTCATATATTACATTTCCGTATGGGCGTACTCGCTCGAAAGCTAATCGCCGTCACTCTCTACCACACAGTCCCCACACACACACACACACACACACACACACACTTGCCGGCTCGACGCACACACCAGCGCACAAGTATAAACATCAGGCCAGCTGGCCGCTTCATGTGCTTTCTCAGATCGGATAGCTCTCTGATTTATTAAAATGATTCCAATATGGCCAAAATTTATATCACGATATATTTCTTAATTTCGGTCGATACGATATAATTCCGATATTGATATGAAGAATATAAAAGCCTCAGGAAAAATGTCTGAAAATCTTTTCTAACTGATCGGTCTTACGGTTTTCCTAAAAATGACGATTAAAACTCGGAAAAACTCCCATTGACTTAACATCTGTACAGATTTTCAAACTCCCCAACTGAGTTTATTTTTCTATCTTTTTTTCTAACTAATATTTATTTTTCTAACTAGTCTTTCTTCCTTCTCTTTCTTTATTTTTTTCTAACTAATTTTTCTTTCTTTCATTCTTTCTTTCTAACTAATCTTTCTTTCATTCTTTCTTTCTAAATAATCTTTCTTTCTTTTTTCTTTCTTTCTAACTATTTTTTCATTCTTTCTTTCATTCTAACTATTCTTTCTTTCTTTCTTTCTTTCTTTCTAATCTTTCTAACTAATCTTTCTTTCATTCTTTCTTTCTACCTAATCTTTCTTTCTTTCTAACTAATCTTTCTTTCTAACTAATCTTTCTTTCTTTTTTTCAACTATTTTTTCATTCTTTCGTTCTACTAATCTTTATTTCTTTTTTCAACTAATCTTTCTTTCTTTCTTTCTAACTAATCTTTCTTTATTTTTGCTTTCTTTCTATCTAACTATTTTTTCTTTCTTTTTTCCTTTTTTTCTTTCTAACTATTTTTCATTCTTTCTTTCAACTTATCTTTCTTTCTTTGTAACTAATCTTTCTTTCTTACTAATCTTTCTTTCTTCTTTCTTTCTTTCTTTCTACCTAATCTTTCTATCTTTCTTTCTAACTAATCCTTCTTTCTTTCTAACTAATCTTTCTTTCATTCTTTCTTTCTAACTAATCTTTCTTTCATTCTTTCCTTCTAACTAATCTTTCTTTCATTCTTTCTTTCTAACTAATCTTTATTTATTTTTTATTATTTTTTTCGCGATAACGATATTGAGTCGATATATCTTGCACCCGGTCTCCCAGCCCAAAGGCACTGTCCCCGACCACCACGCGATGTTGCAGAGGCGTGTCAGCCAAGACAGCCCCACAACATCCAGAGACTTGAGGTACTCAGGGCGGATCTCAACCACAACTGGTGCCTTGCCACCGAGGAGCTTCTTGACTACCTTGGTGACTTCAGCTTGGGTGATGGACGAGTCCACCTCTGACCCCTCGGCCTCTGCTTCCTCAATGGAAGACGTGTCGGTGGGATTTAGGAGATCCTCGAAGTATTCCTTCCACTGTCCGACGACATCCCCAGTTGAGGTCAACAGCTGCCCACCTCCACTGTAAACAGTGTTGGTAGGGCACTGCTTCCCTCTCCTGAGGCGCCGGACGATTTGCCAGAATATCTTCGAGGCCTCACCGAACTCCTCCCAGGGCCGATTTGTTTGCCTCAACAACCACCCGGGCTGCAGTCCGCTTGGCCTGCCAGTACCCGTCAGCTTCCTCAAGAGTCCCACAAGCCAACCAGGCCCGATAGGACTCCTTCAGCTTGACAGCATCGCTTACTTCCGGTGTCCACCCCCGTGTTCGGGGATTGCCGCCTCGACAGGCACCGGAGACCTTACGGCCACAGCTCCGAGCGGCCGCATCGACAATGTAGGTGGAGAACGTGGTCCACTCAGACTCAATATCTCCAGAGCGACCCTCTCACCTAGGACCTGTTTACCTAGGACCATATAGCCCCGGACAACATAGCTCCTTGGATCGTTCGGGTACTCAAACCCCTCCACCATGGTAAGGTGACAGTTCAAGGAGTTTTTTTTAGGTGGCCATAAAATTTGATAAGTACTACATTGAACTGGTAAGTTGATACGATTTTTATTCTTCATGAAAATTACTATTACCGTATTTTCCAGACTATAAGTCGCATCCGGAGTATAAGTCAGTCAAAAAATGCGTCACGAAGAGGAAAAAAACATATAAGTCGCACTTGACTATAAGTCGCATTTATCTAGAAATTTATTTAACAAAATCTAAGACCAAGAACAGACATTTAATCTGGAAAGGTTATTCAGCTCCACAACAGCACACAGAACAACAGGCTGAATAGGTGTCCGGCATGTTAATGTAACACAGGGTTTCCCGCGGCACTTTGGAACTAATGTGGCCGCCTAAGCAACACACGCCTGCCGCCTTAACTACGTCGTCAACAAAAAGTATATGAGCGATATCCGCCGTGTTACTCTGTCCTGTTTAGAGCTTAGATTCTCTGCCCGAGCCCGATATTTCCCGCCGCTATACTCGGGCCGGACCCGTGATCTGAGACGTGCGGCGCGGGACTAGATTTGATGGCCGATTGCGAGCGCGGGTGGTAGGGTTAATGCACTCACTCTGTGTGCGGGATGAGGGAGAATAAAACTATTAAATAGAAATATATTTGAATAAAACATATAAAAACTAATAAATTGCAGAAAAGCAACAAGAACAACTAAAACAAAATAGAAACGATTTACAGGCCAGAGTTTCTATTTGTAACATGTTTGCAGCGTTGAGCGATGTAGCCAATCACAGACATGTGTGTTGTTTTCTTGAACGCAATGGCCAATCAGAAGCATTTAAGATAGAATCCCCTCACTGCTCAAAACTGACTTTTTGTTCAGTGCTGAATTCTGCATGCTGGCAAATCCTCTGATTATAAAATATATTATGAAAGATTCATTATGCAGTCAGCTTCATTGATAATAACAGAGATGTATGAGATCACGATGAACTGATGTCAGCTTTTAGGAATTATTAAGGGAGCGCGCATTCAGTCATGGCAAACCATGCACGCAGCCTGCTTGCTTTTATGTAAAATTGTGAATGTTAATGCTTTAATAACAAATAATTTATCAGGAGGAGCATTTATGCTGATGTGTATGGCGACACGTAGGCTAACACAAAGTTAAGTTAAGTTACACAAAGTTACGTTACACCTTAACTAACACATTTTCTGCGGGAAACCCTACACAATAGCATAAAGGACATATACCTGGGAGGCTGAATAGGCTAAATTAACATTAGCCAGCGAGTCCAACAAGTTCTTCCTCTGTGTTGCTTCTGAACAACTCCGCTAACTAGAGCGCCCTCTCGCGGCTGTATACGGTAATGTTTTCTCTTGGTTCATCTCAGTCAGTATGAATTAATTTTTATTTAAGTCGCACCTGACTATAAGTCGCAGGACCAGCCAAACTATGAAAAAAAGTGTGACTTATAGTCCGGAAAATACGGTAAGAATTATTTATTAAATTCTTATTCGGTAATTAAAGAGGTAGATAAAATAATTCTGTATGTAGACAGCATAAGATACAACTGAACAGGAAGTGGAAATAAGGGCATTTTACGAAACTGAAAATGTGTTGCTTACAGGAAGAGGCGAATTTGATTCTATATCAGTGATGAGAAATCTCGCTCTAATGGAAACAACTGTAGTGCTGGTTTGGATAGTCAAAGGAATAGGACTTCAATTTAAGTTGAGACCAAAAACAAGAACGAAACATAAAAATATATAAAAAGCTCTGACACAAGTGACAGTAAAATTATCTTGATGACAAATAAGCAAAGTGTAAAACACAGTGGATTGACAGTGAATGTTTAGCAATGAATACATGGGTATCATGGGTATCCAGAGAATGCCATAGTAACAGCAACAAATGCAGTGTATTTCATGGTAACATTACCTTACATGAACTACATATCTCAAAATCAAACAGGACTAATCAGATCTCTTCTGAAAACTTTTACAAAATGGCTGGATCTTCTTGAGAAACTTCATGACGGAGGGTCACAGATCACCTTACAGGACATTTTAGATCATGACTGGTTTAAAAACCCTTCATAGAGAAGAAAGAAAAAAGTATTTTCTATACTTAATGTCATGCTCTCATTATTTGACAGTAGACGCAGTACCGCCGGGGGACGTCTCCTGGTGGTAGAGCAGTAGAAGCGACGTATCCCTTCCACCCCTGCAGCTAAACCTCGGGTTAGATGTTACTATCCTAAAGCCCGGTACGGCTGCACAATTTTTGCAATCCTATAAGATCATTACAATTCACACTGTGCAACAAGGATCTATTAACAGGGGTGCACATAACTTTTTCAGTGAGTTACTCAGGTGAGTACCAGGAGATGGTGTTTGGTACTCGCCCCATATGTAGCGTGGCCACAGCTGTCAATCATGACGTCACATTTCTGTTTTTATAGCATAAAAATAACTAACTAAAACCAAACTTATAAAAAACAACAACGAACACTTAAATTTACATCAGCGTGAAAAAAACGACCTAAAATGATAGAAAACACCTTTGGAAAAAAGGTATTTGTAGTGTTATCTGGTTGTTCAGATTTATTTATTTCTATAAATTAAATATAATTAATACTTAAAGATATTAAAGAGCAGTGAATTTTCTCTTTTTATTTTGTTGTTTGATCAATATTAAGTGTACAGAAGGCGTTAGGTTTATTACGCACTGTCACTTTAAGACCGAGTGTGCAGATCCAATTGCACGGATGCACTTGTACGTTCTGTAAAGACATAACCGACTGTGTTTACGCGAATACTCTCCAAACTGGACATTTAGACGCGATAGAGAGCTCAATTCAGTCCTTCGGGTCGTGTGTGTGTGTTCGCACAGAAAAACATACCGAATAAAGCTCTGTTTCGCGCCGTCACTCTTATTCAGATCTATCCATATGTCTGCTCTTCTCTTTCTCCCAGACGTTAAAATTTTTTAACGATTTGAGACATGCATCAAGCGCATGCCAACTCGTGTGCCGCCGGTAGATCAGCACGTTACAATTCAAATGTTCGCATCTACCACAAACGCAAATCTGTTCTGACTGGATCACTTCCCCAATCGTCCCTTCCTTAACATTTCTGTCTAGTTTTTATTCGTTGATGAAAATGTCAATACATTTTCGTCATAGTGGTCATCATTTAAAACGGGTTTTTATTTAGTTATCGTCTTGTTTTCGTCTGTCTATTAAACTTGGGTATGACATGCATGTAGACTGTACGAAGATTCCCACTCGTAGGCTACGATGCAAGTCTCTAGAGAAGAATAAAACGTCATCAGCCTGTGCTAGTGGTAAACAAAAAGACAGTGATGAATCGCAAAACAAAGAGAAAGCAATGAAAGAGGAAGGGAAAAGAGCTTGAGGTACGCAGTTTTAAGTTTTAGCGTAGATCGTAGCAGCAAACACACTATGCGATGATCATGCTGAATATCTCACACTGTCAGAAAGTTATCGTAGGCTATCTTTGGTCGCAAGACTGAGACAACGGCCGTCTTTAAACCTCTCTCACTGTACGACATAGGACCACCGATTAGGAGCCACGATCACATACATCCCCACGATTGCTTCATGATGGCAATCTTTCGTTTGGGACAGCCAAAAATCATGCAGTGTGTCCCGGGCTTTACACTCATCCAGGCCCAAAAGCCGCTCTTTCAGCCTAAATACAGAACAGAGGGGTGGGGTGAGCAAAGCTCTTTATCATTTAAAGACACATGCACTTAAATGGCGTGCTGAAAACAGAGCTGTTTTTGACCAGGTAAAATTTGTGTTTTCTTACAATACTAATGAGAATTTTTAATTAAAGTAAACTTTTCATTTAGACCCTAAATAATCATATTAACTTGTAGAAAAATTGCATTATATGACCCCTTTAATTAATTTTAGTTTTCTTTTACATTTATATTTATGTTTTTATATTGACAGCAATACTATTTAGTTATTTTTATAGCCAAGTTAACAAAATCAGTCTTTCTCTGATTTGTTCAATGTATGGATCTGTTTTGAAAATGTTCTTCCTTTGCTATGGCCGGGTATCACTGTCAGTCATCTCAATTTCGTGAATGATTCACAAAACAATAATTTAGCAGATTAAAGACGAGCTTCATCATTTTCATTTTCTGGTGTGATCGTCTGATAATCTTCCTTCATCAGTTTTGTCGTGTGTGCTGCGGCTCTACTGGAATATATCAAATGTATGTTGTAATGTGCCATTGATAATTAAACTAAACGCTTTACTTTAATAAACAATTACCTATTTAAGCATCAAGAACGGTAAAGAAAGGACAAAAAGCTTGAACATATCGACCTTTTAATGTGTGAACTGATTCCTGAGGTGCACATTTTATGGGGTACAAATATATACTACACATTTTTATATCACCAAAAAAAAAAAAAGATTTGGTGTCATTTGATAATATGTTTGGGAGAAATTGATGGCTGATTTTTATATTTTTTTGGTAAACTAACTCGTTAAGTAAGTACTTTTTTAATCTTTTGTTGTTCAGATCAGCCTTATAATACTGAGACGAACGGAGGGTTTCTGTCACTTTTGGGCTGAGATATCTTATCTTGTGGAGTGTGTCATTAAAATAGCCATGTAATGTCACAACATCCTAACAGTGAGTGATGTCACATAGCACACGAGTGTACGAATGCACCGTTTCATACAGCATGTGTGTGTGTTTTGCAGAGCTCCTCAGCCAGTCCAGCCTCCTCGTCCACCAGGTCACGATCCCATCATGCCAAGGGGAAATCTCCGCTGACAACATCGTCTGCGCCTTAGGATGGTTCCACAAAGAATTGACTGCACATACAAGATTAGTCATGGCTTACTTCAAATTAAGATTTGACTTTACATACAGCAAAAGCCTCTGCATCTATTTGTGTCTCATTAGTTAATCCAGGATGGACCTAAACAAAACTTTAACCTTACAGTTCATTAAATAGTAGTGCGTGCACGGCAGAGAGGGGGAGAGAGCAAGAGACCGCGCGCGTGTGCCTCATGAAGCGCATGTAATATTTTACTTTCGGTTAACGGTTAGACGGTGCGATGTTCAAATGCAAAGACAGCACGTCACAAATATAAAACCTTTTTCTGTGGGATTTAGTATCATATTTGGATATTGGAATAATAAATTAAGTAGCCTATTTTAAATGAATCACATGTACACACAATGTTCCCGTTTTTCTTCTTCTTCTTTTTCAGTTTTCTATGGGTTTCTTAGTTTTAGGGCCCTATTTTAACGATCTGAAACGCAAGTCGCAAAGCGCAAGTAACTTTGTGGGCGGATCCGGGCGCTGTTGCTATTTTCCCGGCGGGATAAATGCCTCTTGCGCCTGGCGCAAATCTAAAAGGGGTTGGTCTGAAGTAGCTTCATTAGTCATAGGTGTGGTTTGGGCGTAACGTGAAATAAACCAATCAGAGCGTCCTCTCACATTCCCTTTAAGAGCAGGCGCGCTTGTTCCATGGCGGATCGCTATTATAACGGCGGGTTTGCCAGCGCACGCCAGGAGCGGTTCACAGCTGAGGAGACCAACGCTCTCGTCAGGGCCGTAAAACACAGAGAAGTGACATTGGGGATGATGGGAGAAACACACACAAATTAGCTTCGGTTAAACAAGCGTATAATTTGGGTAAATGTGTAGCCTAATCTAGATTTAAAAAAAAAAATCTAGATAGATCTTTTTCACATCTTCACGGACACAACAATGATTTCCCTCGTGTGTTAATATTTTTCCCTGTAATAATGTATGATTTGCGAAAATGAAAACTGCTGCGTCTGTTTATATTAGAGAATCAAAGTGGATGCACGTTAACACGCTACATTATGGCCAAGCACGCGCCCT
Source organism: Phoxinus phoxinus (assembly GCF_949152265.1). Taxonomy (NCBI): domain Eukaryota; kingdom Metazoa; phylum Chordata; class Actinopteri; order Cypriniformes; family Leuciscidae; genus Phoxinus; species Phoxinus phoxinus. Next base: position 3,186,187 of record NC_136878.1, on the reverse strand, counting down.
TAAAATACCATATCACTAACGCGCAACGCGCCACTGTCTTTAGACTGTTTTTTTCCTGGTCAGTGGCGCAATTGCTTTCTAAAACTGGAAAATAGCACCAGGGAAGTTTTGCGCCGGAACACGCCTCCTCTTTGCGCTGAACCTCCCCCGCGAGCGCAAGTTCATTCCCTAATTTACCGACGTGCGTCTGTGGAGGGAAAAGTCGCTGTGCGCGGGTGCAAAATAGGAATGATACATGCGTCAGTGTACAAAGTCAATTGCGCTGGGTGCAAGATAGGGCCCTTAGACTAGTTGAACAGCACACATTATGCAATATTTATCATGAATAAAAATGGTTTTGAGCCGAATTGAAACTTTAAACTTTCCCTGTATATTATAATGTGTCCCATTCAGTGCAAGTGGAATTTTTGATTTGTATAGAAAACCCTGGCCGTGAGCCCCGAGTAAGCCCCGATCAAGCCTCGGAAGTGACAGTGTAACCAACTCTACACTTTTTTATTTCGGATAACCCAACTGCTATTACACTGATTTTATCTCTCACATGAGCAATGCATTTTTTAGTTGCTGTCATTTGTTTTATTTTCGTTTTTGAGTTTGAAGCTCCTGAAACGGAGGTTGAAGATTATATTCACCTTCAATCAGTGGAAACGAATCACACTGAAGGTGTTTTTGTTTCTGAAACGTCTTTGACGGCCGTGCCCTCCTAAAACTATAGCCAGAGACCAGATCAAACTGGTTTTGGATCTACCGGGGTTGTATGGGGTGACATACTTTAACGCTTAATGTTCTGAAAAAACAACCAGTCAAAACTAATTTCTCATGTCAAAAACACTAGATTTATCTACTGCCAAGACAACGGCATCATAATCCAAGTACAAAGACAAAACATTTTTTTGTACAATGTTTTGTAAAAGGTTTACAAAAGGTTGTTTTTGCAGCGATACAGAATAGAGGATGGATACCCGACCCGAGCCCGACGGGCCGGGCCGGTTTCGGACAGATATTTAGAAATGATGTTCGGGTTCGGGTCGGGCTCGGTCACATCAACGCGATAAGGCATTGAACATTTTAAATTTAAAACAGCTTATTATGTAGGTAGCCGATGTGCCAGATGCTTTCACTTAATGCAAACGTTCGTTTTTGTGATTAAAATACATGTAAAATATTACCATAACATCCGTCTTCCTGTGTGTGGACATTTATTTATGTAGCCGTGACAACGAAACACGTGCATAATGTGCGCGCGCCAGGTGTTAAGAGCGCTTGTTGCTCCGCGCGCTGATGCGCTTGTCCTGTTGACATTTCCGATTGCCTTCCTACAGTTGCTTAATAAAAGCGGGCTTTCCACACAAACAAACGTACAATTGTCATTAGTATGAGAAAAAAATGGGATTTTAACTGCCGGTCTCGGGTCGGGCTCGAACATAAATATCTTTATGCCTGTCGGGCTCGGTCGGGTTCGGTTACTGCTCTGTCGGATGCGGGTCGGGCTCGGACTGAAAAATTCGGCCCGATCCGCACTCTAATACAGAAGAACCATTTTTGTTTTCCCAGAGAACCAAATGAGCTGTTCTTAAAAGAACCATTATTTTACTCTGTGTAAAGAACTTTTTAAAAAATCTAAAGAACCCTTTTCCACTATAGAACCTATTGTGGAATGGAAACATTCCATAAATGTTAAACTGTTATCTGTAGTGGAAGAGCCTCTTCTCAATATTATTAACTCGTCTCTATCTTTAGGACATGTTCCAAAAACATTCAAGCTGGCAGTTATAAAACCTCTTATTAAGAAACCACAATTAGATCCAAATAACCTAGCAAATTACAGACCCATTTCAAATCTTCCATTTATGTCTAAAATACTAGAAAAAGTTGTGTCCGCTCAACTGTGCTCTTTCTTGCAAGAAAACGATATCTATGAAAAGTTTCAGTCTGGATTCAGGCCACATCATAGCACAGAAACTGCGCTGGTTAAAATTACAAATGATTTACTTTTAGCTTCTGACCAAGGCTGTATCTCAATACTAGTTTTACTCGATCTTAGTGCTGCGTTTGACACTATAGATCATAAAATACTCTTAGATCGACTTCAAAATTACACTGGTGTTCAGGGACAGGCATTAAGCTGGTTTAGATCGTACCTATCAGACCGTTACCATTTTGTCCATTTAAATGGGGAAAAATCAAAGATAACGTCAGTAAATTATGGAGTGCCGCAGGGATCTGTATTAGGCCCCCTGCTATTCTCAATTTATATGCTGCCACTTGGTAATATTATAAGAAAACATGGAATAAGTTTCCACTGTTATGCTGATGACACTCAATTATATATTTCATCAAGACCAGATGATAACACTAAATTATCTAAAATGACAGAGTGTGTTAAAGATATAAAATATTGGATGACGTGTAATTTTCTTCTATTAAATTCAGATAAAACGGAGGTATTACTGATTGGTCCAAAAAACTGCCCACAAAACCTCTTACAATACAACCTTAATCTAGAAGGATGTCCTGTTACTTTATCCTCTACAGTAAAAGACCTGGGTGTTATACTAGACCGCAACTTGTCTTTTGAAAATCATATTTCAAATGTCACAAGAACAGCCTTTTTCCACCTTAGAAACATTGCTAAGCTACGTAATATGCTATCAGTTTCTGATGCAGAAAAGTTAGTTCATGCATTCATGACCTCGAGACTAGATTACTGTAATGCTCTATTAGCTGGTTGTCCTGCATCCTCCGTAAACAAGCTACAGTTAGTCCAAAATGCAGCCGCTAGAGTTCTTACTAGGTCAAGAAAATATGATCATATAACACCAATTTTATCATTTTATCATCTCTACATCTCTAGGTTACCTATTAAGTTCCGTATCAATTACAAAGTATTGTTACTGACCTATAAAGCCCTAAATGGTTTAGCTCCTGTGTATTTAAGAGATCTTCTATCGCCATATAATCCATCGCGCTCTTTAAGATCGCTAAATTCAAGGCTTCTGGTCGTACCTAGGATAACTAAGTCCACTAAAGGAGGGAGGGCATTTTCACATCTAGCTCCTAAACTCTGGAATAGCCTTCCTGATATTGTCCGAGGTTCAGACTCGCTCTCCCAGTTTAAAACTAGATTAAAGACGCATCTCTTTAGCCAAGCATTCACATGATGCATCTCATACCTTTTATACTACAGTTAAATCAGATCAAATGCATTCATATTATGAACAGCAGCTACGCTAATTATTTCCCATCTGCCTTTTTTGTTGTTATCTCGGGACGCCTGTCCCTATAACTCAAATAGAGTTCGTCAGCTCCAGTTATGTATCCAGCCTCTCATGGAGACTTCAGATGCCCCAACGCCTGTGATGAGACGACTCGACGCCTGTGAAGAGACGACCCAACGCCGGCGATATGTTATGCCCTAAATTTTATGATTAACTAACTGTATTTTTGTATGTATATTTTTGAAATGCATTTTCTGTAAAGCTGCTTTGAAACAATATGTATTGTGAAAAGCGCTATACAAATAAACTTGAATTGAATTGAATTGAATTGAATTGAATTGAATTAAAAGTTCTTCATGGAACCATCGATGCCAATAAAAAACCTTTGTTTAAGAGTGTAAGCAATTTCTCCCCCATTGAAAGCCATTAAAAGAAAATGCTTATCGTGACTTAATATATTATAAACATGTTCAATCATATCAACCTCCACAAAAAATAAAATAAAAGCTGAGGTTGCGTAATTAATTGCAAGTAAATGTCGCATTTCCTGGTCTCTGGGAATGATTGTGTCATTTATCATTCATAACCTCACCCTTATGATTATGTCTGGACTTGCATTGTATTTTCAGAGCCATATAAAGAGCATCTTCTGTCCGCATGTCAAGATAACAGCAGCTGTGTTGATACGGTGTTGTTTGTGAAGACTCCGGATTTACAGGAATATAGTAAGTATATATTTTAAAGCTTAAATTAAATTGTCTTTTCAACGATAGAAAGACAATTAAAAGGTTTCATGGCATTATAAATTACATAGCAGTGACCTGCACATTATCAAAACTGCATATACAATCATGGTGAAAAATTATTTGAGGTATTCGTATTTCAGTGCTAAACTTGTAAAAATGTATGCATCAGAATCTGTATAATGTTAAATATACTATAAATCATTGTACGTTTTAGTATAATTTAAGTTGAAAGGACTTATACAGCCAAGTTGACTGTATGTAAAAATTTAAGGCAGCAACTTTTTTTTTTTTACAGTTCTGCTATTCTGATCCATATATTTGATTTATTTATTTATTTAGGTTTTAAGTCACTACTTTTTGTGGACTGCGTTGAAAGAAAAGAGGCGATAACTGTGTTTAAAAAATGAAGGGACTTCACACTTTACAGTGTTTTACTGTAGAAAAAATGTGCTGGAGGAGACTTTACAAAGAGCTAAAAGTTAAAAACCTCTCTCTTTTCACAGGCTTACAGCTGTCCTTGATTTTAATGTTGAATTTTCAAATATACAATATTTTCATGATTTGTTATCACAACTTTTTATCTTTTGTCAAATCAACTTCGATAACTAATGTGTGTAGATAACATACTTTTTTGAGTTTCTGTTTATTAAACCATTCTTCTTCATTGTATTAACTAAAAAAAATTATTACAACAAACAGTTTTTTACAGTGTGGTTCCCATGTTAACTCCCTTTATCATCTGTTTTGCGGCCTTTCTTGTTTTTGTTTTTTTAGATATTTATCCTGTTGTACAGCACAATGGCCAACTACTGTTGTTTTTTTAAGTTGATTGATTGTCAATACAAGATCTTGAGCAAAAATGTATGCACCTCTTGATGGAAATAGATGTTACTCCAGCACATCCCAAAGACTTTTAATGAATTTACGGGCTAGAGACTCAGAGGAACCTATTCATGTGTGAAAATGATTCTTCATTCTCCTCCCAACCATTCTTTCACAACATGAGCCTGATTAATCATGGCCTTGTCATCCTGGAATATGGCCATGATGTGTCTTCCTACATGGTTGTGATTGTGGTTGAAATGAAAAGCTACACACTCCATCAGTTTGGGTGTATCCAAACATATAACATGTAGAAACACAACTGCAATAATGATATAATTATAGACTCTCAAGCATTTGCCTTTTTAAATCCAAACAGTTACTTTTTTTGTGTGCGTGTATATATACTGTATATATATATAATATATCTATCTATCAAATAACAGAAACTGACTTGCATGTGGACTCTATTGTTTTATAGATGAGTGCATCCAAACCCCAGGCAAGGTATGTAATTCTGCTGAGATTCATGAAAGCATTCAAATAAGTTGTGTACTGCATTACTTACACAATTAAAGTCTACAACAAACTGGATAACTACGAGGATAACTGTTTAAAATAAACTGCAGACTTAAATGCATCGAATTATAGAATATTCAATATCTAAATATATCAAATAAGTTAACCACTTAAGCGGCACCCCCCTTTTTTTTAATAGACATGAAAATGCACATTCTGAACTTAAATGGTTGTAATTCAGGAATGCTTTGCAATATAGATGTAAGATTGGTCTTGTTTTAAAGAAGACATTTGGCAGATTTTTGTAGAAGTGAAATAAATTAAGAAAGTTATAGAAGTTTGAGTTTATGAAAATGTACAATGTTAAATATGTTATATAAAATATATATTTTCAAAGCCTTGTGGACTCTAAAAATGCAAAAAAAAAAAATCAAAGGCAAAAATCTGAACAAGTTGTGTTTCAAATTTTAGGTTGATATCTCTTGAAATAAGCTTTCAGTGAGATTTAGTTTGGGCGCAGTACCACACTTCTCCACTAGTTGACATTACTGCCCATATAAGGGCGCCTCCATTTCCATATGTTGTTTGTTTGAGTGATCTGAACCATTATTTTTACAATTTATGAAGTAGACATCCTATTCAAAAGTAGTATTGGAAGTTTGGCAGATTTTAAATGAATTCAACCTCTAAGAAACACAAAAACTCAGCACTGTTGTGTTTGTCGCTGCAGTGGTAAGGTGCGAATCCATCCCTCTCTGAATAAGAGCGAGGAGGAGTTTGTGGCCAGAAGGAGAAACTCGGTTCTACAAAGCCTGAAGAAACTTCAGATACAGTGCAGTAAGGTAAAGCTTCTTATTTTATACTTCATATTTCTGAGATGACCTGCGAATGGTGCATTCATTTCACTTTCTTGAACAATGCCATTCATAACAAGCAACCATTGAAACAAAGCTAAGTCAACACTAATGCGTCAATGTTAATAGCATTGATTTAAAGTACAAGGTGACCGTTAGTTAATCATCACTTTCGCACACTCAGATAACAATGAAACATACAAAGTTTTCAACTACACTTCAATGCTATGTCAACAAATTCCTGACCATCACAAATTTTCAATAACTACAGTAAGTAGTATGGGATAATGTATAGCGAGTTGGTTGTTATAGCGAATACAACTCCCGACAGGCTGATTATGAGCCCGACGCGAAGCTGTGGGGTCTTGAATCAGCCTGAAGGGAGTTGTATTCGCTATAACAACCGACTCGCTATACATTATCCCGCTTACTACATGGCTACCTACCAAATAATTAAATAATTTGACACAAAATATTGATTTAAAAAGGAATTTATTGATTTAAAAACGATGTATATGGCTTCCGCTAAGGAAAATAGTCCGTTCCGTCTCTACGGTTAGAATCCTGCGTCCATGGCAACGCTCTGTTTTTCATGGCAACGGTGTGTTATACTTAGCAGCGTTTTGTTATCAAGAAATAACAGACCGCATTCTACATTAGAATTCAACCAAGCCATGTAATAAAACACTGTAAAGTATGATGCAACATGTTTAAGTTACTTAAACAGTTATCACTTCTTTTCTTTCAACACAATCAATAAAAAGTAGTACATTTCATGTGATTGCAAAACACTTTTTGTTGTATGTAGTAGGTTTTGTTCGGTGAAGGAAGAAGACGGGGTCGACTTGTTTGAGACTCGTGACTTTATTTTAAGTAGCACGCAGCAGTCTATCACAAAATAACACAAATCCACACTGGGGCGCTTCTCAAAAAACAATCAAAATAACTCTATCCACCAGCGCTCTTCAGAGCTTTAACCAGTCCAACTCTTCCCATTGGCTTTTGCTCACCTCTCTCCCGCTTCATATCTCCCAGGCCAGGTGGCTTTTATCGGGTCTCTTCAGGTCAATTACGAGACATGGGTGTTTGTCATTTGCACTTGACCTTTGCACTTGACCCACTTACGCTCGTCTCACAGACCTCGATGAACCACACCCCCCTTGCCACATTATTCTGGTTGAATCAATATCAATCAATAATAGAAGTGATCTAAATTTATAAAAAAGTGCATATATCTTCTGTAGGGCTGTCAATCTTCCTCTATAATACTATTCGAATTCCATTCCTTATTTTATTCAATATTCGAATAATATTCGAATATTAAATGCTCAAATTCATCCTATTATTAATATTTGCGACATTACACAGGCTTATGGATCGTCAATGCCACTATAGCATTTGGTTGTTGTTACACGTTCTGTCCACTAGAGGGACAGCTAACATTACAATAAACATTTAGAAACGGGTGATCGCGTTTTTTTATTAACAATAAAACAGCGGAACAAAATGAATGACTTTAATTTGGCAACTTGAATGGACATTTTTCCACTGATCAGTTGTCTGATGATGTTGTGTCAGATTTTCACAACTCTGTCAGTGATTGTTGCGCGGCTAGGACAGCAGACAGCTGGTAAGCCCCGTGATGAAGAGAAGAAAATAAGTCATTCTTGCCTGTTTTAGCAGCGGTTCCTTGGACAGATCGCCTATAGCTTGTCATGGTGTAGCGTTGTCAGATGTGCCCTAATGGTGCGCTCACACCGGACGCGAATATCGCGTCAGGCGCGAAAGGACACAAAAGTGGTCAAGTGTATAACTAGACACGGCAGGCGCGAATTTGACGCGCTATTCGCGTCCGGTGTGAACGCACAGAGTACGGTTGCAAGTTGAGGAGTGATATTTCATTTAGACTTTATTTGTGATTTAATTTTCCCATTTATGATTTGAAATCCAAACACCTTCCACACATCGCTTCTCAAATTGTCAGGAGTGGTGATCTCCGTTTCCATGGAGACATTGCTCGCCGCCATTATGGACAGTATTGTTATGACGATGCAGCGTGGATAACGCGCACAATTGTGTTACGATTAAATTTTTTAATTGTTTATCTGACGAAACAAAAGCATTTCATTTCCACATGCCTGTGTAAGCCAAGTTGGCGAGAAAGGCAAGATATCATATAATAAAAAAATAAAAATAAATTAAAAAAGAAATATTCGAATAGTAACATCAGCATTCGAATAGTATTGATTTTTTAAATATTCGAATTATATTCGAATTTCGGAATTCGTTCCAACAGCCCTAATCTTCTGTGGAAGTCTCAGGACCAAAACATTTTTTGTTCTACACTTTTCGCCACTCCCAGCAAACAAAATGATGTTCTTGTTGTGCTATCGTTCCCACTAAGTTATGAAAATGTTTCGTCTCTGAACGTTTAAAACGTCCATTTAATAATTCGAAACCGTTTTATCACGGTTATGCGAACGTTAAGGAAACAAATTTTGCAAACATTATTGAAACGTTAGGCTACTTTTAAATGTTCTCTGTAACATTTAAAAATGGTAGACAAACGTGCAATTAAACATTTTAGAGAGAAAGAAACACTCCACGAAGGATGTATGAATATATTTTTTTATGCTAATCTTTTGAGAGCATTATTAAAGATCAGATAACACTGAATGAACATCCTTTAAAGTTACTTGAAGAATGTTTGTTCAGAACTTTAAGAGAACCTTCCCAGAACGTTACCTAAAATTATTTACATTAAAAATAAGGTGGATGTAATGTTTTGAGTGCTGTGTGTGTGTTTTCAGGATGAAGTGCCTAACATTGCATTACTGGGTTCTGGAGGAGGACAAAGAGCCATGGTGGGTTTGCTGGGATCCCTGGTTCAGCTCCAGAAAACCTCCAGTCTTCTGGACTGTGTCCTTTATCTGAGCGGTGTCTCTGGATCTACCTGGTATGAACTCTGAGAAACAACACACACACACACACACACACACTCACACAGATGGGTGAATGTCATAAATGACAGCAGTTGTTCCTCTGAAGGTGCATGGCCTCCTTATATCAGGAACCAGACTGGTCCACCAAACTAGAGTCAGTGAAAGACAAGATCATCCAGAGACTCGGCGGTCCTGCAGTCAGCTGGGGAGATGCATTAGCCAAACTGAAGAAATATTACAATGGGAAAGACTTCTTCAGTTTGACTGATGTTTGGGCAGTGATGGTCATTACGGCATATGTGAAGGAGGTTTGTAAATAGCCAATTCATGACCGGGAACAGCTTTCATTCCTTGTGAACTTATGGCCTGACATAGACAATTTGTGTCCACTCTCACGCAAGGCACCTTTATTCGTGCCTCAAGTCCAATGGCGCATGCCGACATGATCATAAATGCAGAATGTAAAGATACTTGAGGCTCCATTTGTTCTGCTGATCTTTATAAAGATCTTTATTGCTGAGAAAATTACGCTTTTTAACTGGAACTTCAAATGTGTTCTCTATAGATCGATGAACACACACTCAAAGAGCAGTGGGACCAGCGGAGTAAAGACCCGTTTCCCATCTACACAGTGATCGACAAGCAAAGCAAACAGCGCAATAGTGGAGGTCTGTGTGTTTGTGTGAACGAAAGACAGAGTTAATGTGCTTGTGTCGGCTGTTATATGGACGTGTTTCTGTCTGCAGACCCCTGGTTCGAGATCACTCCACATGAAGCCGGTTATTCTCTCACTGGAGCGTTTGTGGACGCCTCCAGCTTTGGCAGTCAGTTTCAGAAAGGCTCTAAGAAAAATAAGCAGGATGAATTTGACATGCTTTACCTTCAAGGTAACAAACTCTGTTAAAGGGGGGGTAAAATGCCATTTTCACAAGATGTAAAATAAGTCTCTGATGTCCCCAGAGTGTGTATGTGAAGTTTTAGAACAAAATACCCCACAGATATTTTTATATCGCATGTTAAAGTTGTCACTTTTTGAGGGTTTGCAAAAACGCACCGTTTTGTGTCTGTCCCTTTAAATGCAAATGAGCCACACAGAGGGCAGGGCTTCAAGAGCTCATGTGTGTTAGCAGCTGCGATTACCTCACACACACACACTAAAATGACAGAAACTGTTCTGCCTTTAATGTTAAAACGGAGTCAGACAATGATGGAGAGACTCAAGAAGAAGTGACAACATGTAGAAGCAACAGGACGTCTCTGAATGGTTTGTTGATGAATTTATGTAGATTATGTGGAGTTAACTATCTTCAATTAGCATATTCTGTCATGATAATCTATAAATCGCTCGTATAGGAACTGTTGTGAGACAAACACAGAGTGACTTTCTATTGCATGTGAAAAGATGGATGCTAACGTTTCAGTGACTCACAAATGTGCTCGACTACAACAACTCTTCCTCTTCTCAACATGGACTGTGTGTTCAGGGGGCGGGGTTTATGTAAATTTTAGGGTTGGTGATGTCACTAACCCGGGAGGAATGTCGTGTAGTTCCTACCAGCCGTTTGTTGTAGTCCTTAAAAAGCGATTTCTTTAAAAGCAAATATCTTCCTTTGCTTTATACTTTGAGCGTTGTAACTTTGCAGATGTTGTTTATGATCAAACAGCAACATTACACACTAACTACAGTTAGAAAAGTCAAATCATAATCAACCACTCCTTTAAAGGGGAGTTTAATATTTGTAATATCAGCCTATATTCTACACTGTACGTCATTGACCTAAATCTCAATCTGTGTGATCAGGCCTGCATTATTAGCGTATTGCATTAAAATATGTGGTATTTATGTTATATGTTAGAGTGTTATAGTCCACTGTTTTACTGTGAACTTCATGTTAACTGATTGTGTGTGTTTTCTGCAGCTCTGTGTGGCAGTGCTTTAGCCGATGAAGACGAGATTAAGAAACTCCTCTGGCAAAAGATAAAAGGTGCAGCTGCAATTATTCTGAGGACTGAAGTCGGCTTACATTTACATGGTTAAAATAATTACCATCCTTTTGATTTTTGTTTGTTTGTTTGTTTTGTTTTTCAGATTTCTTTCAACAAAAGGAAAAAATACTTGAGGAAATGAGGAAAGGTAAAGCATTGCTTAGGCTTTATTTACTTGAACATTTAACAAAACAACTGTGTTCTCTATGTGAATATATAGTAATCTATAATTTATTCCTGTGATTAAATCTGAATTTCCAGCATCATTACTCCAGTCTTTAGTGTCACATGATCCTTCAGAAATCAGTATAATATGATGATTTGATGCTCAAGAAACATTTATGATTATTATCAATGTTGAAAACAGTTGAGCTGCTTCATATTTGTATATACATTTTTCTTTGATGAATAGAAAGTTCAAAAGAACAGCATATAAATCTGTATGTCTGTATACTGTGACTTTTGTTTTGATCAATTGAATGCATCTTTGCTGAATAAAAGTATACATTTTGTATCTTACTTAATACCCCAAACTTTTGAATATGCATCATGATTTCCACAAAAATATGAAGCAGCACAACTGTTTTCAACTTTGATAATAATAATAAGAAATGTTTCTTGAGCAGCAAATTGATTGATTGATTGATTGATTGTTTGAAGTTTATTTCGAGCTATAAAAAAAGAAAAGGAAAAAAATATATATATATACTAACACAATATAAAACCTAGAACAGTTTATTTCCCATATACATACACATATGGGTCATTGACGAATAATGGTTTTTATAAGTGTAAAAAAATATAATGGAGATATAACTAATTTTGAAACCATTTTTTAGTTTACCTAGGTGTTAACAATAAGATTATATGGTTTGTACAATCAATTAACACTGCTTTTGTCATTTTTTACAGGACTGACAAAATTTGTAACAAAAAAAAGTAATTCGGTTTAACCATGAATATATTTAAAATTATTAATTAATAATTATTATTATTAATATTCAAGTAAAACTTTGCACAGGGAAATGAAAAAAGAGTAAATGTAGGAAAAAAGCCTAATCTGCTTTATATTTGTATTATTGTAGTTCCTTTAGTTATTAAAAACAATATTATTCTATTTAAATATTTACTATATATCGGTTTTACCGAATGACCAAGGCTGGTTATACCGAATGACTATGTCTGCTGCCCTTGACATTATGAATATTTAAGACAATACACAGACAAAAACAGTTACAAAAGCACATTTTATTTTTTATATAATATTATAAATTAATATATATATATATATATATATATATATATATATACCTACCAACATATATCCACATATATACATAATATATATATATATATATATACACACACATATACATCACAATTCACAAATAATAACTATACACATACATATATATATATATATAACATATACACATATGTACGTACACACACACACATTACAATTTTAATACATATATTTAAAAAAAAATGTGTACACATATAACACTTGTTCGAAAGGGAGTGGAGAGAAGTATAACTTAAAATCAGCATATTATACTGATTTCTGAAGGATCATGTGACACTGAAGACTGGAGTAATGATGCTGAACATGTAATTAGGCCTATATATGTATATATAGAACAAGACAAGAGGAGGCAGGAGGAATTGAGAAGAGAGAAGGGAACAGGGTCGGGAAAAGACTTTGTGGCGGGACTCAAACTCGGGCCTCCAGAAGCGCTACTGCACCGTATATCAAGTCAAGTACGAAGTCAACCAGATCCAAACTCTGCAGCTACAGACGAGTGTTACCAGCTGCTCATGAACACCGTGGACATGAACCTCTCCGTTTCGACTGCTCTTGATGAATCCATCAGAACAACACTGAACGGTAACAAACCATTGAATGGCCTGCATGTCTATCACAGCCTTGTGTTCATGACTTCATTAAATACACCATGTGAACCCGCTTTTATGTGCTATAAGTCACCACAACACAATCTCATGAAAGTGCATATGTATAGCACAAATTTAATTTCTCGTGCCTTTTATATGCCAAAAATAGTTTTTGCGTGCAAATGATACGCACTGTAAACCCCTTGGGTAGGATTAGGGTTGTGGAGTGCGCGTTAGTTTTAGTTAACTATAATCAGTATAATTATTAAATAATTGTAATTATTAATAAATACATAATTGTAAATAATAATTAAACATGTGTAATTCTATTTCACTGTAAAATAACGTATTTAAGAAAAATATATTAGGCTATACAAATATATATACAAATATCGTTCTAAATATAAAATAATAGCACAGTCCACACCACAACCATAACGATAAGTAACGGCGAAGAATCACTTTCTGAGTTCACTTTCCCAGCTGATAATTAATAAAAACATTGACAGCCAGTCAGAAATCATTCTGCTTTAAAGAGCTCTAGCATTTAAAGCAGCAGAAACGACAAAACTGCAGCGCGCGCTTGAATTAGGATAGTTCACCCAAAATGTTTTTCTTTTGGTCATTAATTACTCACCCTTATGTCGTTCCAAACCTGTAATACTTTCGTTCATCTTCAGAACACAAATGAAGATATTTTTGATTAAATATGAGAGATTTCTGTCCCTCCATTGACAGTTTACGCAACTACCACCGTAAAGACATCATTAAAGTAATCCAAGTGATTCCAGTGGTTTAACCTCAAAAGTTACGCAAGTGCCTTGTTTATACACACACACACACACACAATTTAGCACTTTATAATATAATAAATAAATTCATAATATTAATCTCCAACTGTATGCGTTCACGTGTTTCCATTACAGATTTGCGCAAAACTTTTGCGTTTTTTTTCTAAATATCGATACAAAACTATTGCGAAATGACGGCGTTTCCATTAACCAATGTTATGCGACTAAAACGTAATTTTTTCCTCTCGGTGTGTAAGTCATTTAAAAAATCATGGCAACGAACGTTGGTAGGTTTATACATGGGTTTATATATCACAGCCACCGCACTAGACATTGTTATTATTAACGGAAGGAGACGTAGGCGTGTTATCCAAGCATTAATGAAGTCCCTTATACTGAGCGGCAGATATGAGGAGTTTCTCACTCATTTCTGCTCCGAAGTCTTGATTATGGCATTTCTTTTAGGTTTGGAATCCAGTATTCCTGTAATTATTTAGTCTTTTATTCATTTAATAAAAAAACTCTGTCTCGTATTCTGTCCGAACACACCGCTTATAAGTCAGGTGACTGTAAATACGCAAAAACTGTTTCCATTGCAGTTTTACGAAATATTTATTTTTCGAATTGCTTGAAAAACCACCTCATGCGAGCGTAAAAACTTTTTTGCGATAAATGGGAGTTTTTGCGAAATTGACGTGTTTCCATTGAGCGTATTTTCAATTCGCAATTTCAATTTGCGCAATTTGAAGGGTAATGGAAACGCGGCTGTCTGCTGTCACGTCAACAACATGCATTTCTGGGGCTTGAAAGGGAAAGTTGTGTAGCTGTCAACGAAGGTACAGAAATCTCTCCGATTTCATCAAAAATATCTTAATTTGTGTTCTGAAGATGGACGAAAGTCTTACGGGTTTGGAACGACATGAGCGTGAGTAACTGAAGACCGTTTTCATTTTTGGGTGAACTATCCCTACAGAACAATATGTTGGTGTGGAGTGGACAATGTGAACACTAAAATAGTTATTGTCCTTGGTGTGAATGGGCCTTTATTGACAGATTTGAGAACTTTTTTTTACTGTATACATAATACAAAAGGCCATATTTCACATATCTGCAGTAAAATAAAAGTAAAATAAATAAGAGGGATTCGGGCCGGAATTTTAGACTGGGCGTGACGTCATGCGCGTTCACGGCACGCTCACATTAGCTATGTCTGGCAGGTTTGTGTATTCGCCGGCATTCTCCGTAGAAGATGGATTGTAAGAGACCTGCTTGTAGTTAATTTCAAACACCAACGCAAACTCCACGTAAGATAAAAAAAAGAAAACTTTTGTCTAGTGCAACCAAAAGGGCCAAATTGGACTCAGACAGGCGTCGGAATAAGACGAGAGTAAACATAGGGAAGGCTTTCAACAAATGGAGAGATCTCCGGTCTGCTTTTGCTATTCGATTAAAACAGTTTAAATATCTTGAGTGTGATATAAAATGCTGATATATAAGTTAGATAATTAGACACAAATTTTGAGCAAATTACTGCTTAATTAGGATGTATTGCTTTTGGAATATGCTATTTAGCAGATCAATAAAAACAGGCTAAACCCCCGCAAATCTTCGGCGGATTAGCCCGTTTGGCTTTTATGGTAACGTCATAGTGCCATTTAATTGTTTATTGTTTAATACCTTGAGACAATTGAGTGTACTTTTTTGACCGACTGTGTAGCTTTGAGCTTTTACAAAGTAACAACTTATATTGTTCATGAACGTGTTTCCATAATAATACAATCATAAGTGGATACAGTAAACACATAACACAGTTCAAGATGGAGATAGATGGAAATAAAAAACGAAGTTTTCTACTACCCCCGTTTTTCCCTCACACATAAGTGTGTAATTTACTCAATTGCCTTTCCTTTCACATATTTAAAATGACTTGCAGATTTATAACTTTATTACCTCTGAAGACATTATGATTGTAAACAAAAGATTTGCGGCTGATGCTCCTTTGGTTATGAACAGCTCGTGCAAGCGTGCGTGTGCGTGTGGTCCATGAGCGTGCACATCTCTGGCTGCAGTTTCGCTTGCCGCCAGAAGTGGCATAGTTCTGCAAAAACTCAGAATCTTGCTCTATGCACCTTTAAACAGAAAAAACCCCCCACTTTTGGCTAAATTTTTTTTAATGATAAGTGAATTATGCATGTAAATACACAAACTACAATAAGAATAACTCACTAAAGCCCCTTTCACACAGAGATTCCGGAAAATACACGGATAAAGTGACCCGGGATTTGACCCGGGTTCGTTTGAAAATGGTTCATTCACACTGCCAGTGATTTGCCGGAATCAGAGAGCGCGTTCACACACAACCCGGGTATGTCCCGGATAGACGCGTGACGTTATGATGTGCGCTTTCGATCTCGAGAAACCACGCTCGATCATTTTTTTTCGGATTCGGTCGTACACTAACGCATCACGTACCGTTCCACAAAGCTGGCGAACGATCTCAGCTTCGGCGCGGATTGCAAGGAGCTCTCGGGTCTCTGCTTCAGTCCAGTTTGCAGACATCTTTTCGTTCTTTCTTGTATCGATGACGAACACAAACTTTCTTCTAACAGAGTAACAGAGTCGCACGATAACTACGTCATTGCGAAGGCTCGTGCATCATCACTACGACACACCCCTTACGGCATTTGTCCTGGCTTTTGTTCACACAGCGCGCGTTCCGGGTCTGAACACGGCAATGTTACTAGGTCCCCAACCCGGCATCGATCCCGGCATTAAACCCGGGTCGTGTTTGCGTTCACACAGAAGGCGTTCCGGCAATTTGCCGGGTTCAAAGTGCTGTGTGAATGGGGCTTAACATACATGTCTCATCTTTTTACAGACCTCTCTGGAGGAATACTGAAAACTACTGATAAAAAAGCAGAAGAACTGAATGAGAAGTGTCACACTATGGATGCATACAACAATCTGAGAGAACAGATTAATGTCTGGCCATTTGGTAAGTTAAACTGTTTCTAATATCATCCCTTCATTCTCCACACCACTTTTCTAGAGTCGTGGAGATGCTCATCTACACTTTAAGATTTATGTGTTTGAATTTCATATAAAATTTCCATCCATTGTTTTAACATACCGGTAAACAAATAAACATAATCTGATGCATATTTGTCAATCATACAAAAATAATACAGTTCAGATTTCTGCAGGCAAAAACAGTCATGGCCTAGTTTTTATTAACGATTTTATTTGATTTAAATCATATTTTCATATAAATTATATTTTCAAAAAGCCTTTATTTTAACTAGCTTAGAATCAACATGGCTAGCTGTGCGATATTCAATTAGTTAAAATATATGAGATTTGTCAATATATAGTAAACCTGGTTATTGTGAGAGAAAAGTATTATAGAAATCTGAACCGTTTCCTTTATGTATGAGTCATCATGACTGACAAATATGCATCCCATTAAGTTTATTAGGCTAGTTAGTGTTAAAACTGTGTACATGTAATTCAAACGGATGGATATTTTTTTATAGCCTCAGTATGCAACTCAAATACATAATGCCTAAATATATATTTTTTAGTTAGTTTCTTCTTCTTTTTTTCTAGGATTTTTTTCTTTTCTTTTTTTTATTAATGCCAAGGTATCAAAAATATAAGTACGTAGCAAAAATTTACAAATTACATACAACGAAATAAAGCACATATACATTGGTTATAGCCTGTACATATACTCATAACAAATAAATAAAAATAAAAACAGGACAGAAAACTTTAATTAAATAAATTAAAGAGTTGAAACAAGTTTATTGTCTTAAGAGCTTTAAGATTCTTAGATGATGAAATGCTTTGGATGCGGGACCTCTCTTCTAAAAGCCATGAATAAGGGATTCTGAAGAGTGAATTTACTACGGTGAATAGGTCTGGGCAAAAAAATAGATTTTTCGATTCATCGATTTTTTAAATGTGGTCGATTCAAAATCGATTCTCAAAGGCCAAAAATAGTTTTTTCCCCATATTTATTTATACCTTTCACCCAAAAGCCAGTTAGTTTTCCTACAGTGTTCATAGGCTTGCAACCCTCATGTTACAGCGAATGCTGTGAGATTTGATGTTAGTTTTCTCTTAAACATAAAATAACCTGATCCTGATTGATCAAGGCATGCGACTGTTCTGACTCGTCTAATTTTCAGCATCAATTTTTCATCTTGCATCAAAATCCTGTCTATTCATTGTATGCATTTGAAGTTGGGTTTTAATGAACCCAAGAGTACCTAAAATAAAAAGAGTTTAATATACAGGTTTGTGGCTCTATTTCTTTTTATTAATTAACCACTCGTAAACTTATGTTCACCGTTTAAAAATAAATAAATATAGGATTTGTATTAAATCTATATTCATTGAGTCGAATCGGGAATTGAAATCGAATTTAGAATCGGAATTGAATCGGGAATTGAAATCGAATTTAGAATCGGAATTGAATCGAGAATCGAAATTAGAATCGGAATTGAATCAAGAATCGGAATTGAATCGGGAATCGAAATCGAATTTAGAATCGGAATTGAATCGAGAATCGAAATTGAATCGAATCGGAATCGAATCGAGAATCGAAATCGAATCGAATCGGAACATCTGAATCGATACCCAGCCCTAACGGTGAATGTGAAATTTTGCAAGGAACAATAACAGATTAATAATAAAATACTCTTTTTTTGTTAAACTTTTTTTTGTTAGTTTCCACTGTTGTCTGATAGCAATCGTTACGTCAGCATTGGCAAACTTTTGTAACATTATTTTAAAACAATTGATTTCAACAATTAAAATACTTACTCATAACTTCAGACATATTTTTCAGGTATCCGCCTTTCTTTCATTATTGGGGGAGTTCAGTTTTTTTGATGTCGTTAGTAACATTGGCAGAATTTCGCACTGATCAGATTCATCCGCGCAGGAGCTGAAGCACAACTCACAAAAACGATCAAAACAATGTTCCTCCGCGAGTAACTTTTTTTTTTTTTTACGCTTCAACCGCTAGAGGGCGCTTAGTTTAAATCTAGCTTTAAGAAATATTTACTGAGCCTTAGAACTGAAGAACTTCAGAAAAATGTATTTTGATGAGTTTATTTGTTCTACAGATGCTTGGATGAACATTATTAAATGTATGGATCTGTGGATCTGGGGCAGGAATTATAACTTCCTCCACAAAATGACAGGTAAGAACAGACTTAAAGGGATAGTTCACTTTGAAATTAAATTTTGGTATGTTTTAGCTTTCCTGAAGTGCATCCAAGATGCAGGTGTCTTTGTCTCCGCAGTAGTTTCAATTCTGATATTTTTAGGGCAAACCGTTCTCGTCTGTCAGTCATATAATGCAGGTATATACACAGGTTTCTTGTATACAAACAATACCGGATGCGCGCGCATCCACGAGGCAAGACCGCTATATGTTATGCCGAGTTCTGTAAAAGAACATTGTAATTAACGTAGATTTCGCATTGTTTGTAAATTCTTGTTGACTCAATAATAAACTGCAATTTCAGAGTTGGATCTGTTTGCTTGTGTTTCATTTGCATATTAATATAACATTATGTAAAAAGTTAGTTAGTTGACTAGTATGAAATTGTCCAACTAAGTTTGCGAATCATAAAAACATGACATACCCTATGCATTTAGGTTAGTTTACAGCACAACAGCTCCGCGTCATCTCTGCTTCTGCTAGATATAGCCGTAAAGACTGTTGCTTTCTGCCTCTTAGATGCGCGCGCATCTACGTGATGACGTTGCACAGAAACCCGTGTATAGGCACTGTCTCCAAAAGCATGCAGAGAAAAGTCCAAATTAAAAAATTCCCCATCATAAGTGCACATTGATGGCCTAAGACACGAAACAAGCGGTTTGTGTGAGAAACCGAACAGTATTTATATAGTTTTTTTCTCTTTTACACAACCACGTCCATCTGATCGGTTTACACCGGATTTCTTCCCCGGAAACTAATCTTAACCGCCTTCGATTGGACGTTGCATTTTTAAACTCAGCAGAAACGCGTGTGATTGGCTGTACGGTTCAACGTATGCCTTTGATTGACCTGAACAATGAAGCGAGTAGTGTCAAGATAGAAGGCTTACAAATTGGGAATAAGTGAAAACTCAACACTCCCGGATGAGTTCGCGCGAGCTTAGGCCATCAATGTGCACTTACGATGGGGAATATTTTAATTTGGACTTTTCTCTGCATGCTTCTGGAGACAGTGCCTATAGACCTGCTGCATTATATGACTGACAGACAAGAACGGTTTGACCTAAAAATATCACAATTGAAACTACTGCGGAGACAAAGACACCAACGGATGCACTTCAGGTAAGCTAAAACATACCAACATTTTATTTCAAAGTGAACTATCCCTTTAATGCTAATCTGGAAATTCCCTGTGAATAATATAATAATGCTGAGATCCTTCAGGTGAAGCAGTGCACTCCACTCTTCTGGAAAGTAAGACGAGAGACTTTGAAGACGCCGGGCTGTTGCTCAACTCGCCCTACTTCTCAGTGCTGAGGAAAGAGAGAAACATTGACCTCATCATTTCCCTGGATTTCAGTGATGGTGATCCTTTCATGGTATTATACGCATATTTAATTCTCTACAGCTTCACTCAGAAGTTTCAGAATATGAAAAATGTTAGTAATAAAAAAAAAAGAAGAAGAGCATTTGTGATGTTTTTCCTCTGCAGACAGTGAAGGACGCTGCCAAGACGTGCAGGGAACGAAACATCCCTTTCCCTGAGGTCATCATTCCCAGTGACGACTTCCAGAAACCGAAGGACTTCTATGTGTTCAAAGGCCAAAACGTTCCAACCGTGATTCACATCCCTCTCTTTAATGTGGTCAACTGTGGAGGCAAGTTATGATCTTACACTGTCCTGAATAACATGTAATATAAGATCAACTGTGTTCTGATTTAAGTGTGTTATTGTTCCATCAGACAAAATTGAGGCCTGGAGGAAAAAATATCGCACGTTTCAAGGATCTTACAGCGCTGAGATGATCACTGATCTTATGGAGGTCGCTGGAAAAAACATCACAAACAATAAAGCAAAAGTGATGGAAGAGATTCGTGAGATCATTGGACAAAAAAGATCCAGACACTAATGTGAATACATTTAACACTATGACTAAAACCTGATTATAAAATGAATAGTTCCAGTCCTTGATTCTGATTGGTTGAGCCACATTCGAAGCCGTTTAGAGGAGTGGACCTGGCTCCCGGCCTAGTTGTAAAATACTTAAAGCTACACTGTGTAGGAATTACTCACATCTAGTGGTGAAATTGTATATGACTACCAATTGAATATTACCAGAGAATGTCTAAAGCTGCGTTCACACTACAAGCGACAAAGCAACACGTTACCATTCATTTCAATGGGGAGCGGGCGTTTTCTGGCGACACGCGCGATCGTGGCCGTTGGCGACCAGATGGGGTGTGTCTAGCGACGCGACAAAGTTGAGATCCGTTTAACTTTATGCAAATGAAGAGTGACTTTGGGGAGCAACAACCAATAGGAGTGAAGTCAGTGGAGCGCGCGTGATCATCCGTCACTCTCTGACAGAGGCAAGTTGAACGAGAAGCTAATTTTAGCAGTCAGAAACTGTCCTATAAGTTGTGATATATCTCCGTGTGCATACAGTGGTGTTCGCAGTACTGACTCAGAGCCTGATTGGTTTTGTGAACACATATAGACCGGTATTTGCCCGTTTGTTGCAATTAAATAGCCGCGATGGCAAAAAGCACTCACAGTTTGTCGTTCATCTTTAATATTATGCATGTTATACTGATTCCATTTATATTTCGAATTTTCCTTCCAAAATGTTTGTTTGTAGTAGCAAGAAAACAGATTTGTTGTCTACAACATGGAGAAACATCCGTGAATGTCACTCACAAACATTACTAGGCAACCAGTAGCGGGAACGCCCACTAGCGACTTAACCGCCAGCCACTGGCGACCTGCAGCGACAAAGTCGCTTGTAGTGTGAACGTAGCTTAATAAGGGGAGAACTGCCACTCTCAGTAAACTTCTGGCTTCTGAACTGGTTGCAGTTCCACTCTGGTTCCATATGAGGGCGCTCACAGGACGAGAGCAGAATGAATGGAGGTCTATTCTTTCTGAACCAAGTAAAACAGATCCTGAAATGCTGGCACTGTGAAGAATTAAAGGTATTGCGGAGGATCTTTCCTACTTTTAGAAAAGACCCGCCCTCTCCAATTTCTATTTGCTCCCGACCGAGAGGGAACGCCTACTAGCAGTGATTTTAAATGGATTTCTCCAAATAGCATGACAAACTTTACCTGTCTAGTAGAATCTTCGCGACTGCGGCATCAGTGGGAAGCCCAACATGTGCTTTTAGCGCACGCCAGCGTGTGAACGGCCTTACGTAAACATATCACCAGAATGATTGACACTTAGGTGGACCAATAGTATACACTACCCACCCGGAAGAAGAAAATCCTTTGCTATACCTTTAAGTGTAATGTGCAACAGAATTGTGAACTATTCCTCAAGGACCTATTAATAAAGCTCCTGTGCATTTAAAGACTAAAAGCTCTTTCCAATTTTTTATTTAAAGGATTTTATCAATAGCAAGATTATATTTCTGCACAAAACATGCGCACACACACCAACCCAAAGACACAAGAGTCACAACAGCTGTTTCCAGATGTTTTATTGGTGTTAAACTGACATGGATGTTCATTCAGGAGTTTAATCGGACAGGCCGAAGCCCAGGGTGCGAACTACGGGGGAGCTCCCCTTAATAAGACACGGGCTCCCCTGAAAACGTGATTTGTGAAATTTTGTGGGGTCTCAAAAAATATTGACTGTGTTATTTTGACGTGAAATTTCAGTTTTGTATAATGTAATCATCGTGGATTATTATGTGTAAAATAGCAAAAATGTCATTCATTCATGCATGACGGCGATTTAAACCTACCGCTAATTCACTTCAATAAATGAGCATCAAGGTGTGGTGGCGCTGCGGTGCAAATTCCACTCATGTTAACAAAGATTCGTCGAAAAAAATATAAACAAGCCCAGATAGCAGGCAGACGTCGATTCAACGTTGATTTTTAGTTGTAAAAAGGTCAGTATCAATCATCGATCAAATTTCAACGTTGAATCAACGGTCACTATTTGGTCGGTATATCAGAACGTTATTACGTCGAAAATAAAACATCGATTCAACGTTGAAATGCGGTTGAATGGCGTGTCTGACGTTGATTAAACGTTAATTCGATGTTGTTTCGATGTCATGTCAACGTCGTGTCCACTTTGATTAAATGTCAGTTTGCTGATCTGCGCGCGAAGTCCTTGAAATCCATTCTGGGTTAAGGTAAGGCATATTAATTATTCCCTTATGGTTATTCCCGAAATGTGTGTCGGCTGGGTTGTTGTGGGTCTGCTGCGTGACTCTCAATGTTTTAATTGAACGGAGGAATTATGGTATTCTTCTGTAGCCCGACGAGTAATTTAACCGTTGTTCATGTGAACTCAAATACAGCCTATTTATAGACTATTTGTGGGTGGATGTTTGTTATTTGACCTATCAATTCGTGTCGATAAAGTATAATAGGGTATGGGTACACTTGTAGCTGTTATGTATGTCGTTCACGAACGATCCGTTGCGTCTGTCACGTGACAAATGAACGCAAGACTCGGAAGGTAACGTAATTATTTATGTTCCTTGTAAATTATTTTTGACTGCATTATAATGATTTCTTAATTCAGAATATGATCAATGCTAATGCGCTGAATACATTTGTGATTTGCACATTTCAAACAACAACAAAAAGAAAGAGAACATCTTATTTTAAAGGGGTGGTTAAGTATGATTTCACTTTTCTAACTGTAGTTAGTGTGTAATGTTGCTGTTTGATCATAAACAACATCTGAAAAGTTACGACGCTCAAAGTTCAAAGCAAAGGGAGATATTTGCTTTTGAAGAAATTGTTTTTTTAAAGGGGCTATATGGAACTTTTCCCCCCAAAATAAACGAAACAATAGCCTTTTTATTTTACCATTTATGACTCAAACATCTCCTGATGAGCATACTGACACCTTGTCTGCTCACAGTGGGTGCACCTTTAAGCCTGTATCCTATTTTTCCTATTTTCTGTCGGGTCGGATTTTTCCCGCGCTGTCTGCGGATGTGACGTCAAGCGCGTCCATGTTAAACGTTTCAGATCACTCAGAACACTTATCTCAAACAATATATGTATTTGACTGTTCTTACCTCTGTAAACATAATGTTGACCTGACCTCCTTGCAGCAGATGACTTGTGAAGTGTGCACGTACGAGCGAGCAGAAAGGAAGAGCAGTTCTGTTTTTTGGCCACAGGTGTCAGTCGCGAGTTTAAATTTCAGAAAAACGCATATAGCCTCTTTAAGGACTACAACAAACGGCTGGTAGGAACTACACGACATTCCTCCCGGGTCAGTGACATCACCAACACTAAAATTTA
Organism: Phoxinus phoxinus; assembly: GCF_949152265.1. NCBI lineage: Eukaryota > Metazoa > Chordata > Actinopteri > Cypriniformes > Leuciscidae > Phoxinus > Phoxinus phoxinus. The sequence continues at coordinate 3,161,910 of NC_136878.1, read as the reverse complement.
CATAAACCCCGCCCCCTGAACACGATATAGAGCTGGTAAGTCCCGCCCCCTCCGCTAACCCCGCTGGACCTCAAAGTTGAAAAAGCGTCAATGCAAGTGAATGGAAGAAAATAATTATTTTCTGGTCCCGTTTGAATTGTGCCATGAATGTGAACATATGTTGTCTGTGAATTTTTTATATAATCTTTCGTGTGAAAAATGCTACAATTTAGCGGGTAGAAGTTTGATACGGGTAGACTTTGTGTGAGAGCACTTTGTGGACTACAACTCTTCTCTGCTCTCGACGCGTTTGAAACGTCAACACCACTAGCTCACGGCTCTAGCTCATGGATCCCGCTAGACATGGCTGTGTCTTTGGTGCACTTCACCGCTTCTTTCAGGGAGAGGACAAAATCGTTGAGGTTGGCGAAAACCACTGGTAAGTCAACTTTATGGGGTGACGTCACATATGCGACATGTAGTCTTTCTCGTTATGTCTTTTCCACAACTGCTAGCCGACGAATCATACCATATACTGTCAAACTTGTAACATGAAAGATTATATAAAAATTTCACAGACAACACGTTCACATTCATGGCACAATTCAAACGGGACCAGAAAATAATTATTTTCTCCCATTCACTTGCATTGACGCTTTTTCAACTTTGAGGTCCAGCGGGGTTTTACAGAAGGGGCGGGACTTACCAGCTCTATATAGATTATCATGACAGAATATGCTAATCAATGACTAGAAGATAGACACATAATTTACATAAATTCATCAACTAACCATTCAGAAATGTCCTGTTGCTTCTACATGTTGTCACTTCTTTCTTGAATCTCTCCATCATTGTCTGACTCCGTTTTGACCATAAAAGGCTAAAGATTTTTGAAATTTCCAGTGCATGTCACAAGCTCTTGAAGCTCCGCCCCCTGTGCCGGGATCAGCAGCTCATTTGCATTTAAAGGGACAGACACAAAAACATTGCGTTTTTTGCTCACCCTCAAAAAGTGACAATTTTAACATGCTATATAATAACACTCTGGGGACATCAGAGACTTATTTTACATCTTGTGGAAAGGGCATTTTACCCCCCCCCCCCCCCCCCCTTTAATACAAAAACCTCAATTGAATCATAAAACAGACTCTGTGTGGATAATTCACCCACCCGCTGTGCTGTCTTCCTCTCTCCAGTAGTCGCACCTTTCTTCTGATCCACTGGCCCAGATTGAACCACATACAAGTGTGACACGCTACACGCTTCACAAGACGATGTCCTGTGCTCTTTCTCTGAGATTCTCTGTCCAGGGTGTGTTTTATTGCTTTATGGGTGAGTTTTATCTCAGCGTTTGTCTTCGCAGGAAAATCAAGCATTACACCCTGAATCAGCATCTAACATCTTTAATCTACAGATAAGGGCAATATTTGATTGCAGCAGATTATGGGAATGATTTAGAGGTTACAGCGGTATAAAAATACAACACATTAGAAGAGCATCAAATGTTAGTTGTTTCCTTTTTTTAAATGATTCTGTTTCTTCATGTTTGACCTTTTTTAAGCAATAAATGCCTACGCATCAACCGTAAAATCAGTAACATGGACTGGTAACATCAAAATATTGTATTACTTTGCTTCTGTTTTTTAATGAATTAATAAACTGTTCTCTAAAAGAATAGATTTTATCCTAAAAATGCTGATTATAAGTGATTTCTCCCCCACAGAAAGCCATTAAAAATGCTTAACTTGACTTAAAAGGTTATTATTGATATGCACATTGTTGATATTCAAATTGATACACTTTGCATTGACGCAAGCACTGCAGATGAGCCTATATGTATATAAAAGCAATGCGCAAAATTTCATGTTAATCGATTTATTTATATATCTGCCATCTCAGCATTTAGTAGGCTATCCCAGATCATGTTAATGTTTGTTAAAGAAACAATAATAAATGAAATATTACATATGCAAGTATCCATGTGCAATAATTTAATGTTCTACTGGTAATGTGTCTGAAGACTTTCCCCTTTTCTCAGTAAAAAGAAAAGAAAAGAAAAAAACTGCTGAAAAAACACTTCAAACACTGTGAAAAAAAAAAAGGTGAAGTGCATGCGGTGAGGTTGCATAATTAATTACAAAGAATATCATATTTTTCCGGGTCCCTGTGAATGATTGTATAATTTATCATTCACAACCTTTATGATTATGTCTGGACTTCCAGTGTATTTTCAGAGCCATATAAAGAGCATCTTCTGTCCGAATGTCCAGATAACAGCGGCTGTGTTGATACGGTGAAGACTCGGATTTACAGGAATATAGTAAGTATATATTTTTAAGCTTTAGGTAAATAAAGTATTTCCAACAATAGCAAGGCAATTAAAAGGTTTGATAGCATTATAAATTACATGTGAAATGAACACAGTATGAACTAATCCAGCATTTTTCAGCAATTTGCTTTAAACCCCATTTAAACGGTCAATAGCAGTGACCGGCACACTATCAAAACTGCATAAATATACAATCATGGTGAAAAATGATTTGGGGGATTCGTGTTTCAGTAACAAAGTTTTCTATTTTCTATACATCGAAATCAAATCTGTGTAATGTTATTTAAATATGCTATAAATAATTGTAAGTTTGGAACACTTATTTAACGTCCGTTTAATATAATTTAAGTTTAAAGGACTTATACAGCCAAGTTGATTGTACTTACAATTATGGCATGCAGCAACTTTTTTTTTTTTTTTTTTTACAGTGCATGCTGCTATTTTGATCCATACATTTTATTTATATATCTGACTCTATTAGAGTAAAAACTATAAGGATGTACGTGTACATGACACATTAAGTTATTTATGGCCTTCTAATATTTTATTTAAAAGGGACCTTAATTATTGTTTTAAAAATTTTAAAATATTCAAAATCGTGTTATTTAAATATTCAATTGTTTATCTTTTGACACAACTTTATTTACATCTTTATTTGCATTTCGCTGTCAGATGATAGGTTTGTAGTTACTTTGAAACTACATTTATCTCTATGCCGATTTTCTATTTGTATGTATATATACACTCACCGGCCACTTTATTAGGTACACCTGGGTTGGACCCTTTGCCTTCAGAACTGCCTTAATTATTTGTGGCAGTGGCACAGATTTCTCAGAGATTCAACAGTTTCAGAAATACCCCGACACCAACAATGACACAATCAGGCTGCATTTACATTACATGCTTAAAGATGTAAGCTGGCCGTCAAAAATATTGGGAATAAAGACCTTAAATCACCTTTCTTCTCCAATCTGATGCTCAGTTTGAACTTCAGAAGATCATCTTGATCATGTCTACATGAATGAATGCATTGAGTTGCATGTTGGCTGATGGATTAGATATTTGCATTAACGAACAGTTGAACAAGCATACCTAATAAAGTGACCGGCGAGTGATATTATATATATTTTTATATTATTATATATTTAACGTCATCTATTGTGTTATAGATGAGTGCATCCAAACCCCAGGAAAGGTATGTAATCCTGCTCAGATTCATGGAAGCATTAAAACAAGTTTTGTCCTACATTACTTACACAAATTAGAGTCTACAACAAACTGGATAACTACGAGAATAACTGTTTAAAATAAACTGCAGACTTAAGTGCATTGAAATCTAGAATATTCAATATCTAAATATATCAAATAAGTTAAACTCATCACTGTTGTGTGTGTCGCTGCAGTGGTAAGGTGCGAATCCAACCCTCTCTGAATAAGAGCGAGGAGGAGTTTGTGGCCAGAAGGAGAAACTCGGTTCTACAAAGCCTGAAGAAGCTTCAGATACAGTGCAGAAAGGTAAAGCTTCTTATTTTATACTTCATATATCTGAGATGACCTGCGAATGGTGCATTCATTTCACTTTCTTGAACTATGGCATTCATAGCAAGCAACCGTTGAAACAAAGCTAAGTCAACACTAATGTGTCAATTTTAATAGCATTGATTTAAAGTACAAGGTGACCGTTAGTTAATCATCACTTTCGCACACTCAGATAACAATGAAACTTTCAACTTTTATTTATTTATAGAGCACATTTAATATAGCAACGTTGTTGCCTAGAGTGCTTCACAGTTTACAGTATCTATAAAAACATTTATCAAGCCTAGGTGGCAACGTACAAAAGTTTTCAACTACACTTCAATGCTAAATATAAAAAAATGCACATGTATCTTCTGTGTGAAGTCTCACTGTCTCAGGACGAAACATTTTTTTGCAAACAATTGTCCAGCAAACAAAATCTGTTTTGCGTACACATTAAGTTTTGAAAACATTATTTCTGAATGTTGTTTAAAATGTTCAGTTTTGTAAATGTTTCAAAAACATTTTATCTTGGTTATGCGATATACAGTAGTCAATAGTTGAACTAGGCTAGATCAAAAAAGTTCATCAAAGTTGTCCGAAGACAAGAACGGGTATAGTTCAAAACTCACGTAGTGTAACTTTGATGAAAGGTTTTGATCCACTTCAAATGTTGACTAGACAACTGTATTACATTTAGCAAATATTATTGAAAAGTTAGGCTACTTTAGTCTACTGAATGTTCTCTGAACATTGATTTAAAAATGTTAGACAAACGTCCAACTAAACATTTTAGAAGAAAAAAAAAAACGTACAATGAACGATGTATATCATTTTGAGAACTTTATTAAAGACGTCAGGCCTCATTTATAACCGTTGATGATGACGCACAAAACAGGCCCTGAAAGAGGCGTACGCCACTTCCGACGAATAAATTGTGATTTATAAAAACAAACTTGACGGGAAAATGTGCGCACCTGCACGCAAACTCTGACCCATGCGTACGAACATTTTGTAGACATGGCAGTTTGGCGACACCGATGGTGAGCTGGAGTTAAATGTCTTTTTGGTCACTTTTAGACAGAAAATTTCAAGAAAATGATACATAGGCCTATACAGGTAAAGATAATACAAATATAATTTCACTCACCAAGCCTATCACTTTGAAGCAAATATCCATCCCTTCTTAAATGTCCGCGCCAGCGAGTGCATGGGCCGTTTAGTGAAACTGACTGATATTTAAAGGATAATTCCGGTATTTAACACCTTGAGTCTATATTGTAGTTTGTTTTGGATGAACAAGAGTGGTGGCCAAATTTTTTTTGACAATGGTTCCTCTCTCGAGTTTTTGACTATAAAAGAATTGGCCATGGACCCATTTAACATTGGAGTCAATGTGCATGTCCGAAACTGTCATTAAAACAGCCAATGATGTTCGTTTACAAAACTGTTAAACTCACCGAGTGGTAAGTGATGTTCGTTGATGATTATAAACAATATATCGTCGCAATATATGATTCCAATCCGTTTATTTAGCTATAGTGGAACTATTTTTTCAACAATGGGATTTTACAAAATCACGAATAAAACACGACAGAAACTGTATTTCGCAACACTTTTTGTTTCTGGAACATCAACTAACATCACTAATCACTCGGTGAGTTGCACAGTTTTGAAAAATAATGTTAAAGGTTGTTTTAATGACATTTTCGGACATGCACATTGACTCCCATGTTAAATGGGTCCATGGCCAATTCTTTTACAGTCAAAAACTCGAGAGAGGAACCATTGTCAAAAAAATGTTGTCCACCACTCTTGTTCATCCAAAACAAACTACAATATAGACTCAAGGTGTTAAATACCGGAATTATCCTTTAACGGCAGATGAAGTAAACCGTAAATCTTCATTATGAGTCCAAATCATAAATACAGTGCATGTTCACAATAACAGTTTAAACAAATAAAAGAATGATTTAAACTGTTTTACTCCTGATATAAACATTTAGATTAAATATGCCATTCTCATTAATGGAGTTATAAACACTTAAATTACATGAAATCATTACTGAGAAGAAGTTACAACATTTTTTTATATTCAATAAATATAAAGATTTGTAGTGTATGCGATGCTTTTGAACACTTTTCCTCTGGCGTGCTGTTTTAATGTTTTAACTACAGAGATAATTGCTTATCATGAAAATAGCATGATAATATCTGTTTACATAAAAAATATAAATCAATTAAAAAGACTATATGGCCAGTGGAAAAGATTGAGAAAAACTTTCTTTGAAATGTATTTTACACTATTTTATTTATTTATTCAAAAACAAGGCAAGGATAGGCTCCTAAATTATTTTTATCAATGTAATGTGACGGGACATCCGTATCTCATATTTTCCTAATGTCTTGTACCGTTAAACGTGGTATCACGTGGATGAATAATCATATGCAAATGATATGCAGATGAGGATCTGCATAGTAAAACAAGGCTCCATATATGGTTATTTCGGGGAGGAGACGCGTGTGCGCACAATCTTCCGCTGACTAGGATCTATAAAGGGAATTTTGCGCAGGTTCTGGCGTACGCACGGTTTTATAAGTCTGAATATTTTTTGCCATACGCCATTTTTGGCTTTCAGGCACACGTACACTTTTAGTAAGGATACTACGCAACGTTTTATAAATGAGACCCCACTGAATGAACAGTCTATTAACATTACTTGAAGAATGTTTGTTCAGATCAGAACTTTAATAGAACCTTTTTCAGAACGTTACCTAAAGTTCTTCATGTAAAGCCTCCACCCGGGTCCTACTCGCCCCGCTCTGTGTTTTCAGGATGAAGTGCCAAACATTGCATTACTGGCTTCTGGAGGAGGACAAAGAGCCATGGTGGGTTTGCTGGGATCCCTGGTTCAGCTCCAGAAAGCAGATCTTCTGGACTGTGTCCTTTATCTGGGTGGAGTCTCTGGATCTACCTGGTATGAACTCTGAGAAAGAACAAACACACACACACACACACACACACACACACACACACACACACAGAAGGGTTGAATGTCAAACATGACAACAGTATGTTGTTCCTCTGAAGGTGTATGGCCTCCTTATATCAGGAACCAGACTGGTCCACCAAACTAGAGACTGTGAAAGACAAGATCATCCGGAGACTCAGCGGTCCTGCAGTCAGCGGGAGAGATTTATTTGCCAAACTGAAGAAATATTACTATGGGAAAGACTTCTTCAGCTTGACTGACATCTGGGCAGTGATTGTCATGACAACATTTGTGAAAGAGGTTTGTAAATAGCCAATTCATGACCAGGGAGACAGATCTAAAAAATGATTTATAGGCTGGCATGAGGACTAGGAGTAGTGACAACTCCAAATCAAGCAATAATGCAGTCTTTGCGGACAGACATTGAAGATGCAAAACATTTGCATTCCCATCTAGTAATCATCTTAGTTCTTAAAAATAATTAAAAGTAAATAACAAATAGACATCATCTATTAAGCACATTAACTGATTCTAAATGATCTCTGAGCTTAAGGCCAATTCACAGCGCACAGAAACACGCTTGTTGGGTTTTGTCAGATCAGTTTGTTACCCTTGTCAGCGTCTGTTGCCGTTGGTCGGGGTTTGTTTTCACCCGACTTTACATGTTTAAGTGTCTGTTGGGGCAGAGTTATTTTTCATAAAAATCTAACTAGTTTGTTGGTGTTTGTCTGTGTGGTGTGAATTGGTTTGTGACTACTACAGAAGATAAGTTGTAGCATTAAAATGTTAATAATATATAACACAAAATGAATACATATAGCCTAGGTGTAAAAATTACATGACATGGATATTAAACCCATTGAAATAAGAATTGTGTGACTAATTAACAAATGTAGCCTACAATAATAATAATAATAATATTGTATACCATATTAAGTCAAATTTGTGCTTTTCACAATACACATATCACTTTAAAGCAGGACGTCTGTCGTTATTATCTGAAGAATTACAACATTACTGTCACGGATTGGTACTATAGTGAAGTGAAGATTCAAGTGCTGATGAAGGATATTTATTAAGTAAATAAATAAAACAAAACTACAAAGAGTTGAGCTGAGAGCCAGGACGGTGCCGAGGGGAGAGACCAGGGAAGCTCAGGCGGGTCTGGACTCCTGGCTGAGAACCAGGACGGTGCCGAGGGGAGAGACCAGGGAAGCTCAGGCGGGTCTGGACTCCTGGCTGAGAACCAGGACGGTGCCGAGGGGAGAGACCAGGGAAGCTCAGGCGGGTCTGGACTCCTGGCTGAGAACCAGGACGGTGCCGAGGGGAGAGACCAGGGAAGCTCAGGCGGGTCTGGACTCCTGGCTGAGAACCAGGACGGTGCCGAGGGGAGAGACCAGGGAAGCTCAGGCGGGTCTGGACTCCTGGCTGAGAACCAGGACGGTGCCGAGGGGAGAGACCAGGGAAGCTCAGGCGGGTCTGGACTCCTGGCTGAGAACCAGGACGGTGCCGAGGGGAGAGACCAGGGAAGCTCAGGCGGGTCTGGACTCCTGGCTGAGAACCAGGACGGTGCCGAGGGGAGAGACCAGGGAAGCTCAGGCGGGTCTGGACTCCTGGCTGAGAACCAGGACGGTGCCGAGGGGAGAGACCAGGGAAGCTCAGGCGGGTCTGGACTCCTGGCTGAGAACCAGGACGGTGCCGAGGGGAGAGACCAGGGAAGCTCAGGCGGGTCTGGACTCCTGGCTGAGAACCAGGACGGTGCCGAGGGGAGAGACCAGGGATGCTTAGGCGGGTCTGGACTCCTGGCTGAGAACCAGGACGGTGCCGAGGGGAGAGACCAGGGACGCTCAGGCGGGACTGGAGTCCTGGTTGAGAGCCAGGGTGGAGCAGGCTTGGCAAGTCGCGGACGCTAGCTCTCGGCATCTCGAAAACGCCACGCTGATATTGATCCTCGTTTTAGTTCTCCTTTTGTCCCAAAGTGTGCTTGCCATGGTCCATAGTGTTTGAACGAAACAACAACAGCGTGCAGCTAGACGTTAAGCACCATGCAGTTGTCCACGTCTGTCGCCATGGTTACTATGGCAGTACTTGAGCGGAAAGCAGGGATAACACGGATATTACGACAGTAACAGGCGACAAGTGAACAGGGATTCCGGGACGGCCAATTATTTAAAATTGGAATTTTCTGAAATTAAAAATCTTTGGGAACTTTTGGGATAGTGTAAGTACACAACTGCAGGAAATATATCACACTATGCAAGTGATTTTTGGATATTTTATTACAAAAATCCTAAATCTGGTGTTCCACAGGGCTCTGTTTTAGGGCCTCTTCTTTTTGATATTTACCTGTCACCACTTGGTCATTTGTTAAGGTCGCTTGGCCTCCGTTATCACTTTTATGCTGACGATACTCAGATTTATATACACTCTAAATCCGGTGAACACCTAGATGTTGACCATCTCTCTGGCTGTGCCTCTGAGATAAAGGAATGGATGAGTAATAACTACTTGTATCTGAACGGTGGTAAAACTGAAGTAATGCTTATTGGTTCTCGTAATCAAATATCAAGCAGGTTCTGTATCCTTGACTATTGATGGCTCGGTACTGGTGACTCAGGCTAAAGGGAGGAATCTTGGTGTTATTTTTGATACCAGTCTACTATTTGATTCATTCATTCAGAGTACGGTTATATCATCCTTCTTTCACCTCAGAAATTTCGCAAGATTGCGTCCTATGCTGACTTTCTCAGTAGCTGAAAAGCTGATGAACTCCTTTGTTGTGTCTAGGATTGATTACTGTAACGCCATTTCAGCTGGAGTCTCTAAATCCACACTCAACAAACTACAGTATCTGCAGCGAGGATACTGTCTGTCTGGGTCCAGGGTATGTGATCATATTACTCCAGTTTTAGAGTCCCTGCACTGGCTCCCAGTCAGATTCCGAGTTGATTTTAAAATGATGATGCTGACACATAAAGCATTACATGGCTTGGCTCCTCAGTATTTATCTGACTTACTTATTCCATATACCCCAAATCGGAGTTTGCGATCTTCACAATCCAACTTACTGGTGGTTCCACATACGCGCCTACGATCAATGGGTGACAGGGCTTTTTCCTCATATGCTCCTGTCCTTTGGAATTCTCTGCCTCTTGATCTTAGGGAAGCACATAACTATGAGTTTTTCAAAGGTAGACTTAAGACACATTTTTTTAAATTAGCATTTGATCGTTGATGTTCTTTTATTATTTTATGTACTGTTTATCTTCTGTACAGCGCTTTGAGAAGTTGCTTTTAAAGGCGCTTTATAAAATAAAGTTTATTATTAAATATTGTAGCTTTAAATTCTCTTCATAAAAAAGTCTCTCACTGCAGAAATGTAAAGATACTTGAGGCTCCATTTGTTCTGCAGATTTTTATAAAGAGATCTTTATTGCTGAGAAAATGTTGTGCGAGTTTTAATGGGATGTATTTGTCCCCGGCAAAAACTGTGTTCTCTCTAGATCGATGAACACACACTCACAGAGCAGTGGGACCAGCAGAGTAAAGACCCGCTTCCCATCTACCAAGTGATCGACAAGCAAGGCAAACAATCAAAGGAAAGAGGTCTGTGTGTTTGTGTGAAAGAAAGACAGAGTTAATGTGCTTGTGTCGGCTGTTATATGGACGTGTTTCTGTCTGCAGACCCCTGGTTCGAGATCACTCCACATGAAGCCGGTTATTCTCTCACTGGAGCGTTTGTGGACGCCTCCAGCTTTGGCAGTCAGTTTCAGAAAGGCTCTAAGAAAAATAAGCAGGATGAATTTGACATGCTTTACCTTCAAGGTAACAAACTCTGTCTCATTGACCTTTATTCAATTAAATTAAATTCAAATGTATTTGTATAGCGCTTTTCACAATACACATTGTTTCAAAGCAGCTTTACAGAAAATGCACATTGTACATAGAAATGTACATAGAAAAAAATACAGTTAGTTAATCATGTATTAATTTAGGGCATAACATATCACCGGCGTCGAGTCGTCTCTTCACAGGCGTCGGGTCGTCTCTTCACAGGCGTCGGGTCGTCTCTTCACAGGCGTCTGGTCGTCTCTTCACAGGCGTCTGGTCGTCTCTTCACAGGCGTCTGGTCGTCTCTTCACAGGCGTCTGGTCGTCCCTTCACATGCGTCGGGTCGTCCCTTCACAGGCGTCGAGTCGTCCCTTCACAGGCGTCGAGTCGTCTCTTCACAGGCGTCGGGTCGTCTCTTCACAGGCGTCGGGTCGTCTCTTCACAGGTGTCGGGTCGTCTCTTCACAGGCGTCGGGTCGTCTCTTCACAGGCGTCGAGTCGTCTCTTCACAGGCGTCGAGACGTCTCTTCACAGGCGTCGGGTCGTCTCTTCACAGGCGTCGAGTCGTCCCTTCACAGGCGTCGAGTCGTCCCTTCACATGCGTCGAGTCGTCCCTTCACAGGCGTCGAGTCGTCCCTTCACAGGCGTCGAGTCGTCTCTTCACAGGCGTCGGGTCGTCTCTTCACAGGCGTCGGGTCGTCTCTTCACAGGTGTCGGGTCGTCTCTTCACAGGCGTCGGGTCGTCTCTTCACAGGCGTCGAGTCGTCTCTTCACAGGCGTCGAGACGTCTCTTCACAGGCGTCGGGTCGTCTCTTCACAGGCGTCGAGTCGTCCCTTCACAGGCGTCGAGTCGTCCCTTCACAGGCGTCGGGTCGTCTCTTCACAGGCGTCGGGTCGTCTCTTCACAGGCGTCGAGTCGTCCCTTCACAGGCGTCGAGTCGTCCCTTCACAGGCGTCGGGACGTCTCTTCACAGGCGTCGGGCCGTCTCTTCACAGGCGTCGAGTCGTCCCTTCACAGGCGTCGAGTCGTCCCTTCACAGGCGTCGAGTCGTCCCTTCACAGGCGTCGAGTCGTCCCTTCACAGGCGTCGAGTCGTCTCTTCACAGGCGTCGGGACGTCTCTTCACAGGCGTCGAGTCGTCTCTTCACAGGCGTCGAGTCGTCCCTTCACAGGCGTCGGGTCGTCTCTTCACAGGCGTTGGGACGTCTCTTCACAGGCGTCGAGTCGTCCCTTCACAGGCGTCGAGTCGTCCCTTCACAGGCGTCGGGACGTCTCTTCACAGGCGTCGGGTCGTCTCTTCACAGGCGTCGGGTCGTCTCTTCACAGGCGTCGAGTTGTCTCTTCACAGGCGTCGGGACGTCTCTTCACAGGCGTCGAGTCGTCCCTTCACAGGCGTCGAGTCGTCTCTTCACAGGCGTCGGGTCGTCTCTTCACAGGCGTCGAGTCGTCTCTTCACAGGCGTCGAGTCGTCTCTTCACAGGCGTCGAGTCGTCTCTTCACAGGCGTCGAGTCGTCTCTTCACAGGCGTCGGGACGTCTCTTCACAGGCGTCGAGTCGTCTCTTCACAGGCGTCGAGTCGTCTCTTCACAGGCGTCGAGTCGTCTCTTCACAGGCCTCGAGTCGTCTCTTCACAGGCGTCGGGCCGTCTCTTCACAGGCGTCGGGTCGTCCCTTCACAGGCGTCGAGTCGTCTCTTCACAGGCGTCGGGTCGTCTCTTCACAGGCGTCGAGTCGTCTCTTCACAGGCGTCGAGTCGTCTCTTCACAGGCGTCGAGTCGTCTCTTCACAGGCGTCGGGTCGTCTCTTCACAGGCGTCGGGCCGTCTCTTCACAGGCGTCGGGTCGTCCCTTCACAGGCGTCGGGTCGTCCCTTCACAGGCGTCGGGTCGTCTCTTCACAGGCGTCGGGTCGTCCCTTCACAGGCGTCGGGTCGTCCCTTCACAGGCGTCGGGTCGTCTCTTCACAGGCGTCGGGTCGTCTCTTCACAGGCGTCGGGTCGTCTCTTCACAGGCGTCGGGTCGTCTCTTCTCAGGCGTCGCGTCGTCTCTTCACAGGCGTCGCGTCGTCTCTTCACAGGCGTTGGGTCGTCTCTTCACAGGCGTCGGGTCGTCTCTTCACAGGCGTCGGGTCGTCTTTTCTCAGGCGTCGCGTCGCGTCGTCTCTTCACAGGCGTCGCGTCGTCTCTTCACAGGCGTCGGGTCGTCTCTTCACAGGCGTCGCGTCGTCTCTTCACAGGCGTCGCGTCGTCTCTTCACGGGCGTCGGGTCGTCTCTTCACAGGCGTCGGGTCGTCTCTTCACAGGCGTCGCGTCGTCTCTTCACAGGCGTCGCGTCGTCTCTTCACAGGCGTCGTGTCGTCTCTTCACAGGCGTCGAGTCGTCTCTTCACAGGCGTCGCGTCGTCTCTTCACAGGCGTTGGGTCGTCTCTTCACAGGCGTCGGGTCGTCTCTTCACAGGCGTTGGGTCGTCTCTTCACAGGCGTCGGGTCGTCTCTTCACAGGCGTCGGGTCGTCTCTTCTCAGGCGTCGCGTCGTCTCTTCACAGGCGTCGCGTCGTCTCTTCACAGGCGTCGGGTCGTCTCTTCACAGGCGTCGCGTCGTCTCTTCACAGGCGTCGCGTCGTCTCTTCACGGGCGTCGGGTCGTCTCTTCACAGGCGTCGGGTCGTCTCTTCACAGGCGTCGCGTCGTCTCTTCACAGGCGTCGCGTCGTCTCTTCACAGGCGTCGCGTCGTCTCTTCACAGGCGTCGCGTCGTCTCTTCACAGGCGTCGCGTCGTCTCTTCACAGGCGTCGAGTCGTCTCTTCACAGGCGTCGAGTCGTCTCTTCACAGGCGTCGGGTCGTCTCTTCACAGGCGTTGGGGCATCTGAAGTCTCCATGAGAGGCTGGATACATAACTGGAGTTAACGAAATCTATTTATCTCGGGACGATAACAGCAAAAAAGCAGATGGGAAATAATTAGCATAGCTGCTGTTCATAATATGAATGCATTTGATCTGATTTAACTGTAGTATAAAAGGTATGAGATGCATTATGTGAATGCTTGGCTAAAGAGATGCGTCTTTAATCTAGTTTTAAACTTTATCTGAATCTGTTTTATCAGGCCTGCATTATTAGCGTATCGCGTTAGAATATGTGGTATTTACGTTATATGTCATGGTGTTATAGTACCCGTGTCCATTGTTTTATTGTAAACTTTAAACCTCTGCTGATATTGTGTGTTTTCTGCAGCTCTATGTGGCAGTGCTTTAGCCGATGAAGACGAGATTAAGAAACTCCTCTTGCAAAAGATAAAAGGTGAAGCTGCAATTATTCTGAGGACTGAAGTCGGCTTACATTTACATGATTAAAATCATTACCATCCTTTTGATTTTTGTTTGTTTGTTTGATTTGTTTTTCAGATTTGTTTCAACAAAATGAAAAAATACTTGAGGAAATGAGGAAAGGTAAAGCATTTATTTTCTTGAATATTTAACAGCCCTGATTTTAAGTTTTTAAATTCTCTTATGCTCACGAAAGCTGCATTTATTTGATCAAAAATACAGCAAAAACAGTAATATTGTGAAATATTATTAGAATTTAAAATTTAAAATGTTTTCTATATGAATATATATATATGTGAATATATGTATACATTACATTTGACTATATATATATTATATATGTCCTGTGATTCAAAGCTGTATTTTCAGCATCATTACTCCAGTCTTCAGTGTCACATGATCCTTCAGAAATCAGTAAAATATGATGATTTGATGCTCAAGAAACTTTTATGATTATTATCAATGTTGAAAACAGTCGTGCTGCTTCATATTTCTACATTTTCTACATTCGATAAAAAAATTTTTTCAGGATTCTTTGATGAATAGAAAGTTGAAAAGAACTGAATTTGTTTGAAATAGAAATATTTTAATTGTTTGATTTAATGCATCTTTGCTGAATAAAAGTATAATTTATTTTAATCTTACACCAAACTTTTGAATAGTGAATAGTTTGAACATTTGAAGCAGCACAGCTGTTTTTAACATTGATAATAATCAGAAATGTTTCTTGAGCAACAAATTAGAATGATTTCTGGAGGATCATGTGACACTGAAGACTGGAGTAATGATGCTGAAAATGTAAATTATATATATATATATAGAGCCGCATGAGAGCAGTCAGGATGCATCGGCAGGACAGCGGAGCCAACCAGATCCAAACTCTGCAGATACAGACCAATGCTACCAGGAGCTCATGGATCTTGTGGATATGAATCTCTCTGTTTTGAATGGTAATGATTCTTCTGGTCTTGATGAACCCATCAGAACAACACTGAATGGTGACAAATCATTGAATGTATGTCCAGTGAGAACCTGCTGTTAAAAAGATAGTTATTAGTTAGTTAAAGATAGTTAAAATTATTCCAATATTTTTTCCTCAAGCCATCCTAGGTCTTTCAGCCAAACACAATCGGAGTTATATAAAAAAATGTCCTGGCTCTTCCAAGCTTTATAATGGGAGTGAATGGAGGATGAGATTTTGAAGCCCAAAAAAAGCACATCCATCATCATAAAAGTAATCCATACGACTCCAGGGGGTTTATAAAGGCCTTCTTAAAGGACAAGTTCGGTATTTTGGTATTGGTATTGGGGTGGGGGGGCTACCACAGAAACCAGCATGTGTGCAAATTTCAATCTTAACCGTTCTATTTCATCAGAAACGACCTGAAAACAGGGCTTTAAGTGTAAAATACCGAACTTGTCCTTTAAGCGAAGCGTTTTTTAAATGAAAAAATCCATATTTATAACTTTATAAATTATAATCACTGGCTTCCGGTAACGTCTAGTCTAGTTCCGGCGGAAGAGTGACCTCTGACCTGACGCATTACATTCACTCCCTTTATAAAGCTTAGAAGAGCCAGGATATTTTTTTCATATAACTCTGATCGTGTTCGTCTGAAAGCAGAAAGTCATATACACCGAGGATGACTTGAGGGTGAGTAAATCATATGATCATTTTAATTTTTGGGCCCGTTCACACCAAAGACGATAATCATAACGATAAAAATACAGTTCTAAAAATCGTTCTAAATATAAAAGAACATCAGAGTCCACACACCACGACTATAATAACAACGGCACAAGGAACAGTATCATTGCATTGGAATTACTTTCGGAATTATTTTTTTCCAGCAATGTTGACAACCAATCAGAATCCCTCCTGCTTTAAAGAGCTCGAGCATTTAAAGTGTCAGACAACAAAACTGCAGAGCGCGCTTAATAAACAGAACGATATCGTCCGCTGGAGTGGACGCTCATAGATATGTCTATGTACGTCCTTAGTGTGAACGGGCCTTTATTGACACCGATTTGTGATGAAAACCTTTATTTTTTTATATGAAATCCTGTCTAAAGTACACATTTAAAATGTGTCGTGGTAACACTTTACAATAAGGTTAATTTATTAAACATTAGTGAATGTATTAACTAACATGAACTAACAATAAGCAATACATTTGTTACTGTATTTATTAATCTTTGTTAATGTTAGTTAATATAAATAAAGCTGTTCATTGTTTGTTGATGTTAGTTCACAGTGCATTAACTCATGTTAACAAGATTTTAATACAGTATTAGTAAATGTTGAAATTAACATTAACAAAGATGAATAAATGCTGTAGAAGTGCAGTTCATTATTTAGTTCATGTTAACTAATGTAGTTAACCAATGTTAACTAACAAACCTTATTGTAAAGTGTTAACGTGTCGTTTGTAAGTCATTTTGGATAAAAGCATCTGTTAATGATTAAATGTAAACATTAAATGTATTACAGTCTATTTTACGGCTTTTTGACACAATTTAAAAACAATTATAAAAATCAAACCACGAAACTGAAGAAAAGTGGAAGATAACATGCAAAAATATCCACCCACTTTTAGCTTAAAATGTATTAATTATAAGTAAATTATGCTTGTAGATACAGAAACTACAATAAGAAGAACTCACTAACATACATGTCTCCTCTTTTTACAGACCTCTCTGGAGGAATACTGAAAACTGCTGATAAAAAAGCAGAAGAACTGGATGTGAAGCGTCACACTATGGATGCATGCAAAAAATGGGAACGCATTAATGTCTGGCCATTTGGTAAGTTAAACTGTTTCTAATATCATCCCTCCATCCTCCAAACCACTTTTCTAGAGTCGTGAGGGTGCCGATCTACACTTTAAGATTTATGTCTTTGAATTTCATATAAAATGTCCATCCATTGTTTTAACATAAACAGACAAATAAACGTAATGTGATGGATATTTGTCATTCAATCATACATAAATAATACAGATCAGATTTCTGCACTCAAAAAAAGTCATGGCCTAGTTTATTATTAACGATTTAAATCATAATATAAATCATATTTTCACGTTTGTATTGATATAAATCATATTTTCAAATTGCTTGGAATTAGCATAAATCTGTTCATTTTGAAAAACGATGAATGAAAGGGATCAACATATAAATCTGGTTATTATGAATTAAAAAACACTTTAGCACTATTACAGAAATCAGAACTGTTTCACTTATGTATGCATTTATGTATGACGAACAATTATTAATCACATTAAGTTTGTTAGTTTGTATTAAAACTGTGTAGATCAATTGGATGGAAATTATTATATGACATTCAAATACATTTAGACCTAAATATGTTTGTTGTTGTTGAGTGGCCAGTCCATCAGTGTGTATCTAATATTCAAATAACTTTTTATTCTCTAGTCTAGTTCTTTTAAAAAACCAGTTGCATAGTTAATAATAAAAATAAAAAAAAACGAACAAAATACTGGTCTGAAGATCCTGCAATGCAACATGTAGTCAAGAAGTAAAGAAGTCTAAACACCCAGCATTGCTTTTGATAAGAACTCAAAACTACACTATGATCTGTTTTTGTTCAAAATTAACTAAATTTAAATGATGAGCGAGTATGAAGTGATGAAGTCCCAATGTCCCCCCTTGTTGGCAGAGGGTATTTATACTAACTTCGCCACAGACGTCTGGTTGATCCAGACAACATATCAGATTGGAAAGTTGTTGTTTTTTGTTAAAGGGGTCATGACATGAGAAACCAAATTTGCCTTGATCTTTTGGTATATAAGAGGTCTTTGTACCATTAAAACGTCCTGCAAGTTTCATAGCTTAAGACTTCCTCCCCATTATAAACAAATCATTTATTTAATCAAGCTCTAAATACAGCTCGTTCTGGATCCATGGTAAGAAGTGACGTCACGGTGCGAAGTGACGTACCAGCGTTTGCATAATGACCGCCTCCAGCACAAGACAACTACGCTTAAAGCGCAAGGCAACTACGCTCATTTCGTATCGTTGTCGCGCCCGCGCCGCGCGCCTCACAAGTGTTCAGTCGACGGACAGCGAGTGGGTCTGTGTACAGGGAAATGACGATGCCACGCAGATGTGCTGTTCCTGGCTGTGGACAAACAACATCTTTGAATACGCTGCGAAAGATCCAGTCGTCAGGGGAAAATGGATGCACTTTATTTTTTTGCGGACGTCTCAGTCACAGTTTAAGCGTTGACTGTTTTGAGAACAAATCCCAAAATGATGCTGGCTTTGCCAGAAAACTGTTGCTCAAAGATAAGTCCGTGCCGACTATTCTGGGCTCAACAACGACGACGCAAACTGTAAGTAATGTATTTAAAACTTTAAACTACTTTTTAAATACGCTGAATGCGCAAATGTTCTGGCTGCGGGCGTTAATAATTGATGCATAGGCACTGACGTTAGCCAATCATAGCAGTGGACACTGAACTCTTAAAGGGGAAACACCCCCAAAACAGACTGTTTGACTCAGAGGATGAGAAACAGGGTGGGAAAAGGTCATAAATCACTACATTTTAAACGTTTTTTGTAAAAAAAACTATAGTAATACTATAATTGCACCTAAGGGAACATAATAATAAAATAAAAAAAAACATGTCATGACCCCTTTAATAAAAATGAAGAAAATTTTCCCATCACATATCAGATCGGAAAGGCATTTATTTTCAATAAAAATTAAGAAAATATTCAAAAAGTGAAAAAAATAAAAGTGTTCAACGTGTGTTTAATAATAAAGTGTTTATCAGTTAAGGGTAGGTGTATGAGGTGTTTATTGTCCCAATAAAGCAACATCCATTTAATAATTTTAATAAATATAATCATTTACACTGTAAAACAACACTGAGGTACAAATAGACAGTGTATATGCCACTATTTCTAAGTATATCTAGCCTTTAACTACACTTATTGCAAAGAAAATACTGCTATTTTTCCAGGGTAAATAGAATTTTACTTAGTGTGAATAGCATCTGCTATTTTTGCGTGAAACTGCATTCTCCCGCCACTCTGTGCGTTTGTCATATCCATAAATAGCTACCGTATTTTACGGACTATAGGTCGCTCCGGAGTATAAGTCGCATCAGTCAAAAAATACGTCATGAAGAGGAAAAAAACATATATAAGTCGCACTGGACTATAAGTCGCATATTTAGAAATGTACGCATACATGGGGTATCGAGGCGCATACAATACAATACAGACTGCAGACAGTTCGACAGGGAGCGTGCAGCTCTTAAATAAATATATTTTCTTTAATACTAAGATGTTAGTTTTGATTGATTCACTTCCGTCGCAACGATCATTAGTTATTAAACTAGAGGCCGCTAAGACGACACCGTTCTCTCTACACAGACTTTAAACTGAACCTGTGAGAAATGCTGATGGCGCTCACGTGCGCATTAAGAATTAATTCTATAATTATGTGCTTTTTTTAATATATGTGCGCATGTTTGTAATTCCCTACAAACCAAGTACTTGTCTGGCCTTAAAAAAAAATTTATACAGAATTGTATGACTTCGGCTGGCCTCACTAACACCTCTTCCAGCAGCAACCTGGTTTTCTCAGGATCCAGGTACTCACCAGGCTCAGCCCTGCTCAGCTTCAGTGGACAACCAGTCGTGGGCTACAGGGTGATATGACTGCTGACTAACAGAACTCATAATAAAACAAAAATCAATAGTTATCATATAGCAGCACATTTACTGCATTGACTTAGTTAAAAAAAACGATGTTTATGCTGGTAACGATGCCAATCTCTAGTTTCCTCTGTGTTCTGATATGGATAGTTATCGTTACTTCCAATCTTTGCCAATCTCACATTATTTGTCCGTCTTTCTTTCATTAAAGGGACAGTGTGTAGGAATTACTCCCATCTAGCAGTGAAATTGTGTTTTGCATTCAAACGAATAGTGCTCTCTAGCGCCTCGCTTTTTTCAAATGCGTGTTGTGCAACTACGGTAGCCGTTATGTACCAAGAAGCGATGACAACAATAGCCCTTCACGTACATGTTCTACTGTTATGCTGCCTATATAATGAATTACACAACCAAGCAATAAAAAAAAGCTTGTAATTTAGACCGTAACATTGACTTACCCGTCGACAACTTCAGAGTATTTCTCCTTCATTAGCTCTTTCCACCTGGGTAAAGCTATCCGTTATTTACCCGCGGTTTTTTAATTCGCCGGTCACGTTTCCTTTTAAATTCAGTTTTGGCATTTCTCCTGTGGCTCGGCATAACTATGATCCTGAATTATAAAGTGACGTGGAGTGCAACCGTTCAAATGTACCGGGGCAGTGACACGCAACGCCTCTCTCCTCGTCGTGACGCTGGTGTCAGTCACGTTACGCTGGCTCTGAACGAAAACGCGTTGTGGAAAAGCGTTGAGCTAGGCTAGTGCTTTTTGTCCCTCTCTGCTATTATAGTTTTTCAAGATGGCGGAACGACATGGAAGCCTCCGTGGACTTACCCGTCCCATGTAAATAAAGATAAGAAATTCTTTGCGTACGAGGATAGGTCGGATGATTGGGAGAGGTAATTGTACACCATTGAGGACATATTTAGGAATAAAGACATTGATTTTAGCCAATAACTACACAGTGTACCTTTAATGGGGGAGTTTTCGTTACTTGTGACATTCACACTGATCAGATTCATCCGCGCAGGAGATGAAGCACAACTCACACGATCATCAAAACAATGTTCCTCCGCGAGTAACTTGTAGTTTTATGCTTCAGTTGCAAGAGCGCCAAAAGTCACATCTAGCTTTAAGAACTATTCACACAGCCCGAGAACCAAAGAATTTGAGAAAATAAAGTTTGAAGAGTGTATTTGTTTTACAGATACTTTAAGGAGCATTATTGAATGCATCAATAAGTGGATCTGGGGCAGGAATTATAACTTCCTCCACAACATGACAGGTAAGAACAGACCTGAAAATTATATTACATTTAATGTGGTTAACCTTGGTTACCCTGATTTATTTCATTATAAGTTTTCAATGAGGTTCATTCTCGTGTTACGCATCACGTTTGAGCTTCTGCAAGATATTTATTCTCACGTGTCAAGCAGTTTCAGTCGAGCTTCTGTTTATGTTCGCTGGTCAATGTTTATATGTATATATGATCATAAATTCAAACTGTTCATCATATAAAGCGATTGATTCAGAAAAGATTGACTAAACCTCTCAATTCATTCATATGGATTACTTTTACGATCTATTTATGAAATTTTTGAAGTGTCAAAATGGTACAGAATGCTCTCAGATTTCATTAAAATGATCTTTATTTGTGTTCTGAAGATGAACGAAAGATTAACACAGCCTTAGAAGTGCCCGCCGCTCTTCTGCAGAGTGAGACGAGAGACTTTGCAGACGCCGGGCTGTTGCTCAACTCGCCCTACTTATCAGTGCTGAGGAAAGAGAGAAACATTGACCTCATCATTTCCCTGGATTTCAGTGGTGGTGATCCTTTCATGGTATTATACGCATATTTAATCCTCTACAGCTTCACTCATGTTTCAGAATCTGGAAAATGTTAGTGCCAGGGACAAAACAGTCCGGCAATGAGGAGAACAGAAGTTTCTTGTTGAATTTTTTGTTTTTATTTACCTAAAAAAAATACTAAACAATAGAAACCAAAAAGTTAACAACTAGGCCTATAAAAGAGGTCAACAAAATAGAGCCCGACCGATAAAGGATTTTGAAGGCCGATACCGATACAAATATTTGTTGGTTTTAAAATCCGATATTCTGATGTATCGGCCGATATATATATATATATTTTTTTTTTTCAGAAACGCGCAACAAAACATGAACAGATTTCCCTAACATTAGTTATTTGTAGTTATAAACATACAAATAAAATGATTGCTGCTACAGCCACAACTATTAATACCAGCATTATTATTATTATTATTATTGACAGTAATAATTACAAAAAAATAATAAAAATGACATTATTGCTATCATTATCATTACATTTATATTATCATTAAACAAGATAAAGGTTTTTATCAACCTAAAAAAAACACATTTTCAACCTATTTTTAGGACAAAAAACCTTGTCTTATATTTCGGTATATACTACGATCAGCTTGCTTATCCCTTTACCTGCACTTTAAAAAATTTTCCCATCAAGCTACATCAAACCATTTTCAATCATCAGTTGCTGCCTGCCTTCTAAAACCTACTATTTAGCGATCTAAATCCATTATGTGACTCGTTAATGCTGCGGCTGAATGACAGTCTGACTCTGCAACGCACACTTGGCGTCATTGGATTTCACACACGTGTAAAAGAAAAGCTAACTTTTATGCACAAGCTACGTTTGATACTTTTTCTCTATGTCTAAATGTCCACTCCTCGCAAGTCTAACTTACATTTTACAATGCAGGGACTGTAACTAGATATGCTAGTTATAAATACAGTAAGCATTACTTTATTTAGGCAGAATAAGTTTAATTGTTATTCAAGCAATGTATGTCTCGTCGTGACCAACTCACCATGAACTCACTTAACCAGTGCCGCCGCTCCCACCACGCGCATCACGCGCTGTGTGTAGGGCACCAAGAGCTGAGGGGGCACCAAAAAATCTAGAATCTAGAGCGAGAGCGCCCGCGAGACAGAGACTGTGCTCCAAACCATGTAGCGCGTGCACGGCAGAGAGGGAGAGAGAGCAAGAGACCGCGCTCGTGTGCCTCATGAAGAGCATTTAATATCCAAACTATACAACGCTAACACTCATGATATGGTTGAAGGCTGTTTCGTCCGTTTTTTTTTGTTTTTTACATATTCATATATCGGCCATTATAAATGGCGATACCGATAGTTTGGAAAATGCCTAATATCGGCCGATAATATCGGCCTGCCGATATATCGGTCGGGCTCTACAACAAAATATAACTATACTCAAAACAGCATAAAACTAAACAGGACATGAACTGACCTAACTGAATGAGACACAAGGGAACATAAAGTAGACGCGACGCGAAACTGACGTTCCGAAGCTTTGCGAGATCCCGAAGCGCCGATGTTTCGAAACACTGATCCGAAGCGTGATTCAAAACACCCATGTCACGTGACTACGGCTAAATGAAGCTTCGGAGTGTTTCACGAGTGTTTCGACCATAGACAGTATATAAACGGTTTCGACAGGTGGCATGGTCCATGGTCCGCCGAATCAGCGTTTGATTGACAGGGTCGGGATGGGATCAGACCACACAAGCGCACATCTGTATAAAAGTGAAGTCAACGCATCTTGACCTCGTGGGTTTTTGTGAGAGGATTTTTTCAAAGGCTGGAAAAATTATCTGTAAAAAAAGAAGTAGGCTAGTCCTTCCACAGCAGAGAAATTAATCTTTTTTTAATAAAAATCTATAAAAAAGTGAGACATTGTGGCTTGATTTATTTTATTAATATAAATTTTTCATGACCAAAATAACATTATGCACAGTGAGGAGCCTACAGGTTACAAGCTTCACATATTAGAAAAATACAATAATAAAAAAAACAAAAATGTTTTAATGGCTTGTGTTTAAACATTTTCGGCGTTTCGGGATCTCGCAAAGCTTCGGAATGTCAGTTTCGCGTCAGCCATCCCTATTAAACCGTGTATGGCTAAAGCAAATAACTGTATATTATATCTGAAATAAACTATGTGATTATGTTTTCAAATCATGAATTGTTTGGGGTGTGGCTAACTGCAAAATAACTTAACCTGTGTACCTAAAACATGGCTTGTGTGCTGTATTACTACCACTGCTGTATATTAATAATAATAATAATGACTTTATTCAGGACTCAAAAATGGAAGGTCTATATTACAAGTTAAAAAAAAAAAACATTAAAAAAAATTACAATAGTTACATCATAGCAATAAATATACAGTACATAGAAATACATTAATAACTTTCACTTGTAATATACATATTACCCTGACTTGCCGGTTGTTCATCCTGTGTGGCTTGGGCCATCACAGTTAGTAATTAAAAAAGAGCATTTGTGATGCTTTTCCACGTCAGACAGTGAAGGACGCTGCTAAGATGTGCAGTGACCGAAACATCCCTTTCCCTGACGTCATCATTCCCAGTGAGGACTCAGAGAAACCGAAGGACTTCTATGTGTTCAAAGGCCAAAACGTTCCAACCGTGATTCACATCCCTCTCTTTAATGTGCTCAACTGTGGAGGCAAGTTTTTTTTTACAAAGTCTTATATCCTGAATAAAACTGTGTTCTGATTTAAAGTGTGTTATTGTTCCATCAGATAAAATCGAGGACTGGAGTAACAAATATCGCACGTTTCAACTTCCTTTAAGCGCTGAGATGATCACTGATCTTATGGAGGTCGCTGAACAAAACATCACAAACAATAAAGCAAAAGTGGTGGAAGAGATTCGTGCGATCATTGAACAAAAAAAGATCCAGACACTAATATGAATATGTTTAACACTATGGCTAAAATCTGAATTTAGATTAAATTGATCTGCATATCAGTAATTTTACAACAAATAGTGTTCAATTTCTCTTTCTATCAGCATTATTTTTGTCTGAATGACATTTATTTCTGTCGAATATGTTTTAAAGTTTCTTCACGCATGCTGATTATTATAACAGTGTGGTGATCCTGGATGCTGATTGGTCAATCCAGTTTCATAATTTGTACTTCTCCCCCCTAGTATTTAAAATTAGTCGTCCTATTAATTCTAAAAGGGTTCGGAAAGTTTATTTTTTAATGTAATTTCCCATAAATTTCATACATGCTCTTAAAGTAAATACACACATAAAACAAATGAATGGCATAGTATATTGCTAAAATCAAATGGATAACTAATTAAAAAAAATGTGTTCAATTCTTTAGAATCAGTATAAACCAGCCAATTTGAATTAGTTAAAGAATAATCATAGTTTAAAATATATGTGAATGCAAATATCAATGAAGTAAAATGTTTGAGACAAGATTAATAAAATTTGATATGCTAACCTGGTTATTGTGCAGTTAAATCAGTGCTGCTAGTACATAGGTCTCATTCTTGTTTCTTTTATGTACGACTGACAAATTGTTAGTCAAAATTAATACAAATGAACATTTTATATGAATTAATAAGCACTAATAGGTCCAAATAGGTTTAACTATTTGAGGAAAGTTTAGAAACTACAAAAAGCAGTCAAGGATTGAGCATAGAAAGGTTTCTACCTTACATTGAATGTTTTGCTCATGCATTACATTTACATTAAAACTTGTGTAAATATATATTTCGTTAGCATCCAGGGATTGCATTGTTCAGAACTTTTAAAACAATTCTTAAGTGCCAACAGTTCAGAATCTAAGTTAATTTTAAATTATTTGTAATGACGTGCGCTACAGAATTGTGGACGGGTCCTTAAAGACCCATTAATAAAGCTTCAGCACATTTAAGACTAAAAGCTCATTACTTTTTTATTAAAAGAAACTGATCAATAGCAATATTTCTGCACAAAACATGTGCGCACACACCAACCCAAAGACGAGTCACAACGGCTGTTTCCAGATGTTTTATTGGTGTTAAACTGACATGGATGTTCATTCAGGAGTTTAATCGAACAGACCGAAGCCCATGTCCTCATCAGACTCCTCCGACTCGTCCTTGGGCGCCTCCACTTTAGCGGCCGGAGCGGCGGTTTTCTCCACGGCGGCAGAAGCAACAGGAGCGGCAACCGCAAAAGCGGTGGGATCAGCCAGGAAGGCCTTCACCTGCGAGAGAAAAAAAAAAGTTACAAGTCATCCCTTACAAGGAGTACTTCACTCAGAACCCAATTTCTCACAAAAAAAAGAACTTTGCGTGCAGCCGTGCAACACACAGCCCGTCGGTGATTGGTTGGAACACTATTTATTTTGGTTTTGAGTGGTTGGTGAAACCACTGCGTTTTTTTTAAGGCCTGCTTATGGGGCGGGCAGCTAGCGGATCAAGAAAATGGATGTTTGCGGCATTGGATAGTGCATTCATCTTTAAGTGACAGCAGCCCAATATACTGTTAGGGTCACCAAAGTTAAACAAAAAGAGCAAAAGGGAAGCAGCCTGTAAAACACAGGAATAATTAAAACCCCAAATACATGCGGCGGATACAGAATGTCTGAAACCAAGCGTCCCTGTGAGCCGTGGGATGCAGACACTCAGGGATAGTAGGAAACATGTTTGATTTGTGCAGGGGGAACGACAAACAGGCACTGACAGCCAGTCCGTAACTTGACCTGCATACCCGTATTCATTAGGGGTGAAAAAAAAAAAAAATCCATCGTGATTCTCTCTCCAATGATTCTGAGCTTAGTTTTTAACCAGCGATGACGTTGAGTTTGCTTTAGAAACACCCGTATTTCACTACGGAACCGTCCGTAACAATCTTTCAGAAAGTCCGGAAAGGTTGAAGCGAATTACAAGGACATTCACAGGCTTCATTGCACCGGATGCGCTGAGAGAGACGCATGCGTAACATTAAAGTGTGTGCAGTCTCACATTTTCTATAAATATCGGTGTCTTAATTTTCTCTTGTTAAAACACACAAAATGCAAATTGTGTGCTTTCACTTTAAAGGAGAACTCCGGCGCAAAATGAACCTTTGGTCTAATTACACATTGTTACCTAGTCAACCGTTATCTGAGATTTGTTTTCATGATTATCGAATGTAAATAGTTTTATCTCTAAAAACAGTTTAGCCTATAACGCTAGTATAACGCTAGTATATGGGGCATGGAGTAATGACAAATAAAAATCGCTTGTTAATACCACTAACAAGGCTCAAAATAGCCCCACACTAACACGGTAGCATAATGAGGGTCCCTACATGCAAACCGAAGCATTGAAAACTTTGACAGTGTCCAGACAGTTTAATAAGAAGATATTTTATACACAGTCAACTTTGCGTATACAGGCAGAAGCCATCTTTGAAAAACAGTCTCTATCAGTCGATCTACGAACGCCGATCCAAGTGCGCTGGACCATATGAGATTCTACACAGTTCAGCGCACTTGGATCGGCGTTCCTAGATCAACTGGTAGAGTCGATGCCCTATATACTAGCGTTATAGGCTAAACTGTTTTTAGAGATAAAACTATTTACATTCCATAATCATGAAAACAAATCTCAGATAACGGTTGACTAGGTAACAATGTGTAATTAGACCAAAGGTTCATTTCGCGCTGGAGTTCTTTAATAGAGCGTGAGCAGCGCAGCAAAAATAGACGCTCATGTCTATGATGAATTTATCACTCCTGCCTTACGCTCCTGCTCACGGGGTGAACGCACTCATTGATTAACATGCACGCCGGAAAAAATACGCGACACTCACGCTTGCGGTGTGAAACGGCCGTAATTTACGAGGTACGTGCGTTCCCGGTGCACGTGTGATAATGTTCCGTGATGTTAATCATGTGGCGCCCGAGGGCATTTGCCCGGCATAAAATCGACATATGTCAGACTGAAAATCGGCCAATTCCGGTCACCAGCCGGTCACTCGGTAGCCTGGCTCCGCCCTCCTACGTGCTTCCGCTCAATTTTCATTTTCCTTCAGAACTACATCTGGGTTTGCGGTGTATTCTTGGGTTTTCTCCAGTCAATTTTTAACTGGTCCAATCAGCGAACAGAGGGAGTGTCTGAGAACGATGAGGTTGAGGTCGTGCGCTAGTTTGAGTCGTCATACGTCACGACTAGGGGTGTAACGATACACCAATGCCACGGTTTGGTTCATATCACGGTTTTGGAGCCTCGGTTCGGTGTGGGGGCAAGGTTCCTGGCAGTGGCACCAGCAAAAATAAAGAACACTATTCACTTTTAACTTAACAATACCAATAATTCAGCTCATTAACTATCTTTTTACTTTATTCATCTTTGTTAATAAAAATACAGCTGTTCATCCTTTGTTTATTCATGTTACTTCACAGTGCATTAGGCTAACTAATGTTAACAACTTTTGATTTTAATAAGGCTACTAGTAAATGGTGAAATTAACATTAACAAAGATTAAGAAATGCTGTAGAAGTGCAGTTTATTAATAGTTAATGTTAACTAAAATGTAGTTAACGAGTTTAATAAATTGAACTTTATTGTAAATTATTACCGATTTAGACGTCTGGTGAGTTGTTGGATAGATCAGTTGTTTTAACCATTCATAAATGGAATCGGTTCAAAGGAGTCATTAGTGCGCGAATCGGAGGTGTCATTAGCGGACGTGTACGCGTTTGTGTGATTATCCCAGCAGTTTAGGACATTGCACAAGATTTGTGTGAACACAGTAAACATTTAATCACTGGATAGGTTTGTAGGTTTATTGAAAGTGTGGTTTGTCTCAGCTAAATGTGCGGAACACTTTTCAGAGAAGAGAAGATAAGGCAACGTTTTTTTTTAGCATAATACACACTGGTAATTCAGAAAAAAAAAAAAAAAAAAAAAAAAATCTCCCAATGCTCCACGTGAAGCTTCGGTCTTCCGACCTTTTACCATCATGTCAATTCAAGATTGATTAATATGCACGAGGGAGGGAGTGCAAGAGAGTTAAGACGGTGTGAGTGCGCGCGCGCGGCCGGACTCTCTCTCTCTGCTCGTTCTCTCAGTAACATGCGCCCTGTCACAAGCGCAGCAGTCTGTCATCTACATCACTCACCGATCAAATAAGGCTTTGGCGGGATAAAAATTCACTTTGACGGCCGCCAAAAAACTTAATATGTGGCGCACCGCCCACGACTTAGTCTATGTGTGGGAAACACTGCACTCTAACTGCCAAGCGTGATCGATCACCAAATATAACGTGACATGCACTTGGAAACCAAAAGTTAGTGCATATTTAGTAAAAATACAGCTTTCATTAGTTGTTACTATGTAGGCTACTAATTACTATTTAATCAAATGTCAGAAAAAATAGTTTTGTGACATAAGGTGGGAGCGTGGCGCTTTTGGTTCGAAGAGAGTATCGTGGTTCGAACCGTAGGTGGTGAATCGCGGTTTTTCGGTTCGGTTTGAATATCGTTACACCCCTAGTCACGACCAAACGTTAGCGATTGGTTATGGCAGATCCAGAGCGGCTCTGGGCAGATCCAATAGTTTTAAACTTCAACAGAGAACCGCCTACAAGGAAGATAACGCTTGTCAATGGAGAGAGGCCAGACTCTCTGTACAAATGAAATGTAGGAGAGTCTGGTAGGACCAGGCTAGGCTACATTGTCACCAAATATTGGATTCAATCCCCCAAACAGCCGTTTTGTAACCTAGCCTGCAGGAGGAGCACATGTGTGGGAATCACAGCTAAAAGAACCGAGTCGTACCTTCTCGGCCATGGGGAAGGAGTAGTCAGTTTCCACAGCGACAGCCAGGACCCTCTTGTAAGTATTGATGATGGAGTGAGGGATGGAGGCGAGCGTCGGGTAGCCGATCTGCAGACACACACTGGCGATGTTCCTCACACCCTGAAAGGAAAACCATGAACAAGTTATAGTCAGCGTTCTCCAAGCCTGAAGGTTAAGGGGCATCCCTATTAAAATAATGTCTGAAACCAAGCGTCCCTGTGAGCCGTGGGATGCAGACACTCAGGGATAGTAGGAAACATGTTTGATTTGTGCAGGGGGAACGACAAACAGGCACGGAGATAGCCAGTCCGTAACTTGACCTGCATCTTTACACTCAGTAATAGTGTTTAAGAGCACGAACCTCCAGGAACCTCTTGTGCAGGGCATCTTCAGTGATGTCCAGCACCTCTGGGCTGTAGACGCTGCCGTTGTCGTACACCTGCTGGATGATCAGCCCGTACGAGAAGGGCGAGATGTTCAGCATGTTGAGCAGCGTGGCCTCGCTGGCGCCCACCTTGTCTCCAGGTTTGATCAGTTGAACGTCGCTCTGCAGGAGGAACAGGGCAGTTAGTTCATGTGTTCATATTAATAGAAGAAAATCAGTCTAATATACCAGCTCCAGTCTGTTATTAACAATAAAAAAATAAAATAACTTGCACTGATCTTGACTGAATAACTTTAATAACGATTAACCAAATATTTAATGTGCAAACTTAAGTTTTATTTTACATTCAAATAATTGTTGCTTTTTTAGTACATCTTCCTGAATTTTTTTAAAATATATAATTTGTATATTTATTCTGTTGTCTTTGTTTAGTTTGCAATTAGTTTGTTCCCATTGCATTGCTGACGGTTTACATGTCTTGTGTAATTTTGAGGACCTTTTTCTTTCATTAGTGAACCTAGATTTTGCTTAAATATTGATAATTGTGAATTGTGATTTCCCATCGTGAAAGATTGCATCACTCACCAATAATGGTGTTAAATCAATTAAAATATTGAACAAATAATCTGGAATATGAATCACCATAATCAAGCAGACCTTGATTACAAATTAGCAAATTGTGATTAGCCCTTGATTATGGCAAAAACAAACAGGAAATTACGTTTATTGAAAATGAATGCTCAGTATTTTTAGAAACATCATGCATTTATTTAACTTTTGTGTGTGTGTGTGTGTGTGTGTTGGGGGGGGGGGGGGGGGGGCAAGACTTTAATAGTAGATTTCTTG
Source organism: Phoxinus phoxinus (assembly GCF_949152265.1). Lineage (NCBI taxonomy): Eukaryota > Metazoa > Chordata > Actinopteri > Cypriniformes > Leuciscidae > Phoxinus > Phoxinus phoxinus. The sequence continues at coordinate 3,131,352 of NC_136878.1, read as the reverse complement.
CTGATTTACTTTACATACAAAAATAAAATAAAAAGTAACACGAAACTAGTTTAAATAAAAACTGGCTTTTGCCTTTAGTATCGATAATTGTGAAATCTCACTGGTATTTAAAATTACTCCCATCGTGAAACAAGATTGTATTGCTCACCAATAATGGTGTTAAATCAATTAAAATATTGAACAAAAATACTGGAATGATTCACCATAATAAAGCAGACCTTGAATATGGCAAAAAAAAAAAAAAAAAAAAAAAAATCTAATTACAGGAAATTAAGTTAATTTAACAGGAATGCTCCGTATATTTGGAAACATCATGCATTTATTGAACTTTGTAGGGGAAATAAAACAAGCCTTTTTAATAGTAGATTTCTTGTGGATTTACTTTAAATACAAAAAGAAAAAAAAGTAACATGAAACTAGTTTTAAAAAACTGGCATGGAGTTTGGGATTTTTGGAGAGGGACAAAAAGTGCGTTTGATTTATAACATGATTGCAAAATAGAATACAGCACAATAATGTTCTTGTTTCCATAATTATTGGAAACCAAAAATCAGACTCACCAAGATTTCAATGGTTCCTCTGGAGATCTTGGTGGTGATTCCCAAAGCCTGGAAGAAGGAGGTCTTCTCAGGACCGAGACCAGTGTTCTGCGCCGGGACGGTGACCTCACAGGGGGCGATGGCACCGGCGCGGGCAGCGGCGGGCACCTAAGACCAGACATCACAAGAGTTACACCAGAGGAGACGCATTCAAGCCCTGAACACTGTTGCTCAGACACTCACTTTGTTAGCCAGCAGCAGGTCCCGGACCTCAGGCAGATCCTCCTTTGTGAAGACGAAGCCGACATTCCCACGGATGTGTGGAAGCAGCCTGCAAACACACAGGAATTATTAAAACTCAAAACACCATTTAAAACCCCAATAGAGAGCCTAAGTCCCGCCCCTCCGCTTCCGGCTCATGGGACCTTATTTCGGAAAAAATCTGTATGGTAGTCAATGGCGAGAGACAACTTATCTTTTTATTCCGTCTGAACTGTGCCCTGAATTACACATATGATGTTTGTCAATTTAATTAAGTTAAGAAAGTCGCAGTTTGTCAAAACGGAAAAGTAACGTTTAGTTTTATGTGGAAATCGCTCAATGAACTTCATCTCTCGTCTCACACTATGTCACCGTTGCTCGTGTGTGTGCAGTCTGGTACAACACACTCCGGCATCACGTTACGATTATAACGCAAGACTATAGAAAAAAATGACAGACGTTAGCTCCAGTAAAGTTAGCCTCATTCATTGAGAGAAAAGGTACGACGTCACATGTGCGCCTTTTGGGTTTGTAATCTTTGTAATTACGCATGCTCACAGTCTTACACCTCAACAGTTTTACATCAAACTGCGACTTTTGACTTTAAAATGTATCTTTAAAATTGACAAACATCATATGTGTAATTCAGGGCACAATTCAAACGAGATCAAAATATTTGTTGTCTCTCGCCATTGACTACAAAACAATATTTTTCTGAAATAAGGTCACATGGTGGTCCACCGGAAGAGGGACTCAGGCTCTCTATACATGTGGCGGACACAGAATGTCTGAAACCAAGCGTCCCTGTGAGCCGTGGGATGCAGACACTCAGGGATAGTAGGAAACATGTTTGATTTGTGCAGGGGGAACGACAAACAGGCACTGAGACAGCCAGTCCGTAACTTGACCTGCATACCCGTATTCATCAGAGCGGTTCATCATGCGGCTCGAATGACTAAATGTTGAAAAGCTACATCAATATTAATGTTGATTTATCATTAAATAGAGATTGCAGATTAGAAACAGCAATTTCTAGTGAATAAAAAGTTCTTCAGAAACTCTGAAAACATGGGGCCTCGTTTATAAAGACGTGCATAAGATGATCAGAAATGTGAATGTACGACAAAACGTTTCCAAAATGTCCTTAAAAAAAGTTATTTAATGCATCTCTTCGTAATAAATGATAGTTTGTTTTGAATTGCTTTGGGATATTATTGTTTGATTTGGATTGCTTTGATTTGATCTTATGCCGGAAGGTGAACTTGAAAGGCACCTATAAATAAAAGGTATTTTTATTAGTTCATCTTACGGTTCAGACTCAATGGGCAAGGAAATCCAAGCACACTCATGACTCAGTTTGTTTAATTCCTCAAAAGAAAAGCAAGGCAAATCATTATGAGTTGAACGTTAAAGGGAATAACTTGAAAGACAACTGCACTCTTTTAAGCACCGAAATATTGGTAATAATGTGCTTAAGAGAGTGTGCAGTTATTTTTTTTTTGCATCGGTTTGTTTAATCATCAGGAAAATTCAGTATCCTTGTGCATGACATAATAAATCTAGATTTGGTTCCTCACTTTTGATGGAGGATAGTCACATCATGTCCTATGGGTGTTTTATAAATAAGGCCCCACAACTTTAAAAGCCCTTAATTTTTCTACCGTGGATCATCCTTGTGCCCAGACTGACACGCACCTCTCCAGAGCCGGGTTGTTCTCCAGGTGGCCACGGATGGCCTTGCGCATCATGGTGTTTTTGCCCATGAGCACGACAGCCTTGCCCCGCAGAGAGAAACGGATCGTCTGCATCTGCTTGGAGCCGACATTGTCTGCGCCCACGATGAAGCACTTCGGGAAGTCATCCAGCAGTTGCTGCACACATGGAGAAAGACGATCAGAAACGACTCAACCCGATTAAGGTCACGACTAAAGAGATAGTTCACTTTGAAATTAAATGTTGGTATGTTTTAGCTTTCCTGAAGTGCATCCAAGATGCAGGTGTCTTTGTCTCCGCAGTAGTTTCAATTTTGATATTTTTAGGTCAAACCGTTCTTGTCTGTCAGTCATATAATGCAGGTCTATAGGTACTGTCACTAAAAGCATGCAGAGAAAAGTCCAAATTAAAAAATTCCCCATCGTAAGTGCACATTGATGGCCTAAGACACGAAACGAGCGGTTTGTGTGATAAAACTAACAGCATTTATATCGTTTTTATCTCTTTTACACAACCACGTCCAAGTGATCTGTTTACACCGGATTTCTTCCCCGGAAACTAATCTAACCGCCTTCGATTGGACGTTGCATTTTTAAACTCAGCAGAAACACGTGTGATTGGCTGTACGGCTCAACGTATGCCTTTGATTGGCCTGAACAATGAAGCGAGTAGTGTGTCAAGATAGAAGGCTTACAAATTGGGAATAAGTGAAAACTCAACACTCCCGGATGAGTTCGCGTGAGCTTAGGCCATCAATGTGCACTTACGATGAGGAATTTTTTAATTTGGACTTTTCTCTGCATGCTTTTAGTGACAGTGCCTATACACCTGCATTATATGACTGACAGACAAGAACGGTTTGACCTAAAAATATCAAAATTGAAACTACTGCGGAGACAAAGACTCCTACATCTTGGATGCACTTCAGGTAAGCTAAAACATACCAACATTTAATTTCAGAGTGACCTATCCATTTAAAGTATGTCTGAAACCAAGCGTCCCTGTGAGCTGTGGGATGCAAACACTCAGGGATAGTAGGAATCAGTTTTATGTCAGCAGGGGGAACGACCAATCAGCACTGACACCGCTGATCTGTAGATGACCTGCTGTACTTCATGCCATAAAGCACTAATAACTTACGATGATTTTCAGAAAATAGTTGGACTTCCACGTGGCCCTGTCTTCCCTGGGCATCTTTGCAGTGCTTCCAAGGATCGGTGAACAGCCGGTTTAAAGACGAGGTTGAAAAAATCTGAGAAAAGAGATTGAAAGCCATTCAGACAACCTGGTCTTTGTATAAAGCTTAAATGCTAAAATACAGATGGTTAAATTAAAAACCAAATAACCCAAAATCAAGCTATACTAGGAAACACTTAGAAGCATTCAACTTAAAACATTTTCACAACAATTAAAGCACTATTATTTGATCGATTGGCCAGAAATCACTCAAATAATGTCTGAGACCAAGCGTCCCTGCAGGTCGTGGGAAGCAGACAGACAGGGATAGTAGGACTCAGTTTTATGTCAGCAGGGGGAACGACCAATCAGCACTGACACCGCTGATCTGTAGATGACCTGCTGTAAGTTACTTCATTTTGTGTGTCCTACATACATATACATGCATTATCCACCTCTACAATCGAAACATGAAACAATCTACAACGAGAAAATACGTATAAAACCGTTTCACGTCTGATCTCACGTGGTGCAAAGGCCTAAGCTAACAGGCTAATGCTAACCTTTTCCTCAAACAACTATTATTATACACATATCGAGTAAGCATTATATCTTCTCGTGATTCTTAATACAGTTATTATATATTTCCAACTCGTATAGTCACGGGTATCGTAAAAAAAACTAGGAAAGCAGCAGAGGGCCGCATACACCTCACCTCACTGTAGGGACGCGTGAAAGAAAGAGACCGTTGCAGGAAGCGGAACAATATTAGTACATGTCGGACATCCAATCAGAATGTCGCACGAGAGCGTATCTGTGCGCTGATTGGTCAATACACATGTCTCTCACTCTGCAGCAGCGATGGGCGCTTTCCAAAGCACATTGAAGTGAGCTATGAATAAAGAAATTAAAGTCTAAAGAAAATAATTCGACAACTCGTTAAAACATAAAAAAACTATTCTCCCCCCCCCCCCCCCCCATTTAATTTTATTAGCCTGGCTTTGCGTACTGTTGGAACTGAACCGCCTATAAAATGCGGCTTTTTTTTCTTCGAATAAAGTAATAAAGTATCTTATCTTAAACATTAACCACATAAGGAGGCACATCTAATGATACAGAAATATAAACATTAAAAAATGATTATGAGATATGCGCCATGAGGCGCAGCGACGTCATCAGTGCGCGCCAGCAGTCTGTGAGCCACATGAGCGAGCGGATGATGTAAACAACTGCAGCGCGAGACTCCTCTGCTGTCCGTGTTTCTTCTTTCTTTCTTTTATCAGCCCTTCTCGGTGAGTAAGACGGATTCACAGTGCTGCGCGTCTCCTGCAGATCATGCCCCACGACCCCGACCCTCCTCCGGCGAAGAGATTTAAGCCGGGCTCTCCCTTCTTCCGCCTGGATAAGAAGCCCGGCATGCTGTTGCCCAGAGCGGGACACGCGCCCGTCAGCGTGGACGCGCAGAGGAGACAGTTGCCCATCTACCCGAGCAGAACACAAGTCATCAACCAACTCCGACAACTGCACAATGCTGTGTTCATCGGTAAGACTTCATATGGGTCTGCAAGTTGACAGTATTCTCAAAGTATAGCATGGTAATACCTTGGTAGGGTGGTAAGGCTTTGCATGTATTCATTGGACTTCTTGGACATTGGGCTGGTATAATTTCACAATTATCGATGCTTCAGCAAAAACTAATACTACTAGGTTAACTAATGTAAGGAAAATGTCCTTAAAATTACACAAAAAGTCAGCAATGCAATAGGAACAAACACTAATTAGAAACAAAATCGACAAATAAATACAACAGAACAAATATACAATGTTTTTGGACATGGAAATACCATGCATTTTGTTTATGAAGCATGGTCATATCATTCATGTTAGACATACATGATGATACTATGACATTTTGGATTGGTACCATACTAGTACCAAGCATTTTTTTGACATGTATCATAGTAATACCATGCATTTTGGACATGTACCATTGTAATATCATGCATTTTAGACATGTACCATTGTAATATCATGCATTTTAGACATGTACCATTGAAAAAGCATGCATTTTGGACATGTACCATTGAAAAAGCATGCATTTTGGACATGTACCATTGAAAAAGCATGCATTTTGGACACGTGCCATTGAAAAAACATGCATTTTGGACATGTGCCATTAAAAAAGCATGCATTTTGGACACGTACCATTGAAAAAGCATGCATTTTGGACACGTGCCATTGAAAAAGCATGCATTTTGGACATGTGCCATTGAAAAAGCATGCATTTTGGACATGTACCATTGAAAAAGCATGCATTTTGGACATGTACCATTGAAAAAGCATGCATTTTGGACACGTACCATTGAAAAAGCATGCATTTTGGACACGTGCCATTGAAAAAGCATGCATTTTGGACATGTGCCATTGAAAAAGCATGCATTTTGGACACGTACCATTGAAAAAGCATGCATTTTGGACACGTGCCATTGAAAAAACATGCATTTTGGACATGTGCCATTAAAAAAGCATGCATTTTGGACACGTACCATTGAAAAAGCATGCATTTTGGACACGTGCAATTGAAAAAGCATGCATTTTGGACACGTGCCATTGAAAAAGCATGCATTTTGGACACGTGCCATTGAAAAAGCATGCATTTTGGACACGTGCAATTGAAAAAGCATGCATTTTGGACACGTGCAATTGAAAAAGCATGCATTTTGGACACGTGCCATTGAAAAAACATGCATTTTGGACATGTGCCATTGAAAAAGCATGCATTTTGGACATGTATCTTTGAAAAAGCATGCATTTTGGACACGTACCATTGAAAAAGCATGCATTTTGGACATGTACCATTGAAAAAGCATGCATTTTGGACACGTGCCATTGAAAAAGCATGCATTTTGGACACGTGCCATTGAAAAAGCATGCATTTTGGACATGTACCATTGAACAAGCATGCATTTTGGACACGTACCATTGAAAAAGCATGCATTTTGGACATGTACCATTGAACAAGCATGCATTTTGGACACGTACCATTGAAAAAGCATGCATTTTGGACATGTACCATTTGAAAAAGCATGCATTTTGGACATGTACCATCCATGGTAATACTGTGAATTTTTCGACTTGTACCATTAGTAAAACCATGCATTATATAAATACCATGGTAATACCATATATTATTTGACGTGTTGCTTCAGCTGTAATTATTCTATAGTTCAATACGGTATATATCAAGGTACCATGGTATTGCTAAAGTTCCACCAACATTTTTTTAAAAATATGTTTTGCAGGTTTTTCATATGAAACAAACTTTGTCTGTAAATAATGCACATATATTTATGAGATGAGGGACTCCTATTATTTCAAATTATATCTCTTGTAGACCAACCAGTAGAGCAACACCAAAGTCACGGGTTTGATTCTCAGGGAATGTGTGAACAATATAATAAGTTGAATTTTTATATATTTTTTTATACCTATAATAAAATGTAAACCTTCAAAGCAGTGTATGTTGCTTTGGATAAAAGCATCTGCCAAATGCAGAAAGAAAAATGTAAACCTCCTAAACCTAAACTTCCTAGTATTTTATTTAGTCAGGTTTAGTGAGTTCTGCCATTTTTTTTCTCTATTTGCGAGGATATTTTTTCCAAAATGTGATCCTCACTGTTTTATCAAAAGAAGTGCTCACATGATACTTCCCTGTTGCAGGAGAGACGGGCTCAGGTAAAACCACGCAGATACCGCAGTACCTGTACGAGGCGGGCATCGGGCGGCAGGGCATCATCGCCATCACTCAGCCCCGCCGGGTGGCTGCCATATCCCTGGCTGGACGAGTGGCCGAGGAGAAGAGAGTTCAGCTGGGAAAACTGGTGCGTTTTCACTCGTTGTTCAATCAAAGCCCACGGTCTCTATTTGCATCATCCTAAATGAATATGATTGTCATTGCACCATTTATTATTGAATAATGACACTATTACACTGGGTGTCAAAAGCTTGGAATATTTAAGATTAAAAAAATTTTTTTTTTAATGAATTTCTTCTGCTCACCAATGCTGCTTTCTGATTAATGAAAAATACAGTACAATTATGAATTGCCAATTAGCAGTTTTCTATGTGAATATATATATAGTAAAATGTAATTTATTCTTGTGATCAAAGCTGAATTTTCAGCATAATTTCTCCAGTCTTTAGTGTCACATGATCCTTCAGAAATCATATGTGACCCTGGACCACATAACCAGTCACATGGGTACAATTTTTAAAATTGAGAATTATACATCATCTGAAAGCTGAATAAATAAGCTTTCCATTGATGTGTGGTTTGTTAGGATAGGACAATATTTGGTCGAGACACAACTATTGTAAATCTGGAATCTGAGGAGCAAAAAAATGTAAACATTGAGAAAATCTCCTTTAAAGTTGTGCATTTATGTTCACGATTGTGCTGCACTCACTCACAAAAATACATGTTTTATATATTTACGGTAGGACATTTACTAAATATCTTCATGGAACATGATCTTTACTTCATATCCTAATGATTTTTGGCATAAAATAAAAATGGATAATTTTGACCCATACATGTATAGTTGCTATTGCCACAGATATACCCGTGCGTCATGTGACTGGTTCTGTGATCCAGGGTCACATGATGATGATTATTTTCTTATCATTAATGTTGAAAACAGTTGTGCAGCTCCATATTTCTGTGGAAACCATGATACATTTTATTTAAAATAAATAAATATATTTATTACTTTTATTCAAAAAGGATGCATTCAATTGATTAAAGTGACAGTAAAGACATTTATAATGTTAAAAACATTTATATTCAAATAAATGCTGTTCTTTTTAACTTTCTATTCATCAAAGAATCCGGGACAAAATGTATCACAGTTTCCGCAAAGATATGAATATGTTACCCGAGCATCAAATCATCATATTATACTGATTTCTGAAGGATCATGTGACACTGAAGACTGGAGTAATGATGCTGGAAATAAAAAATCAGCTTTGATCACAGGAATAAATTACATTTTAATATATTACAATAGACAAAACACAATTTTACAGTCCAAACCAGACCGCCGGTGTATGTTCTGTAAAGCTGCTTATAGCTGAATTGAAGTGAACTTGTTTAGATTTTGATGCACTTTACACAGTTATTGAACTGAACTAAATCAACACTGAACTCAATAACGACACTATTGTGTTTTTAGAGCTGCTTTATTTGATGAATCATGCATCATTATTACTGTAAAGCTGCTTGTATAAAGCGCTGTAGAAATAAAGGTGCCTTGACTATCGAGCGTTTGGTCACTCCTCATCATGGTTGTTCCTCAGGTTGGCTACACGGTGCGCTTTGAAGACGTCACGTCGTCGGAGACCAAGCTGAAGTTCATGACGGACGGGATGCTGCTGCGCGAGGCGATCGGGGACCCGTTATTACTGCGCTACACTGTGGTGATCCTGGACGAGGCTCACGAGCGCACCGTACACACTGATGTCCTGTTCGGCGTGGTGAAGGCCGCCCAGCGCAAACGCGCAGAACAGAACAAAATACCTCTGAAGGTACGAGAGAATCGGACCGGTTCACTTACAAAAAAGTAGTAGTTCACTTTCAAAAAATGTTTTGCTGATAATGTACTCACCCCGATGTCATCCTATAGTCACTTAGCACAGCTTGATTCGAGTCAGTGTTGATCCTGTTGCTTCACAGTTCATGAGTATCTGAAAAATTAGTTTAATCTGAGACCAAATATTCACTAGGGTTCAAAGCTGGACTAAACATGAGCCTGATTCGTTCTCAAGCCACTTCTTGGTTGTCTTTGCAGGGTGTGCAGGAGCATCGTCTTGTTGAAAAATAACATCTCATAATTTCTCTTAAAGGATTAGTTCATACATTTTTTGCTGATAATTTACTCACCCCGATGTCATCCAAGATGTCCATGTCTTTCTTTCTTCAGTCGAAAAGAAATGAAGGTTTTTGAGGAAAACATTCCAGGATTTTTTTACACAGAGTGGACTTCAATGGCAACAACTATCCCAATGTTCAAAGAAGGTTCACATGTCCGTCTCAATGCAGCTTCAAAGTTTCTACACGATCCCAGTCGAGAAATAAGGGTCTTATCCAACGAAACCATCAGTCATTTTCTAAAAAAAGAAAAATTGTATATACTTTTTAACCACAATTGTTCGTCTTGTGCTGGTCTGCGACGCGCCAAGTATTCATGTAATCACGTTGGAAAGGTCACGTTCACGTCATCTATCGAAGTTATTTGTCTGTGTACTCCGGTTCAAAAAAGTAGGGAAGAGCGAAAAACACCATCTCATCTTCTCCTCCAACTTCAAAATCATCCGACATCTTTGTTTTAATGTATTTTAAATATATATATTTTTTTTTTTCGGGACCTTTACAACGTGATGACGTAATACGTGGCGCGTCGCAGACCAGCATTAGTTTCATCGTTTCGATGAAAGCATCGTTTCGCTGGATAAGATTCTTATTCTCGACTGGGATCGTGTCCTGGAATGTTTTCCTCAAATACCTTAATTTCTTTTCGACTGAAGAAAGAAAGACACGGACATCTTGGATGACATCAGGGGGAATAAATTATCAGCAAAAAAATTTTTTGAAAGTGAACTAATCCTTTAAGATCAAACCCTCTCATTTGGTACATTAATATAATCAGGGCTGGACATTCACTTTTTTGCTCACCAGCCACTGTGGCTAGTAGTTTTCCAAAGTTTCCAGCCACTTTCCAGCATTTTCACTGGCCTCAATTTTGACATTGATACCACTGGGAAAAACTGACATATGTGACCCTGGATCACAAAACCAGTCGGGTATATTTGTGGCAATATCCAACTATACATTGTATGGGTCAAAATTATCCATTTTTCTTTAATGCCAAAAATCATTAGGATATTAAGATCATGTTCCATGAAGATATTTAGTAAATGTCCTACCGAAGATATTTAGTAAATGTCCTACCGTAAATATATCAAACATGTATTTTTGTGAGTGAATGCAGCACAATCGTGAACATAAATGCACAACTTTAAAGGAGATTTTCTCAATGTTTAAATTTTTTTGCTCCTCAGATTCCAGATTTTCATTAGTTGTATCTCGACCAAATATTATCATATCATAACAAACCACACATCAATGGAAAGCTTATTTATTTATTTACAGATTATGTATACATCTCAATTTAAAAAACTTGACCCATGATGTGACTAGTTTTGTGGTCCAGGGTCACGCATAGATATTTATAATATTATCTCATAATTTGGCAGCAGGTTTATTAGGCTGCTGTCACTTTAAGATCTGACACACTGATCCATTACACTTGCGTTTTCTTTCTCAACTGTTTACGTTCACATAAAACATAACTGACTGTGTTCACGTGAATACTCGCCAAGACTGGCATTTTTACATTATTTTTTGTGTTTTTAACTGGAAGCGTTCAGATATATCAGTGTCGATATATGTATCAAAACATTTATATTTTTGACAACACTACGTTACACTTAGTTTATTATTTTAGACCTTTTTAAAAGACTACAATTTCAAAAATGTATATATTATATATAAAATTCACGGCACTGCTGAAATCCTCCAGAATTTGACAGGTTGGTGGGTGTTAATGTTAACAACATAATTTCAGATACAGGTAGTTTTCATAAACGCTTGTATAATTCATGAGATATTTATTTAACATGCATATCAATAAATAAATACTGGAGAGGAGATTATTTACTGTTAATTATATAACTAATGAATTGAACATTGGGTAACCTTCCTGTGGTAAATGTGATGTTACATGGCATATTGTGCACAAGCAGTTTTATTGACGTGTTAAAACGCTGATTGAGAGAGTGTTTGAGACATGATACACTTCAGTAAGTTGTTCTGTATCTTTCAACACACTTTTTGATGTTCATGCATAACTTGTATTAAAGTAGAATTAAAGACTCACACTACACACTGTATTCAACATCCATGTTTTAATGAACTAGTGACTTAAAAAAAAACAGAATTGTAGGATTTAAATTTGAAAAGCTTTCATGGAATGTTCAGCGTTCACAAAGTAACAGACAGTAATGACATCATGCATTCTAAATTTGTATTGGACTGTAAACACTTCTCAGACATTCTAATTCTGAAAACAAGATCCGACAGACAGACGCAACACACTGATCCGACAAAACCAGACGAAGTGTGTGTTGCCGTCTGTCGATGCGGTGTGAATTGTCCTTAATTGTTTGTGTGTGTGCATTTAAGCATCTTTATTCAGCTTTACTCTGCAGATGTGCTGTTAGGTTGTGTGTTGATTCTCACACTCGGCTGACAGAAAACCAAATGCTCGCTCTGTTGTGGTTCTGCTGCGTCAGTGAATGAATGCTGTGTATCTGCAGGTGTTTGTGATGTCTGCCACCATGGACGTGGATCTGTTCTCTCAGTACTTCAATAAATCACCCGTTCTGTATCTGGAGGGCCGACAGCATCCCATTCAGATCTACTACACCAAACAGCCTCAGTCCGACTATCTCCAGGCAGCGCTGGTCTCTATATTTCAGATTCACCAGGTCAGACACACACACACACAAACACACACACACACACACACACACGTGTTTGACTAATTGCTTGCGTTCACAGCAGGTTTTTTAGCTTCTTCAAATGATTAGAGAGTAAAATACAGTTCTGGATTTTTGGTTTTATTTGAAGACCAAAAAAGGATATTTATTTTCTTGAACAATTGTGCTTGTTTTCTTTAATAAAATAAAATATAAAAAATACTTTTTTTTTTTTTATTCTTTAAGAAATAACACTTAATTTCTTATATATATATATATATATATTATTTTTGTTTTACTTTAGAAAATGTTAAAACAATTTTATTCTTAAGTTTTTAGAAAATACATTTTCTTGAACAATTGTGGTTGTTTTCTTTAATAAAATATAAAAAATACTACTTTTTTTATTCTTTAAGAAATAACACTTAATTTCTTTTCTATATATATATATATATTTATTTTTTTACTTTAGAAAATGTTAAAACAATTTTATTCTTAATTTTTTAGAAAATAAATACTACGAAAATAAAAAAAACATTTTCTATAAAAATTCTTTATTCTAAAAAATTATACTTATTTTCAAAAAATTATACTTATTTTCAAAAAATTATACTTATTTTCAAAAAATAAGAAAAAAATATTCTTATGTTTTAAAATAATTATAAAATATGTATTTCTTTAAAAAATATATACTTATTTTCTTTACAAATAATACCCGTTTTTATATTAACAAATATATTTTATTTTTTAAATTATAAAACAATATTTATTTTCTTAAGAAAGCAATATTTATGTCTTTAAAAAAAAATCATACTTATTTTTATATACAATTTTTATGTCTTTTAATGTTACTTCTTTTCTTAAAGGAAGCTCCTCCGTCCCATGATATCCTGGTGTTTATGACGGGCCAGGAGGAGATTGAAGCGCTGGCGCGCACCTGTCGGGACATCTCGAAACACCTTCCTGACACCTGTGCACCGATGACAGTCGTCCCCCTGTACGCCTCGCTGCCGCCCACACAGCAGCTCCGGGTCTTTCAGCCCGCGCCAAAGGTCACGACCCCAAACGCCACGACGACACACTCCTGACGCTGAACGAGCACTTCCACTCACTCACACACACACTCACTCCTTTCTGTGCTCGTTACAGGGATCCAGGAAAGTGATTCTCTCCACAAACATCGCGGAGACGTCCATCACCATCTCCGGCATCAAGTACGTCATAGACACGGGGATGGTGAAGGCCAAACGCTACAATCCCGGTGAGACTCTCAAGCCTTGCACACGGAGTCTGACATTTTTGCACGTTAAAAAATAAATACGACCTCACGTTGTGTCAATCATGTTTGCACACTGCCTCCGAATATTTCGTCCGTCATTAAAAAATTCGGATCGGGTTCGATTTTCTGTGTTTTTTGTAGCAAACATTTTGAGAGATGTTTTGACAAATCAGAGCCAACGAATACGAAAAACGCACACGAAAATTTCAGACTCAGTGTGCAAGGACCTTAAAGGATTAGTTCACCCAAAAATGTAAACTCTGTCAGTAATGACTCTCCCTCATGTTGTTCAACCCCGTAAGACTTTCCTTCATCTTCTGAACACAAATGAAGATATTAGTGATTAAATCTGAGAGCGGTCTCACTCCTCCATAGGCTTCTGTTGTAATTGAAACTTGCCGTCCCAGAAAGTTATTAAAGACGATGTTTAAAATAGTCCAGCGGCTCAACCTTAAGTTTATCAAGCGACGAGAATACTTCTTGTGCGCAAAATAACGACTTATTGTTACTCGTCAGATCGGAGGCTCACTATTGGCCGACGCTGGTCATGTGTGTGATGCTGGCCAATAGGGAGCCTCCGTTCTGACGTACAACCCAGAAGCGCTGTTACACTACGTGAACTCACTCAGAGACCCAACAGAGAAGAAAATCAAGAGTTGAATAAAGTCATTATTTTTGTGTGTCTATTTTGCGCACAAAAAGTATTTTCGTCGCCAAAGTCCTTTTAGGCAAGTCGTGCCACTCGGCCGCCATCTTGGCAACGCCTCCGGGCAGCTATTTCGGACTAACAAGACCAGGCTCCTATCTAAATGAATAGGCAGAGAGTCAGAACTGCACTATCTCTGGTCACCGGGACATAAAAACTGCATGTATAGAAACCGCAGTAAAATATGATAAAAATCGCTGAAAAAGTTTGATGACTTTGCCCCAAAATAAGGTTTAAAACGCCGTTTTCCCCACAGGTTATACTTTTACTACGCATGCGCAAGGGTTCACGACACCAACAGGCAAAACCTCAACTGTGCGCATGCGTCAGTGGAGCCAGACGATAGGCTTAATGTTTCCCGGCTTGACTGTTAAAAGCAGATGATTGGCTTTCCAGCGGGAGGGGCGGGACATAAGCATACAACCGCCATCTTTGTCGTTACGTGTTTTTCTTATATACTTGTATCAGAGAATGTCTAATAAGGGGAGAAGGTTCACTCTCGCTACACTTCCGGCTTCTGAACTGGTTGCAGTTCCACTCTGGCTCCACATGAGGGCGCTCGCAGGACGAGTGCAGAATGAATGGAGCTATACCCCTCAAAATCCACTTTTCTCAAGATGTAATTTTTTGTCTAGTAATTTGAATGTTGTATTCGAAAGGAGATGCAAAGAAATTGCACATTGCTGGGTGTTAGATTTTTTAGAGTCACTTATTTGCTTTTAAAATGTCTTTCAAAATGTCAATGACGTCATACGGCCAGAGATACTGCTTAACGGCAATCCTTCAGTCACTGTGGTGTTTTCGCGCTCTGCACTTTCTTTTCTCTCGAGGCATCGACAGCACAGCTGACACAGGTAAACACACGTGCTAGAAGAGTTTCTGCTAGAATACATTCTGGTCCCGCTTCGGATGCCATGATGCCATCAAGCGGTATCTCTGGTCGTAACCAGTCCTTCACTGACCAATCAGCGTTCATTAGCAGAATGCTAGCGTGTTATGGGCAACAACAACTCAACCTGTAAGAAATCGAAAGGACATAAGCACTCGTTCATTCAATTTTCGACCTATAACCCATGTTGAACTTGCCAAACCTACAATCAAATCTGAGATTTCTCAACGGCAATCGGGTGAAAGAGACACATTTAGCCGTCTAGCCCCATAGACTCCCATTCATTTTGCACTCGGGCGATCGCCCCCAGTGGAACTCTGGTGGAACTACAACCAAAATTCGGTTCAATAGGACTTAATAGGGAGTGGCCAGGCTCTCCGTAGACGGGCTCTGGTTGTATTGAGGATTGAGGAAGTGGCATGTCTCTTATATAAATGCTCTCTGTCGTCGCTTGATAAACTTAAGGTTGAGCCGCTGGACTATTTTAACGATGTCTTTAATAACTTTCTGGGCCGGCAAGTTTCAATTACAACAGAAGCCTACGAAGGAGTGAGACAGCGCTCCGATTTAATCACAAATATCTTCATTTGTGTCCAGAAGAAGAAGGAAAGTCTGACGGGGTTGAACAACATGACGGAGACATTTTTGGGTGAACTAACACTTTAAATCCAAGGCATTCCTGTTGAGGACTCGGAGTGATGCTGATGTCCTGGTGTTTGTGTGATCAAACATTAAATAACACATTGCTGTGCCGAGTCAGACAGCGGTCTGGAGGTGCTGGCGGTGCAGCGAGTGTCTAAAGCCCAGGCGTGGCAGCGGGCCGGTCGGGCCGGGAGAGCAGAGGCGGGGTCGTGCTACCGGCTCTACACTGAAGACGAGTTCGACAACCTCGCCAACATGACCGTGCCTGAGATACAGAGGTATACCGTGCTGAGTCTTAAAGCTGGGATCGTGTTGTGGTGATATAATAGACATTATCTGACTATATTTATTGCCGTTCACACAGGACATGTTCTTGCATTTCATTCGCACATCTGTTCACATGCACCAGATTCCCTGTTTTTCAGCATCTGGATGGTCAGAATTAATTATGCCTATTTTTCTAAAAACAAAACCCCCTTTTTTTTTAAATTTTTTTTTTTACTTATTTTCTTTGAAGATGCTTATTTTCTGAAATAATACTTATTTTTCTAAAAACTGATACTTTTTTATTTAGAAAAAAATACTTATTTTCATTAAAAATAATAATTATTTATTTAAAAATTATACTTTTTTCTTAGAAAAATATTGTTATTTTCTTCAAAGAAGATCCTTAATTTCTTAAATGTAACTCATTTTTATAAATATACTACACTTAATTTTTGTAAATAAAATGATACTTATTTTCTTAAATTATATTTATTTTCTTTAATAAAACTCTCTCTATATATATGTGTGTGTTTTTTCATACGACACTTATTTTCTTTAGTTACACAATTTTTTCCTAAAAAGCTATACTTTTTTTTTTCTTAGCAAAATTTATTTTATTTTATTTTTAGATGCTCATTTTCTTTAATGATACTTATTTTCTTAAAAAAATATACTTCTTTTTCCTACAAAATAATATATATTATACTATGCTATATTATAATAATAAAAAAAACTTATTTTCTTAAAAATACTATTTAAAAAAAATATATATATATTTTTTTTTCTTAGTTTCTGCAATACTGTTTTTAAGGTGGTGTTTCAAATGCAAGAATGCCACGTCATACTAAAGCTGTACTTGTATATTGTGTTCAGTAATGATTATTAATGCGTCTGCAGGTGTAATGATTATTAATGTATTAATCTGCAGGTGTAATGATTATTAATGCGTCTGCAGGTGTAATGATTATTAATGCGTCTGCAGGTGTAATGATTATTAATGCGTCCGCAGGTGTAATGATTATTAATGTATTAATCTGCAGGTGTAATGATTATTAATGTATTAATCTGCAGGTGTAATGATTATTAATGCGTCTGCAGGTGTAATGATTATTAATGTATTAATCTGCAGGTGTAATGATTATTAATGCGTCTGCAGGTGTAATGATTATTAATGCGTCTGCAGGTGTAATGATTATTAATGCGTCTGCAGGTGTAATGATTATTAATGCGTCTGCAGGTGTAATGATTATTAATGCGTCTGCAGGTGTAATGATTATTAATGTATTAATCTGCAGGTGTAATGATTATTAATGCGTCTGCAGGTGTAATGATTATTAATGCGTCTGCAGGTGTAATGATTATTAATGTGTCCGCAGGTGTAATGATTATTAATGCGTCTGCAGGTGTAATGATTATTAATGCGTCTGCAGGTGTAATGATTATTAATGCGTCCGCAGGTGTAATGATTATTAATGCGTCTGCAGGTGTAATGATTATTAATGCGTCTGCAGGTGTAATGATTATTAATGTATTAATCTGCAGGTGTAATGATTATTAATGCGTCCGCAGGTGTAATGATTATTAATGGGTCTGCAGGTGTAATGATTATTAATGCGTCTGCAGGTGTAATGATTATTAATGTATTAATCTGCAGGTGTAATGATTATTAATGCGTCCGCAGGTGTAATGATTATTAATGGGTCTGCAGGTGTAATGATTATTAATGCGTCTGCAGGTGTAATGATTATTAATGCGTCTGCAGGTGTAATGATTATTAATGCGTCTGCAGGTGTAATGATTATTAATGCGTCTGCAGGTGTAATGATTATTAATGCGTCTGCAGGTGTAATGATTATTAATGCGTCTGCAGGTGTAATGATTATTAATGCGTCTGCAGGTGTAATGATTATTAATGCGTCTGCAGGTGTAATGATTATTAATGCGTCTGCAGGTGTAATGATTATTAATGCGTCTGCAGGTGTAATGATTATTAATGCGTCTGCAGGTGTAATGATTATTAATGCGTCTGCAGGTGTAATGATTATTAATGCGTCTGCAGGTGTAATGATTATTAATGCGTCTGCAGGTGTAATGATTATTAATGCGTCTGCAGGTGTAATGATTATTAATGCGTCTGCAGGTGTAATGATTATTAATGCGTCTGCAGGTGTAATGATTATTAATGCGTCTGCAGGTGTAATGATTATTAATGCGTCTGCAGGTGTAATGATTATTAATGCGTCTGCAGGTGTAATGATTATTAATGCGTCTGCAGGTGTAATGATTATTAATGCGTCTGCAGGTGTAATGATTATTAATGCGTCTGCAGGTGTAATGATTATTAATGCGTCTGCAGGTGTAATGATTATTAATGCGTCTGCAGGTGTAATGATGATTAATGCGTCTGCAGGTGTAATGATTATTAATGCGTCTGCAGGTGTAATGATTATTAATGCGTCTGCAGGTGTAATGATTATTAATGCGTCTGCAGGTGTAATGATTATTAATGCGTCTGCAGGTGTAATGATTATTAATGCGTCTGCAGGTGTAATGATGATTAATGCGTCTGCAGGTGTAATGATTATTAATGCGTCTGCAGGTGTAATGATGATTAATGCGTCTGCAGGTGTAATGATGATTAATGCGTCTGCAGGTGTAATGATTATTAATGCGTCTGCAGGTGTAATGATTATTAATGCGTCTGCAGGTGTAATGATGATTAATGCGTCTGCAGGTGTAATGATTATTAATGCGTCTGCAGGTGTAATGATGATTAATGCGTCTGCAGGTGTAATGATTATTAATGCGTCTGCAGGTGTAATGATTATTAATGCGTCTGCAGGTGTAATGATTATTAATGCGTCTGCAGGTGTAATGATTATTAATGCGTCTGCAGGTGTAATGATTATTAATGCGTCTGCAGGTGTAATGATTATTAATGCGTCCGCAGGTGTAATGATTATTAATGCGTCCGCAGGTGTAATGATTATTAATGCGTCTGCAGGTGTAATGATTATTAATGCGTCTGCAGGTGTAATGATTATTAATGCGTCTGCAGGTGTAATGATTATTAATGCGTCTGCAGGTGTAATGATTATTAATGCGTCTGCAGGTGTAATGATGATTAATGCGTCTGCAGGTGTAATGATTATTAATGCGTCTGCAGGTGTAATGATGA
Organism: Phoxinus phoxinus; assembly: GCF_949152265.1. Taxonomy (NCBI): domain Eukaryota; kingdom Metazoa; phylum Chordata; class Actinopteri; order Cypriniformes; family Leuciscidae; genus Phoxinus; species Phoxinus phoxinus. The sequence continues at coordinate 3,112,107 of NC_136878.1, read as the reverse complement.
TTAATGCGTCTGCAGGTGTAATGATTATTAATGCGTCTGCAGGTGTAATGATTATTAATGCGTCTGCAGGTGTAATGATTATTAATGCGTCTGCAGGTGTAATGATTATTAATGCGTCTGCAGGTGTAATGATTATTAATGCGTCTGCAGGTGTAATGATGATTAATGCGTCTGCAGGTGTAATGATTATTAATGCGTCTGCAGGTGTAATGATTATTAATGCGTCTGCAGGTGTAATGATTATTAATGCGTCTGCAGGTGTAATGATTATTAATGCGTCTGCAGGTGTAATGATTATTAATGCGTCTGCAGGTGTAATGATTATTAATGCGTCTGCAGGTGTAATGATTATTAATGCGTCTGCCGGTGTAATGATTATTAATGCGTCTGCCGGTGTAATGATTATTAATGCGTCTGCCGGTGTAATGATTATTAATGCGTCTGCAGGTGTAATGATTATTAAAGCGTCTGCAGGTGTAATGATTATTAATGCGTCTGCAGGTGTAATGATTATTAATGCGTCTGCAGGTGTAATGATTATTAATGCGTCTGCAGGTGTAATGATTATTAATGCGTCTGCAGGTGTAATGATTATTAATGCGTCTGCAGGTGTAATGATTATTAATGCGTCTGCAGGTGTAATGATTATTAATGCGTCTGCAGGTGTAATGATTATTAATGCGTCTGCAGGTGTAATGATTATTAATGCGTCTGCAGGTGTAATGATTATTAATGCGTCTGCAGGTGTAATGATTATTAATGCGTCTGCAGGTGTAATGATTATTAATGCGTCCGCAGGTGTAATGATTATTAATGCGTCCGCAGGTGTAATGATTATTAATGCGTCTGCAGGTGTAATGATTATTAATGCGTCTGCAGGTGTAATGATTATTAATGCGTCTGCAGGTGTAATGATTATTAAAGCGTCTGCCGGTGTAATGATTATTAATGCGTCTGCAGGTGTAATGATTATTAATGCGTCTGCAGGTGTAATGATTATTAATGCGTCTGCAGGTGTAATGATTATTAATGCGTCTGCCGGTGTAATGATTATTAATGCGTCTGCCGGTGTAATGATTATTAATGCGTCTGCAGGTGTAATGATTATTAATGCGTCTGCAGGTGTAATGATGATTAATGCGTCTGCAGGTGTAATGATGATTAATGCGTCTGCAGGTGTAATGATTATTAATGCGTCTGCAGGTGTAATGATGATTAATGCGTCTGCAGGTGTAATGATTATTAATGCGTCTGCAGGTGTAATGATGATTAATGCGTCTGCAGGTGTAATGATTATTAATGTGTCTGCAGGTGTAATGATTATTAATGCGTCTGCAGGTGTAATGATTATTAATGCGTCTGCAGGTGTAATGATTATTAATGCGTCCGCAGGTGTAATGATTATTAATGCGTCTGCAGGTGTAATGATTATTAATGCGTCTGCAGGTGTAATGATTATTAATGCGTCTGCCGGTGTAATGATTATTAATGCGTCTGCCGGTGTAATGATTATTAATGCGTCTGCCGGTGTAATGATTATTAATGCGTCTGCAGGTGTAATGATTATTAAAGCGTCTGCAGGTGTAATGATTATTAATGCGTCTGCAGGTGTAATGATTATTAATGCGTCTGCAGGTGTAATGATTATTAATGCGTCTGCAGGTGTAATGATTATTAATGCGTCTGCAGGTGTAATGATTATTAATGCGTCTGCAGGTGTAATGATTATTAATGCGTCTGCAGGTGTAATGATTATTAATGCGTCTGCAGGTGTAATGATTATTAATGCGTCTGCAGGTGTAATGATTATTAATGCGTCTGCAGGTGTAATGATTATTAATGCGTCTGCAGGTGTAATGATTATTAATGCGTCTGCAGGTGTAATGATTATTAATGCGTCTGCAGGTGTAATGATTATTAATGCGTCTGCAGGTGTAATGATTATTAATGCGTCTGCAGGTGTAATGATTATTAATGCGTCTGCAGGTGTAATGATTATTAATGCGTCTGCAGGTGTAATGATTATTAATGCGTCTGCAGGTGTAATGATTATTAATGCGTCTGCAGGTGTAATGATTATTAATGCGTCTGCAGGTGTAATGATTATTAAAGCGTCTGCCGGTGTAATGATTATTAATGCGTCTGCAGGTGTAATGATTATTAATGCGTCTGCAGGTGTAATGATTATTAATGCGTCTGCAGGTGTAATGATTATTAATGCGTCTGCAGGTGTAATGATTATTAATGCGTCCGCAGGTGTAATGATTATTAATGCGTCTGCCGGTGTAATGATTATTAATGCGTCTGCAGGTGTAATGATTATTAATGCGTCTGCAGGTGTAATGATTATTAAAGCGTCTGCAGGTGTAATGATTATTAATGCGTCTGCAGGTGTAATGATTATTAATGCGTCTGCAGGTGTAATGATTATTAATGCGTCTGCAGGTGTAATGATTATTAATGCGTCTGCAGGTGTAATGATTATTAATGCGTCTGCAGGTGTAATGATTATTAATGCGTCTGCAGGTGTAATGATTATTAATGCGTCTGCAGGTGTAATGATTATTAATGCGTCTGCAGGTGTAATGATTATTAATGCGTCTGCAGGTGTAATGATTATTAATGCGTCTGCAGGTGTAATGATTATTAATGCGTCTGCAGGTGTAATGATTATTAATGCGTCTGCAGGTGTAATGATTATTAATGCGTCTGCAGGTGTAATGATTATTAATGCGTCTGCAGGTGTAATGATTATTAATGCGTCTGCAGGTGTAATGATTATTAATGCGTCTGCAGGTGTAATGATTATTAAAGCGTCTGCAGGTGTAATGATTATTAATGCGTCTGCAGGTGTAATGATTATTAATGCGTCTGCAGGTGTAATGATTATTAATGCGTCTGCAGGTGTAATGATTATTAAAGCGTCTGCAGGTGTAATGATTATTAATGCGTCTGCAGGTGTAATGATTATTAATGCGTCTGCAGGTGTAATGATTATTAATGCGTCTGCAGGTGTAATGATTATTAATGCGTCTGCAGGTGTAATCTGGCCAGTGTGGTTCTGCAGCTGCTCGCTCTGGGAGTTCCTGATGTTCTCAACTTTGACTTCATGTCTAAACCCTCTCCTGGTATGAACTCTCCAACATATCGTAGTGCAATAATGATTTTCTTCATCATTTCTTCAATTTTCTTCATTGATCAGAATGAAGTGAGTTTGAGTTTAAAATAGGAAAATCTGCCAATGAAGTAAAAAACAAAAACAATCTTGTTTTCCATTTGAATTAAGATTATGTTTCTGACCCGACTGGCAGATATTTGTTGTTGTTTTAAGCATAAACTCGCTTTATTTTGATCAATGTTTTACAAAACAAGTCTTAATATCTTAAGTAATTTGCTTCTCAAGTAAACATATCTTATTTTTAATGTCATGTACTGGAAAACAAAACAAAAATTTAATGCAAGAACACTATTTTTTTTTTTTTGTGCAATGTTGTAAAATCACAAACTTTTTTTGTCAACCGAACCACGTTGAGCCTAAGTCCGTCTGAGATTTTAAGTTAATATTTCAATAATTTATCAAAACATTTCAAATGTTTACAGTTCTCTGATTTCCATTAATGACTTTCAAGTAAACAAGTAATTGCTTGATTTTAGATTTGTATTTTATTTTACAATTATTTATATATATATAAAAAATCTTTTGTTGCTTTTCCTCAACTCACAAACCCTAGTTCTTTGTAATATATGACAATCACCAGGTTGTTGCTATTATAAAAACCACAAAAAAAAAAACTACACAATTGTTCAATAATGAATAGTTATGTTCACTAATAACAATGATAATCACTATAAACCAGGGATATGCAACGCTGGTCCTGGAGGGCCACTGTCCTGCAGAGTTTAGCTTCAGCCCTGATAACATCTCACCTGCCTGTATCTATCTAGTAATCCTGAAAACATTGATTGCCGTGTTCAGGTGTGTTTAATTAAGGTTGGAGCTAAACTCTGCAGGACAGTGGCCCTCCAGGATTTCAATGGTTGCTTCAATAATACAATCAGCTTGCATGTGCAGTGTTTGATGATAAAGATATGTCCCCCGTGCGTGCGTGCAGAGTCGATGCGGACGGCTGTGGATCAGCTCTCTATCCTCGGGGCCGTCGAGAGGAAAGATGACCAGGTGTCATTAACGCCGCTGGGCAAGAAAATGGCCTGTTTCCCTCTAGAGCCTCGCTTCTCCAAAGTAAGAAATACTCATTCACTCGTTATTAGATCATGCAAAGTGAAAAAAATATTTGTTTGTCTATATGGTTTTACATTTTTTTTTATTTGATTTAATAATGCATTCAAATACAAATGGCTTCACTTGAAAGATGCTATATATAGAATTGAGAAACTCTTGTTATTAGCGCCACCGGTGGCCGTTAAAGGGATAGTTCACTTTGAAATTAAATGTTGGTATGTTTTAGCTTACCTGAAGTGCATCCAAGATGCAGGTGTCTTTGTCTCCGCAGTAGTTTAAATTTTGATATTTTTAGGTCAAACCGTTCTTGTCTGTCACTCATATAATGCAGGCATATAGGCACTGTCTCCAAAAGCATGCAGAGAAAAGTCCAAATTAAAAAAAAGTGATGTACACGCGCGAGAGAGATCACTTCCGGAGCCTTCCGGCGCTTGCGCAGACTAAGTAAACAGATCACTTGGACGTGGTTGTGTAAAAGAGATAAAAACAATATAAATACTGTTCGTTTTATCACACAAACCGCTTGTTTCGTGTCTTAGGCCATCAATGTGCACTTACGATGGGGAGTTTTTTAATTTGGACTTTTCTCTGCATGCTTTTGGAGACAGTGCCTATATACCTGCATTATATGAGTGACAGACAAGAACGGTTTGACCTAAAAATATCAAAATTGAAACTACTGCGGAGACAAAGACACCGACATCTTGGATGCCCTTCAGGTAAGATAAAACATACCAACATTTAATTTCAAAGTGAACTATCCCTTTAAGTGAACTGCAGCAGCACTTATTACTCGTACTAGTGTTCACGTAACACACAAGAGACTGAGCGTTATTCAGGACTCTGATATACTCACGGCCAAGTCTATTTTCATTCTTCGCTTAAAAGTAAAAAGTTAGAAATACCTTAGCAGTGATTTACTGTCAGCGAACATCCCGACGCTCTTTCCTCTCAATAACACAATAAACACACAACAGAAATGAGAAACATCAGTTCAGAAAGCATCTGATCATAGAGATGTGGAGATGTTCTCGACAGGTGAGCTCATTAAAATCACACGGTTATGATAGTTTGGTTATAAAGTATATCTGAGACTATAGACTATATAGTCTATGTGAGACTGTAGTTTGAATGAATCTCTTTTCTTTGCACGACACATCTTATTCAAACATTTTGTTTGAATAAGAAATTAATGTATGAAATTTTTATTTCAATATCGTTAGGACAGTCTCTCTCTCTCTCTCTCTCTCTCTCTCTCTCTCTCTCTCTCTCTTATATATATATTTTTTTATTTTTTTTTATAATTAATATTGGTCTACATATTAAGTCTAGTATGGAGGTGTTATTATTTGATTTGCTATAAATAGATGGAAAAGAAAAAGGGAAATACAATAAAATGTGTATGTAAAGATGTATGTATAAGAGAAGCATCAAATTGTTTTGTATTTAACAAAATGATAAAAATAGAGAAAAAGGGTTGGACCTGAAAAGTTTGTTATGAACTTCTTCCTACTCCTTTTTGAACATGGGAATTTCTAATTTGAATTACTTACAATAATTTTTGAAGATTGTGCTGAGAAGTACATGACCTTATTTAGCTGTTGTTTTCATTTTCATTTTGTATATGTATGCATGTCTGTATATATTTTTATTTATTTTATATATATATATATATATATATATTTATATTGGTTATTTTCTTTTTACTTAAAAATGTAGTAGCCAAATTGGCCGGTGGGTGAAAAAGTAAAATGACAAACCCTGGACATAATTCTGTATATTGTTGTCTGTGTGCAGACTCTCCTGATCTCTCCTGAGTTCTGCTGCGCTGAGGAGGTCCTGACCATCATCTCGCTCCTCTCCGTCGACTCGGTCCTCTACAACCCCCCCGCTCGCAGAGACGACGTCCTCGCCGTACGCAAGAAGTTCATCTCCAGCGAGGGCGACCACATGACGCTCCTCAACATCTACAGGGCCTTTAGGAAGGTCAGCGGTAACAAGGTACAGACACGAGTCACTCTCTGGACAATCCTCTCACTTGGGAATGTCCTCAGGCTTCGGTTTCCTTTATAGGAGTGTATGAATAATATATAGTAAAGTGTAAAATATTCCTGTGATTAAAGCTGATTTTCAGCATCAGTACTCCAGTCTTCAGTGTCACATGATCCTTCAGAAATCAGTATAATATGAGGATTTGATGCTCAAGAAACATTCATTATTACATTCAAATTTATTTTTTCTGGGTTCTTTGATGAATAGAAAGTTCAAAAGAACAGCATTTATTTGAAATATAATCTTTTGTAACACACGATCACCTGAGAGAAACCAACACAGCGTTTCTCAGCGATATGCAGGTCTGCATTAAATGGCATTTTATAAATTATCTGTAAATGAGGATGTGTGTTTAATACCGCCTGTGTGTCGGGGTTATTATGGGGTGTAGAGATACCCTCATGTCACGATTCGATACATATCTCACGATACTGAACTCACGATACAATATTATTGCGATAATCCAAGACTTGGACTCGGTGCTGGAAACCCAAAGCACAGGACAATAGAGACTCCAGAATAACAATATTCATGATTCTAAAGCTGAAAATACTAAATTATTTTAGACGAATATGCTTGATCTGACTTGATATATTAAAAAAATGTACTGGTAACAAAAGGCATTTGTCATTATCAGGACCCACAAATATTCCCCCATTGCATTATTATACATTATATATGATAGTTTAATGTAGTACTGACACTAAAACTCTGAAAACGTGCATTTTTTTAAAGTAATTTTTATTTTGGGTGAACTATACTCAATATATATTGTCACTATCTATGATAAATATTGTTGCATTTTTGTATTGCGATATATGTGACACCCCTACTTTACACACATTGCAGGTACAGTTAATAATAATTCCTCATTTGTAAGAACGAAACACAATGCATTAAGAGCCGATAATTAGGGTATACATTTTACTCAAAGGGTATATAAATGTATAAACGGGATAAATTTTGTGTATTTATGCATTATTATGTCTTGAATTTGTATTGATCTTAATAAATAGCACTGCATGTGAGTCTCCACGCTGCTCTCTCTCTGCATCAGTAATATATCTTGATGTTGTGTTTATTTTCCTGCTTTGCGTCAGGAGTGGTGTCGAGAGAACTTCGTGAACAGCAGGAACATGGGGCTGGTGCTGGAGGTTCGTTCGCAGCTGAGAGACATCTGCATCAAGGTACACACACACACACACACACACACACAAATGCAAACGTAACTGAGAATGTATTTGCTTTAACGGGTCATGACATGAGAAATTAGTTTTGCCTTGACATATAAAAGGTACCATTAAAGGGGTCATGACATGTTTTTATTATTTATTTTTTATTTTTATTTCATTATTATGTTTCCTTAGGTGCAATTATAGTATTACTATAGTTTTTTTTACAAAACACTTTTAAAATGTAGTGATTTATGACCTTTTCCCTGTTTCTCGTCCTCTGATTCACACAGTCTGTTTTGGGGGTGTTTCCCCTTTAAGAGTTCAGTGTTAACGCCCACTGTTATGATTGGCTAACGTCAGTGCTATGCATCAATTATTAACGCCCCCAGCCAGAACATTTGTGGATTCGGCGTATTTAAAAAGTAGTTTAAAGTTTTAAATACATTACTTACAGTTTGCATCGTCGTTGTTGAGCCCAGAATAGTCGGCACGGACTTATCTTTGAACAGTTTTCTGGCAAAGCTCAAAACAGTCATCCTTCAAATGTACAGAACAAACGCTTAAACTAACACTGCCGTGACTGAGACGTCCGCAAAAAATAAAGTGCATCCATTTTCCCTGACGTCTGGATCTTTCGCAGCGTATTCACAGATGTTTGTCCACAGCCAGGAACAGCACATCTGCGGCATCGTCATTTCCCCGTACACAGACCCACTCGCTGTCCGGCGACTGAACACTTGTGAGGCGCGCGACAATGATACGAAATGAGCGTGGTTGTCTTGCGCTTAAAGCGTAGTTGTCTTGCGCTGGAGGCGGTCATATGCAAACGCTGGTACGTCACTTCTTACCATGGATCCAGAACGAGCTGTATTTAGAGCTTGATTAAATAAATGATTTGTTTATAATGGGGAGGACGTCTTAAGCTATGAAACTTGCAGGACGTTTTAATGGTACAAAGACCTCTTATATACCAAAAGATCAAGGCAAATTTGGTTTCTCATGTCATGACCCCTTTAAAACATCCTGCAAGTTTCATATTTTGAAATGTCTTCCTCATTATAAACAACGCATTTATGTAATCTGTGGCGTCACACGGGCAAAAACATTAGCAAATGCAGATGTGTGTTCAGTTTCTGACTGACTGTGACATGATATTGATTACCCACGAAAATCATTTTAATTGTGTACCTTCAGTAGTTTGTAAGATGTTTACAGGAATGTCTATGAGACAAACCAAGATTCTATCTATCTATCTATCTATCTATCTATCTATCTATCTATCTATCTATCTATCTATCTATCTATCTATCTATCTATCTATCTCTCTATCTCTCTATCTCTCTATCTCTCTATCTATCTATCTATCTATCTATCTATCTATCTATCTATCTATCTATCTATCCATCTATCTATCATCAGATTTGTCTCCATGTAATAAGTCCCTGTGCTCTTCTGTTCCTCAGCTGAACATGAAGCTGGAGTCGTCTCTCTCAGACCTGGCTAACGTGCGGCGCTGTCTAGCTCACGGTTTGTTCATGAACGCTGCAGAACTGCATCTGGACGGCAGCTACGTGGCTCTGGACACCCACCAGACGGTGTCCATCCACCCCTCGTCGGTCCTGTTCCAGGCCAAACCGGCCTACGTGGTGTTCAACGAGCTCCTGCACACGTCCCGCTGCTACATGCGCGATCTGTGCCTGGTCGATGCCGATTGGCTGCATGAAGCCGCGCCCGAGTATTTCCGCCGCAAGCTGCGCGCAACGAAGAGTTAACGTCCACTAAACACCCAGTTCGTTGTTCCTGAAGACTGCATGGTAGGAAGAACACAGAAGAGTTTTTCACGATATGCATTTTGTCGATATGCATCAGTAGATGAACTGTTTGGATGCTACGCTTATTTTTGGGATTTGAACTGCTATGCTAATATGCAACACGCTAGGCAGATTTTTCCAAAGAGTTTGATTAATCGAGTGCTTTGTTAAAGGATAATTCCGGTATTTAACACCTTGAGACTATATTGTAGTTTGTTTTGGATGAACAAGAGTGGTGGACAACATTTTTTTGACAATGGTTCCTCTCTCGAGTTTTTGACTGTAAAAGAATTGGCCATGGACCCATTTAACATTGGAGTCAATGGGCATGTCCGAAAATGTCATTAAAACAACCTTTAACATTATTTTTCAAAACTGTGCAACTCACCGAGTGATTAGTGATGTTAGTTGATGTTCCAGAAACAAAAAGTGTTGCGAAATACAGTTTCTGTCGTGTTTTATTCGTCATTTTGTAAAATCCCATTGTTGAAAAAATTGTTCCACTATAGCAAAATAAACGGATTGGAATCATATATTGCGACGATATATTGTTTATAATCATCAACGAACACCACTAACCACTCGGTGAGTTGCACAGTTTTGTAAACGAACATTATTGGCTGTTTTAATGACATTTTCGGACATGCCCATTGACTCCAATGTTAAATGGGTCCATGGCCAATTCTATTATAGTCAAAAACTCGAGAGAGGAACCATTGTCAAAAAAATGTTGTCCACCACTCTTGTTCATCCAAAACAAACTACAATATAGACTCAAGGTGTTAAATACCGGAATTATCCTTTAACTGGAATTTTTCTAGAAGTGAATGAATGAGTCCTTTATACTTGCGTTAAATCTAAAGATGTCATGCCTGTTTCTACGGTTCTTCTACAAACTGCTGAAGATAAGAGGTCTGATTGTATGAAATTCAGGTTTGCTTCATCTGGAATGTGTGCATGTGATTTTTGTTCGGGTCCATGCGTTAGTCAAGCTCACACAACTCGATTTTTAGATCAGTAAGGATTTATTTAAATGTTTAAAAAAGAGACTAACATAATTTGGGAATGAAGCTGGAGATCGATTCTGATGTCTGTCTTATTTCACCTCAAAATTGAAAAAAAAGAAGAATAAGCATATTTTAGGCTGGGTTGTTATAGTTAACTAAAACTAAAACCATAAAAAATGTTACTTAAAATAAAATTAACATTAACTCAAATAAAATAAAAGACTTAAACTTATTTTAGTTCAGCTAGTTGTCAAAGCAACATTTCTCATTTTCATTTAGTGTACCTTGATGTACTAAAACTGAAATAAAAAATTACTAAAAACAACCAATACTAATTACAAAACACAACAAAATTACTAAAACATGAATTAAAATTAAAATGAAAACATAAAAATGCAAACAAAATGAATTAATGGTTTTGTAATTTTGTTGTTGTTTTGTCATTTTTATTGGTTTGATTTTAAATACTATAGTTTTTATTAATTAATTTCAGGTTTAGTACATCAAGGTAAACTAAATGAAAATGAGAAATGTTTCTTTGACAACTAGCTGAACTAAAATAAGTTTAAGTCTTTTATTAAAAAAATTAAAACACAAACACGGACAAAATTTTAAAAACTATAATATATGATTTGTCATATTGTGACATTATTTCCATGACAATTAAACAATTTTCCTCCATATTCTTATTATTGTAAAGCAATAAACTGTAATACAGTGCTTTATCATACAAATTATATATAATATAATAAATATGTATGTGTGTATTATGGTGATGAGAATTAGGAGGGGTTAATTGTCATTAAAATAACCTTAAAAGTACTAAATTAACATATATATATTCTGACTGTGCTCAACTGAGGTTTAGTTTAGCTAGAATTTAATGCACAAATCACTGAATATTTGAATTCACAAATGTTAATTATTATAATTGTTCTATAAATGCAGCATGTGGAATGTTGTGGTTCTAAGTTCCAGTGCCAATTTTAGAACCAGTTCTGGATTAAATGGAATTCTGATCTAGATTCCGATCGGATCAATTTGTAAACGGGTGGGGAAAACATGAGTTGATTTACAGTATATTACCCACATTAAAGGATTAGTTCACTTTAAAAAAACTTTTGCTGATAGTTTACTCACCCGCATGTCATCCAAGATGTCCATGTCTTTCTTTCTTCAGTCGAAAAGAAATGAAGGTTTTTGATGAACACATTTCTCCATATAATGGACGTCAATGGGCCCCAAATGGTTCAAGGTCAAATGACAGTGTCAGCGCCGCTTCAACGGGCTTTAAACGACACCAGACGATGAATACGGGTCTTATCTAGCGAAACCATCGGTCATTTAAAAAATAAATAAAAAAGTTTAAGTTTTATAAGCACAAACGCTCGCCTTGCTCTGTTCTGTGATGCGCGTTCGTGACGTCACGTAATACACAGTTACGCTGTAAAGGTCACGCTTGACGAGTCAGTGTTTACAGATGTGCGGAAGGAGGACCATACACACATATTCAAATGTCTTTGTGTCAGTTTATCGTTTAAAATGCCCATCTCGTGTGCGTATCCTGGTGTTGTAATATTAAAAAGCCTAAAAGAACATTTTCGTCAGGATAGATATTTTTAACTTTTCACAGAAGCGTGACCTTTACAACGTAACTGTGTATTACGTGACGCCACGAACACACATCACAGAACAGAGCAAGGCGAGCATTTGTGCTTATAAAACTTATTTATTTTATATATTTATATAAATGACGATGGTTTCGCTAGATAAGAGCCGTATTCATCGTCTGGTGTCGTTTAAAGCCCGTTGAAGCGGCGCTGACACTGTCATCTGGACCTTGAACCGCTTGGGGCCCAGTGACGTCCATTATATGGAGAAATGTGTTCATCAAAAACCTTCATTTCTTTTCCACTGAAGAAAGAAAGACATGGACATCTTGGATGACATCGGGGTGAGTAAACTATCAGCAAAAGTTTTTTTTAAAGTGAACTAATCCTTTAATGTAATGCATGCCACTTTTTTGTAATATGGGGAATAAAAAAGCATATCACATGCACATCAGTTTAACAAATACTTCATTGTTTACTTCACTTTGCAAATCATATCAAACACATGTGTATTCTTAGATAGATGTATATGACCATGTATGTATGCATATGTATATGCATGAAATCCGATGGATAAAAGGTGATCACTCAGGTTTTTATGGTCCACGATGTACAGTGCACATGATTAGTATTAGCATACAAGGATTTTTCAATTACAGCATGGGCAGAGAAAGCTTCCGAACTTTTGTTTGTGAATGCAACAGATTTCCACAATCTTAATAATAAAAAAGGTTAAGTCAAAAGGAAAGTTTAATCTCATATTTATTGAATTCTTATGAAGATGAATGAAAATGTTTACTCTTTTGCATGTGTATCTTTAACCCCTTATATTGGCATCGTAAACAGTAATATCCTATACTAAACCTAAACTAATCTTGAATCTTGATCAAACTATATCATTTGAAAGCTTACAATCTCTAGTTTACATATTTGGTGACTGATTTTCAAAATAAATGACAGGAGCCGTAATTGATCAATTTGCAACAAGAATATGTTCATACTCCTGAGGCGTGTTCAGACCTTTATTTTGAAATAGTGATGAACATGAAAAATCATGAAAGAATGGTAGAAACCTCAGTTTGTTTTCATGCCAAGAGTTCAAAAGATAGCATACGTTCAATTCTTTTAGAAAAAAAGGTCTGAAAATGTTTTAAATATAAAGAACACAATAATAGATTCAGCATTAGTGATGTGGCGGCGAGCTATAATGCACATACGGGATCTTTTGTGTTTCTTAGAGGTTGAGGTTGAATTCATCTCAAAATCTGCCAAACTTCCAACACTACTTCTGAATAGGATGTCTACTTCATAAATTGTATGAAAATTCTAAAAATAATGGTTCAGACTCAAACAACATATGGAGATAGAGTCGCCCTTATATGGGCAGTAATGTCCACTAGTGGAGAAGTGTGGTACTGCGCCCAAACTAAATCTCACTGAACGCTCATTTCAAGAGATATCAACCTAACATTAGAAACACAACTTGTTCAGATTTTTGCCTTTGATTTTTTTTGTGTGCATTTTTAGAGTCCTCCAAGTTTTGAAAATATATATTTGATATAAAATATGAATAATTACATTTTTTACATTGTACATTTTCATAAACTCAAACTTCTATAACTTTTTTTCTGTTTAACATTCTTAATTCTACAAAAATCTGCCAAATATCTTCTTTAAAACAAGATGAAACTTACATCTATATTCCAAAGCATTCTTGAATTACAACCATTTAAGTTTGAAATGTACGGAAGCGCATTGCATTCACTTGAGAGAAAAAAAATCGACTCTTTTTCTGAATTAACGAGTTAATTATCTCAGAATTACGAGAGAATTTTTCATGAATAAAAAGTTTTTGCTCTGTTTTTCTGAATTAATGACTTAATTATTTAATACATTTTTTCTGAATTAATACATTTTATTTCAAGGAAAAAATTCTCATAATTTTGAGAGAGTTAAGTCATTAATTCAGAAAAACAGAGCAAAAACTTTTTATTCATGAAACATTATCTCGTAATTCTGAGATAATTTACTCGTTAATTCAGAAAAACAGAGTAGATTTTTTTTCCTGAAGTGAATGCAATACGCTTCCATAGGAATGTGCATTTTCATGTGTATTAAAAAAGGGGGGTGTCGCTTAAGGGGTTAAATAGATGCTCTGTCAAAATGTTGGGGTTTGAAACAAGGTATTAAATCTAAAGAGAGTAATCCCTGACACATACATTGTTTAAATTAAAAGGTTTCAACTAAGAAAAGTAAGCGTGTCTCAGCGAAAAATGATCAGGATTTTCAAACAGGATCATGGTCACGTGTAGCCTAGGTCACGTGAGCGTTATTTACACACTTGAAAATATATCTCACTGCTGCTCTCTCACGGTTTGGGTGGTAGAGATAAATTGTGACTATTTTTAGTTATGGCTGTTCATATTAGAAGCCCCAGAACTCAAAGTACAGACGTGGGTATCGGGTTAAACGTGTCTTCTCTGTAATATCAGATGTTAAATTGCAGTTGTGAGGTGATGCACCATGTACTTTTTTTTGTTAGAAATGTAAACAATGAAACCATACTTCTTCCAAAACATGTTTTTGTCTTACCCTGAGTCACTTTAGTAAGTCTATAATTATTCGTGTTTATATTTTAGACCTGACGGGATGGTTTTGGCGGGAAATTGCGTGCATGCGTCATATCCGAGTGAATGGGATGTTTACGTTGCTCCGGCTGCTTTGACGTGTGTCGAGTTTTGTCTGATTTAACATGTTGTAAAACTACACAGAGATGAGTGTTTTTATTACTTAACCGGTGAGTAAGGTGTTTACTGAACAGATTATTCCCGTATGTAGCTCTCTAACAGTGTTATTTACCTTGTCTGATGTGTAAAGCTACAGTAATGTCTTCAGCTAGAGATCCTTTCCATCTAAACTGGTTATATATCGTAAGCCTAGTGGTGAATGTTTTATGAGCAGCAGGATAATATCTCTAACCTTTATTTTTTTTTGTTATGAGAAATAATCATATTCATCTGCACATAGCCTAAGCAGAACAAAACAATGATATTCCACAAAATGTATGCAGTTTTGCTTTTAACCGCTAGAGGGCCAAACGATACAATGTACGATAAACAATCACATTTGAAACGAAATTCAACTAATTTTTCAATAGTATCAAATAATTATGTGGAAAAAGTTACATACGGTGACCCCAAAAGTATTAGGACACTTAAGCCACACAAATATGTATTTGATTATTTAATATAAAACGATTTTGAGAATGTCTGCATATCTCTCGTTTAAAACCTGAAGCTTATGTTAAATATATATATTTACTCATTTGACACCTTTTCTTTTCTTTCAAACTTTGGAAATCCCCAAAACTAATATTTCAAATGTAAATTTAAATGATATTCAGATGCTGCTTATACAAAATGCAAAAAAAATTATGCAAAACCACATAGAGAATTATGCAAATTTATTTAAGTCTTCCATTGTAGAAATGTACAGCGTCTCTAACACCACATAATTTCCTTTAGCTGAACATGTTTTATTTCTAAAGTCAGTGAACGTTTAAGATGTGAAACACCAAACACCCAAACACAGACATGTCCAGAACTGCTGCTGCGGCACACACACACACACACACACCAGCGTATCACGTGACAGCAGCAGAATGTGGAACAGGTGCGCATGCGCGCGCCTCGAACTGAATGACATCAACATTCAGTGGGTCGGGGAAAAGGCAAAACAGACATTTGGACCACGATCCGGTTTCACTCATCAGTTTCCAGTATGTGCGGTCTGATTCTGTGAAGCATTAAAAAACAAAAGCATTAGGAATATTCACACACACACACACACACACACACACACACACACACACACACACAAAAAATGCATTCGGTGAGTTTGTTATTACATAAACAAACAGGGGATGTATGTATTGGTGCATCATGTAATCAAGTGAAAATATGATCCCTAGTGGTTACATAAAACAGGAGTTGGAGCACAAAGAGGCTGGAGGACTTGCCTAGACATGTCGAAACACATTTAACATTTGACTAATCATACTTTTTTTATTATTATTATTGAACAAATATAAAGGCAAATACATACAGTTACACCTCAAAACAGAATTAAACAACAATATCATTATAAACAGAAGATAAAAAGACACACACACACAACATGAGCCAGGGGTAACATAAAAAATTACATTAAGAAAGAGAGAAATGCCTTTTCATTATTAAAAAAAGCATAAATATGATCTGATCATACGTACCTCGATGCATTTTCCTCAGGATGTTGCGCTCTTGGTTCTCTTGCGCTTTATTTCACTGTTTTGCAGTTTTTCTGCTATTTTTCTCTCGTGTCCAGCTGGGATATGGCGATTAGTGTTCAGTTCAATCTCCTTCTTGCTTCTGCCTTTTCCTCCGGCATGGCAGGGATATTCCTTCAGGTTATAATAATCATATTGATCATAATGGGCTTCTTCAAATGACACTAATCTATCGATGTCCGCGGCGGCCATGTTTATTAGAATATAATCTCGCTAAAAGACTATTATAGAGTTGACTTTGCTGCACGAGCTCTTCTCTTCTGTGAGTAAACAACACTGATGTCACACAGTTTTCTGAAACCCCAACGTCACGTGGGTGTTAGAGCTCGTCGGTGATTGGCGGAGAGTTCTCGCTGTCGTGTGAGTGGCTGCATTTTTAACGCGATTCCTCTGATTGGATAATTTTAAGCTATTGTGATTGGCTGAACGCTAGGTTGTTTTTATCCATGAATCCATGCAAAAAGAAAGCTCACTTCCGTATTTTTTTATTGACAGAAGTACACGTTACTTGCACGTTATGTTTATATTGTTGACTATATGTTTATATTTTCATAAATTCAAATATATTACAAAATTCACACTCCTACATTCCTGTGCAGTTATGTATGATATGAATCATTGGTTTTGTTTTGTTTTCTAACCATTTCAAATAAAAAAAATCTTCCGTAAAAATGAAAAAATGTATTAAAAAAATAAACACTTTACAGACAAAACAGATTATTGCCTTCCTAAGTTTCCTACATACTTCTGCACAGTATAATTCCTATCCTTGCCATGCTAGCGACATGCTAATCATGCTAACAACATGTTAAAACCATAGACAGTATATAAAGGTTAAAACATGGCTAACAATATGTTAAAACATGCTAGCGAAAAGCTACTCATGCTAGCGACATGTTAAAACGTCCTAACAGTGTATTAACAATGCATTAAACCATGTTAATGTCACAGTTTTTGTTTTAGGTTCTGTAACACTAGGTTTGCTTGAACAGTTATTTAAAACAGTAAATCTGTCAAAGCATGGTTGCGAAATCGTGAAAAAACGTGCATTTAACCGATTGTAAAGGAGATTATATTCCATATTTGTTACTTCTCATTACCCTTTTATTAGAA